>NC_081408.1:472807180-473135680 GCF_030272615.1 Cryptomeria japonica
GACCTAAAACTTCTTGAACAAAAGATCCACTCTACTATATATACATAAATTTTGCACATGCCAATGCCAATATTTAACAATCTAAATACGTTGGTGAGTTCTACATGTCTAGAATTTGTGTTCCAAATGTTGTGATATGCTAGAAACTCGCTTGAGAAGTGCATACCAAAAATTCTAGGCACTTGTCCATTTAAAATATTATTTTTCTTAAATAACACTTCATGTGGTATTATATACACATTACAATTGAGTGTCACGTCAACTCTTAAATTCCTTGCAATATTTTAAAACACTCTTAAACAAAAAGATTGGACTTGACACCCCTATTACAATCTTTACTCAAACTTGGGAGTCCATCAACAAGGATTCCTTGATCAAACCACCTAGATAAGCATGAAAAATACTTAATTTCTTTATTGTGGTAGACATATTCTCCAAGATGACTATCATGATTACTGACAAGAAGATGGTAACCTTGAAAAATACCATGGGTATCTTTTTTTCACCTATGTTTGGGTTCATGTCGGCATGTTACTTTCTATTATTTTTTATTGAAAATCCTTATATGTTTAGTTATTTCTAAAATAAAATTTATAAACCATAATAGATACATATATAGAATTATCTGCAATCTTTTATGTATATATTGATAATTAGATGGAGCTATTCAACCTTGTTCTCATTTATTTAATATTAATATATATTAATTGATGTCCATGTCCATGATCCATGCACAACCAACATCCTCTACATATAGCTTGCCTATAATAGAGCTCTTCACATTTCTATAGAGCATAGTCAATTTGAAAATTTTCTTAAGCTCCAACAAACTTAACTCTTTGACATATTTTATCATACACCATCCAAACTAAGAGGAATGTGCACATGAATAAGAATTTTCAAAGAGGCACACAAAATATTTTGTAGAACATTTAGGATATGAACTATTAGGTTAAATACTCAATATACCAATATATTAAAGAAAGAGAAATAGTTATGATTCTTACTACACACCTCTTATTTTAACAAAACCTAGTTTCATCTTCAAAAGGAATTATTCAAGGGGAAATATCAGAATATTAGTCCCTTATGCTATATATATTGTATTACAATTATAATTTAACATGTAACTCATTAAGCCTTACTTTTACCCTTTCATTAAATCTTATGACTAACATCTTATGCAATTGGACTTCATGTATTCATAACTATCCATGAGGGATAATACCATTTCCACCACTATCAATCGCATTAATCATAGTTCTTATCAACTCTTTAAATTCAGTAAGGTTAGTCTGTATATCTAAGTGGTATACACTCTTCAATTACTATGTATGAAATTTTCTTTGCTCACTATTAATGAAATGGGGACTATCTCTCTTCATGAGGAGATGAATGATCTAAGTGCATCATCATAAATCCTCTTCAAAAATAGCATCTACACACTCAAATCTATTGAATTCATATAATGTAGTGCTCACACATTCATGAAAAACACTATTGTCATGCATCTACATATAATTATATTAGGTTACAACCTATAGGCTTGCTCACAAGAATCTTGTAGCCTTAGATATGGATACACATGCTAATTTATAGTCAAATCATACATGGTTTCCACATGGATCATCCACACACATACATCAAGCTACCGTAAGTGTGCTCCATTTGGAAATCCTTGTACCATAGAATGTAGTCAAATAATTGCCCCCATATTTATCTGGCATGTAGTGACATTTGTGCAACACCCATAAAATATAATTGGCGTCATAGTGTTTGATATATATTATCATTCATACACATAGTTAACCAAGCATGCATTACACTTGTTAAGAATATTTACGTTGAAGGCATATTACACTCACATAATGGATGCAAAAACCTTCGTAAATAAAAACTAGAAGCATTAAATTTGACATTCTTTTTGGTTGTCATCCTTCCACTTTAAGAATTTTTTTCTTTTAGTTTTTTACAAACACCATATTTATCCTTAGCTACTGGAAAGAATGTGTTATGTCGATCCCTTATTGTAAGTTCTTCTGAAGGCATATGATATTGATGGCTAAGTCAACAAATTTCTCAAAAATGAGGATAAAAAATAAGAATATATTGATATGATAATATAAAAATAATAATGTAGTCTTAATAGGTTTTTTTTATTAAGAGATTCTTAGAAATATAAAAAATATAAAAAGATATAATATAATAATGATTTGGTACTATTTAAGCTCTTTTTCTTTTCTAAAGTGTTAAATGAAAATATAAAGATATAATAACAAGAATATATTATAATAATATAATCATATCTTAAGAATAATTTAATATTAACTATAATATCAAAATTAATTATAATATAATTATATAATATTTTTTTATGTGTAATAATGAACAAATATGATATTTTTCAACATACTTTACTTATATTCCTCTAAAGATAGGTATGCCAATTCACAGGGGCTTCACTTAGTGAACCTGGGTTATATCATGGCATACTAAAGAATCCCCTTATTTTATAAAAATATTGCCCTAAACTCTTTTTTTGTCACCCTCTCCCAATACACAACCTGAATTAAAAGGCCCCCTATTTTCACCAAATATTGCATTTGTTCTTAGCCTGAATTATAAACCCCCCTATTTTCACCGATAGGCAATATATTATACCCTCAGTTTTAGGATATTAAACCCCCCAATATGAATGCACGTGATATAATATTGCCTATTCAATGAAGCCCCCGTGTGCTAGTTATGGAGCTTACTAATGACCCTTTTACATAAAAACCAATTTTAATTTGCGCTCTATAGGTTAGAAGAGACATAGTAGTTGTTGATCTTACCTCTACAAATTTATCATGTTTATATTCTTGAATAGAAGTGATATAGCTTCCAGTATCATTCCACATCCAAGTGTATTTTTTTCACAGCTATTTTTCTTAATGTATTATATAGTCTTTCTATTTCACTAGTTAATTTCTAGGATCTCCCAAGTGTTTTTTTGTTTTCATATCTTTTTAACCTAGGTATTAGATCATTTATCATTATTATGGATTGTGCACAAATAAAAGGTATTGTAATGAACCAAATTTTATATAGGCACATGAATGAAAGAATAGAAGTATCCATGTGGTATAGACCAACTTATATGTCCATATACAAGATGGGTGGATCTAAAATATTAAATCTGAAATTCATAAGTTAGAATCACATAAAAGACTAAGGTAAAACACTAGGCGGGTTTGACATGTTAGGTTCAATCAAATAGGGAAATAAAAAATACACCCCATGATTAATTAGATGTAATAAACTGATATAAATCAATAACACAATCATACCTAAATAAGGAACTAATAATATATGCAACTAAAGTTGGAAATAAGATAGTTAGGAGTGGCTTACTTGTTTCAAATAATTACTATGAAATTTTCTAGTGTCTCAATTAATATGTTTTGAATTTTACAACATAATAATATTTGGTAAAAAATAGATACAATTCATTATGTACTATATTCTTCACATAGTGTAATATTTGATTCGGAGTCTAATATTGCACCTATTTTCTTAATTTTCTATTATAGGATTGTGACAAATACACTTTCAAGTATCTCATTTCGTTGTTCTATCTGTCACATTAGATCTACTAAACTATCTATTCTAAAGAGAAGTGTCAAAATATAGTGCCCCATCTTCTTGGATGTGTTCCTTGAAAAATCACGTTGAAAAATATGTTTGGTCAAAATGCAATGACATGGTCTATAAACTAATGTATCTTAGTTCATTAGGATATTCTAGATCACATATCACATTAAATACTTTTTTATTTCTATGACTAAAATTATATGGTTGCATGGATACCTTAAACTTCAAACAAATGTTGATGTTCCCTTGGAGATACTTGCATATGTGGATGTAACTATAAAAACAATGCATTCTCCTCCCAATGGCTATTTTGCATTTGTTCATATGCATTTCATTGATGTGAGAAAAAATGGGTAGTCATTTGAACTACAAATTTATAGAAACATGTACTTATATTCTACCATATCTTGTTGCACCTATAGAGCTCTAGTTTTTCACTTTGAAGGAATCTAGTGTCTCTTCTTAGTAGTGTCATATTTTTTTATAGGATTCACCTCATTTACATGCCTACTTATGAGATATTGCATATCTATCTATATAATATCACCTTTAGGATCTTGAGGATACCTTTGAGGAAATTAACTTTTTCTTTAATGATAATGCTTCAACAATTATATTATTATCTTGGCACATATTATATATCGTTTTTCACATGGTTTTGAGATGTTATTTTCTATAAGCAGGCTTGGGACTCTAAATCTAATATATATTTAGATGGTTTTGAGATGTTATTTTCTATAATTATTTTCGTCCCTCTTTTTCCTTCTCTCTCTCTTGGGACCTATTTCTCATTCTTCCTATTTAACACTTAGGGGGATGTTGGTGCAATACTATGATTTGCTTAGGATGGTACTTTATTTAAGTTTAATATTATACCTACTTATCAAGTTTACTTAGAATAAGAGCATATTTATTTATCATCGCTTAGGTAGTTAATAATTAAATATGGACACCTTGATTTTAGGTCATCAAGTGCCACAATTGCCTCATCATGCTTGATTGAAAATAGAGAAATACCACCTCCATCTATTTAAGGGCAACCTCTATCTTAGTTGGCTAATTTAAGTCACATCTTGATTGGGATTTATTTAAATTTAACCATGACCTCTTGAGAAGATGTCATACTCCCTTATACATCCAATAAGCTTATATGATAATTTGTGCTTTACACTTTTTATGGCTCCATTATATTAAATGCAAAATATATTTATACTCCAATTTAAATTTGTGATTATATATCTTAAGTAGATCTATTATTTTCATGACATTCTAAAATAGATATTTTGTGTGTTGGATAAATATATGCATGTGATCTAGTCATCTTGGTGTGCCTTGGTTGGTGGGATGGATATGTAAAACTTATTCACCTATGTGTGTAAAATTAGGGGCATTTTGATCCACCTTGGGAAGACTATAAGTAAGGAAAGGGAAGTATGAGAGATTCCTCAATAATTTTTCTAATCCATGCTACTAATAAACAAGTCTACAATATATGACACGTTAACATGAAAAGTTCTTAAAGAGGTAAGTGTGTGAGCTTCCTTGATAACTAGTTATTCCATATTTCCAATAAATATAGTTGGAAGAATTCTAAAGCTAAAATATAAAGTTCCTAGATGATCAATTGATTATGTAGTATATATTGATGTAAATCTTATGATTCCTTTTAGTGATATAAATCAAGTCTACAATGATAAATCATTATATAACTAATAACCTAGGTCTATCCTTAAATAAAAGATCCCAAGTGCTTAAGCTAGAGTGTTTCAACATAAGTGAAAGTAAAAGTGCAAGGATTATATTCTAAAAGTTTGAATAATAAAATTGGATTTAAAATATATTTAATTTGAAAATAATAGTTAGCATGATAAATTTTAATAATAAATTAAAAAATAATGTTAATTTATACACAAAATGATACAAATTAACATTAAAATATTATATTATACATTACATTTACATATATTATTCTTTTTGTTTCTTTGATTATCTAAAATTTGATAAAACTGTCAAAAATTAATTTTAAAAAATTTATTCAAATCTTATATTAATTTTTGTCTTCATATTTCTATGCTCTTCTTAACTAAATAAAATTCTCGTTTAAATTTTGTAGCAATTAAAAAATCTATAAAGAGGGATTGGTCACTAGAAAACACAAACATTGCAACATTAATTTTTATATTTTTAAATTATAATCTCCATCAACTGCAACTTTTATTTATGAATCTCTTTTGTTCAATTAACAAGTGTCAAATAATTTAGTGTATCCGTGATCTTCTTTACTTAAATATAATTTTTAAAATAATCTATTAGTTTTGCATTCCATCTACATTTAAAAGTGTGAAATATTTAAGTGTGAAATAGTTATATCATTTTTATTAATAAACTTTTTCTTTAACTATTGAAATGTGTGATACTTAAGATTATATTTTATGTTTCATTATAACAATACATAATAAGGTTGTGGAATTATAAATATTGATTATAGATATCTATGATTTTTGAATGTTATGATAATCTAAAATAGACTAGAAGTTTTTATTCAAGTTATAGTATTTTAGAATCTAACAAAAAAACAATTTGATGACCAAAGCAGATCCAAATTCTCACTTGAGGAAGAAAAAATAGTAGTTGAAATGCAAGAAAATTTGGGAAATAAATGGGCAAAGATTGCATCCTATCTTCCTGGCCGAACTGACAATGATGTGAAGAACTTTTGGAGCACTCGCCAAAAGCGCATATTACGATCCTTACAACATCTAGAGCCACAAACTGAAGGTGTTATCCATCTATCAAGTTTAGATTATTTATCAGACTTTTCTAACCTTAAGGTAATTATTTTGACCCTAAATTGTCCACTTTTTAGTCAAATATTTTATCATAACATTAGATTAACATAAAGTAAAATTGCAGGTTGAAGTGCCTACACCTCTACAAGCAATTCCTTTTGAAGCAACAACCCCTTTGCATTCATTTTCAAATGAGATGTGTTCAAGTGACATAGATGACATGGTTATGGTTAAATCACCTGATTTAGTTGAAAGTGATCCACTTTTAATGGATACAGAATTGGAAAGTTTTCAAAAAGTAATGTCTGATGATAATAGGCAAGGATCTATAATGTCACCAGCACTGAGCAATAATATTATAAGGAGCCCAAAAATCAAGCAAAAGAGGCTTCAAAAACATCATATAGCCGATCTATCGTTTACCAAGAGGCAACAAAAGCACAAGTTAAGCATAGCAGTAGCTAGCTTCAAAACTGAGGTCTCTGAGGCCAAACTCTTGCCTGACATTCCTTCAACTAGCTTTGATCAATCAAATGGTAGCCATGATTTGGGAATTGATTTATACATTGACCCTAATGACACCAATATTCTTGATGTTCTTCTACAACCTAATAAGAAAAATACATTTTGCAACTCCCAACTTCCACAATCATCTTCTCTTAATGTGAAAGATGAAGATTCATCTACTCCAAATAGTGTTCTTGCAGGATTTCCAGCTGATTTATTTGATTCATTAGAGCCACTGACATTATCTCCATCTACTATAGATTGGTGGGATTCCAGGTTTCTCACTTATTTTCCCCTTCTACTTCTAAGCTACATTAGTATTTATACCTTTCAATTGTATATTTGCACATAAAATCTACATATACTTCAATAATTTAGTCGTACATAAATATTAAAGGATTTATAGTCTAACAATTTTATTCTTTATATACACATAAAATTGATTAATTATTATTGGCAAAAATTGTTGAAACTAACTATAAACAACTACCTTTTAATATACACCTACAACTTTCTTTAACAATCGTTTGTTTTTTATCACAGGTTTTGTGAGGAAAGGAATGTGTGGGCCATCTCTAAAGAGATTTCTTGTGAGTTTGAAAGGAAATGGAATTTTTCATAAAACATAGATTTCATCTAATAATTGTGCATGAATTGGCTTCGGTGCTACCTTAATTATTAAACATAATTTTGAGTTTTTGTAGCCAAATAAAAAGGTTTTTAGAATAAAAAACCTATACACTTGTTCACAAGTCAAGTTATTGCTTGATTTCCATTCAAAGTTTTTTTTGGTTAAACAAATTTATAAAAATATTGTATGAAGCCACTATGTTGGGTAATAGTGGGAATGAGTTTTATAGCCTAATATTGGATTATTTAAAAGGGATCCAACATTTGATATTTGAAATAAACAAACAACTAATTTTCCTTTACCTAGATTCGAATTTTTATTTATTATGTTTATGTTTATGATTTTGAAAACCCTATTGTATTTATTTTTAATTAGGTCCATGGTATCATTTATACCTTATCCATTAGTTTCCACCTTTATATTTCCTATTTTATTTTGTTGATATTCACTTTAGACAAAATTACATACTTAATTCTCATAACAAACTATTTATCCTTCATAGTTTAAATTTACTTTGTTTTCTTTAGGTAATGAATGTATGGTTTCACTATTTTTATTAAGTTAAAAATTATTAGAAATTAAATCGAATTCATTGTACAAAATAATGTTCTTGTAGTGGATTCAATTGATTAATGAGATTGTTTGGCTCATAAAAAACTCATCAATTACCATATATCATTTTGTATTGCCTACAAGGGGCTAACTATACAAAATAAAGTTGAATTAGTTTATCATATTTTTATCTCATGTGCTTGCGAGTTGAATTCTAATTTTGGAATGGGATTTTCTTAATTTATAAGATATTCTCTTCCTTATACTTAGTTTGATAAATATTTTTAGGCTGATTTACTTTATATAGGTTGTAGTGATAATTTTGATATACCATTTAAGTTTCGTTCTTTATAGATTTATCTTTGTGTACTTATAAAGAATGATTAAGTGTGATCATTAGTATAAAGAGAAAAAGAGCCTAATTAACATATTTCCTTCTTATTTAGAGTCATTTTAATCTTTTTGCTTGATAAAATTTTGATGCACAAAATTGTTCTTTATCCATAATAACCATGTTTCTCAAAATCTGTATGAATTATAAGTTTGTGAACCATCTTTACAAACTACACATTTTTCAATTATTATATTTAATATACTATATATGTATTTGTGTAATGTATATAAATGCATAAATATGTATGCATACATATATGAATGTATTTATGTATAAACAACACATGTTATACATGGAGCATATATTACTAATTGAACTCAACAAAATTACACTCTATTGGTTCATTTCTCTTTTTGCGACTACAATCATGGAATTTTATGGTGATTGACTATAAGGACCCACCTTACATGAGACCTTGGTGGCACTCTTTTTTTATTTTGATAGGCTTACATATTAATAGTTAGTCAAACCTTTTTGTTGATACTTGTAGGAGATGTAGTCTTGTGTAACAAACTAATTATAGTAATAGACCTAAAAGGGTTGGTATCATTATGTGTGCATTGTTACATTCTAAACAAATGAATTTGATTGTAGATTATGGTAGCTATTTATTTCATATTTAGAATAACTTGAAGTTTGTATCTTTAGCAATAACCTAGACCATTACTGATAAGACAAAGTTAGTTTTATTTAAGATACATGTTTGTTGTTTTTAACAATGATTAAAAATATTATGAGAATTACATAGTGGATGATCAAATATGCATCTTTAACGTATATTGTTTTGACTATTCCATCAAACATATGATGGGTGAAATAGAATGTGTAGGTAAATTTATTGACCAATGAGAATCAAGATACTCAATGAAAACCCAAGTTGTGTGACTCCTTGTGAAACCATGACCTTAGTTCATGATCAAAGCTAATATCTCTAAATGTTTAATTATGCAAATGTGAAGTCTTATTGTTGTAAATGTATTATGTAGTCTTTAACATTTGTATGAGTTGTATCTATTGACAAACATCATCCAAATTGATGTTTTTAGATTTGATCTTGTGAGAAATTTTAAAGTTTTGAAAAACATCATTTTTCATATTTTTGTGATTTTTAAAGTCCTTGGGTGTGTACCTAAGGATTAAACACCTTTTGAAACCCTTATCTTGGATTTTGAGCAAGATGTGACTCTTCAAATGTACCTTAAAGGAGTTTGACGAAATTAAAGTTTGTGGAGTGGCTTGTGACTTGTCGCACACCACTCCCACTCTCCATGAGCTTAGGAAAGCACACAAAGGCCTTTCATGTTTGTGCCACTTTTGTAAGACCTTGTTGAGATGAATTTACAAGTACACTCTCTATCTCCTAATAAAACTTACACATGTGAACATTGTGAGGGGATATGCATGAAAAATGAATGAAAGGATGACAAATGTCACCTCTCCATTTTACTTTTGATCACCCAAATTACTTGTTTACTAAAAGTCAAATTTTCAAATATATAATAGTTTTCATGATATTGACAATATATATGCAAAAATATGGAATAACTCCTCAACACTTTAATATTTCTTCTACAAAGATAATAGTATTAGCTCATGGAAATATTTAACCCCTTTTAAAATATTTATCTACTTATAAAAATGTGTCAATTGTAGAACAAGTATAAATTCAATCCAATGAAACGATGCATTTGAAAACTAATATAACAATTATTTTTATCCTTCAAGAATTATAAGAATAATTCAATATATGTATGCTGCCTTGGTCACTTCAATTTACATTTTAAGAAAAATATTAATCATTTAAAAATAATAATTTATGAATAATTTTATATAATATGTTTTCAATTTAAATCTATATCAATTTGACCAATCATGCATATTAAATATGGAAAAATATTTTTATTTTTAATGAAATAATGTATATAATCTACTTATTATTTTAATGCATATTATCATGTATAATTTAAATTACTAATTATTTTTTGTAGAGATTATAATTTTAATTAGAATGTCACTAAAAAATAATATACTAATCTAATATGAAAGAAAGGAATTTTTTATTTTATTGATTTCAAATTGAGATAGAAAACATATAAAAAAAATGATAACTAATTAATAATTAAAATTGAATGATGATGAGCTAATAATTATTAATAATAAATGTCAAAATTTTAAATTTGATCTATTATGACAAGTTTCTAAGACAATCTTATTAACAATATTTTAGAAAATTAGCATACCTATATTTTGGATGTAAAAGATGCCAAACATATCATACATGTCCATTATTTCACTTTTAAAAATATTATATTATGATATTGTAATTAATACTAAGTTATTATTATTATATATGATTATATTATTATATTTATATTTTAATATATTCTTGTCATATATTTTTATATTTATATTAAACTCTTAACACAAGAAAAAAAATACTATCAAGACAAAACTATTAGAAAGATATTATAATATCATTATATTTTTTTATCATATTGTTGCAATTGTAATAGACCTATCATGTAATTAAATTAAATCAATTTCTATATTCATATAAGAAAATAGAAACTACTTTAAAAATTAATATGAAAATATTTAAAAAATTACAAACAATTATATCTTATCTTTTCAAAATATTATAAATCAATTATTATAAAATAATTATTGTGGAGGCATTCTTATGAAGTGAACTACCTACATTGGAAAGCAATGGTTCAAAATTGAGAAGGATGCAAGACTATAATTTTTTTTTTTTTTGCTAAGGAACAATAGAGTTGCAGATAGATTATATTAATTATAAAAAGTTTTACATAGTTTTAATAGGGCATCCAAGAATTGCTCCAGGATCCCAGGCTATACTTCCATAAACTAGACATTGACTATAGATTAATAACTGCATACAAAATTCCCTTATCCAAGGGGGCAGAGACAATCACTAAGCTACTATTCAGGCTAGATCATTACATAATTGTGAATATGACAAAAAACTACCAAAAAGAGCAATAAAAACATGCCAAAAAGTAGATGCCTCCATCACCCAATCTTCAATTGAAAGTCTTCGCTCTCCCCTTTGTTGAAGCAGAAGCTGCTACCAAACCACCTTGACGATCATGGCTTGGGCTAGGAAGGCCCACTTTGACTGCCTCTAGGACCTCCTCTTGAATATTGACTCTAAACTCTTCCTCCTCCTTACTGTCAAGGCCCTCCACTCTATTGTATACTTTAATCCATTCACCACCTTCATTAAGCTTCAAATCCAGCAATTTCTAGAGAAAATCCACATTTCTCTTCATAGTAGGGATTCTCATCTCAAAGGATTGTTGATACCAGATTGTGAGTATTGGCCATTTGGGAACTTCACATCCACCCCTTCTCACCAAAAAGTAGTCCTCTAGGCTAGAAATTCTCATGCTTTCATAAGCATTGGCAACCACTAGGTCCAATTCTTCCAAAAAGGAATCCTTGAAGACCTTCTTGCATAGGATTTTAGAGCCCATCTTCAACTCACCCATTGAAAGAATCGTGGCCAAGAAAACTATGTTATGTCCATGTTCACATGATAACAGTGGTCAGAAAAGATGAATTCTCCACCCAAAATCCACTTCTGTGATGCCCAAACTTTTGGGCAAAAACGCAACAATTTATTTTTTATAACGCTAAAATACTTTTGTTTTACATTTAAATGGATGTGATAACTTATTTAGTTTCACTAGAAAATGTCTTAAGTGCAACTATGAAAGAGCCTCAAATGCGAGCGATAAATTATTTAATTTGACTAGGAGGCTTAGGACTTTTCCTAAGCTCCTAAGTGATATAATAATCAATAAATTAGATTTTATGATATAATAATCAATAAATTAGATTTTACCTAAGTGTTGAAAACCATCCAATAATCTTAAATCTAGTTCCTTAATAGATTATATTTAAATTGCTTAACATTTACAGTAATTCCCATTATTTAGAGATGAATAAATTAATCCTATAAAGTCAACACAACCTTTATAATTATTTAATTCACCCAATAAATCTTCCAATTTTAAGTGTTAATATTTTTCTTATAATAATTTAAATAATTCCAAAATCCATAAATTAACATTAATGTAAATTCATTGTATTAATATTAATTAATTAGGCAATTAAATGTAAAGTTCCAAACTTCATTAAATTAATTAATCATTAATATTATTGTCTAGAAAATAAATCTTCCATTATTGCTATCTAATCCTCAAAAAGATTTAAATAATCCTTTACAATTAGATTACCCCCTTAAGGGTTTAAATAATCATTATAATTAAAATACCCATTAATGAATGTTCATAGAAAATATATATATATATATATATATATATATATATATATATATATATATATATATATATATATGATTATCTAAACAAGAAAATATAAACTTCATTTGTTCTATTAAACCTTAACACTCAACACCAAAATAAATTTCCTCTTATATAAAAATGACCCTAAATAAGCTATTATAAAATTCCTATTTTTGAAATGGGGTTTCCCCTCTTTTCTTTATACTAATTTTAAATCCCATCTTTCATATTCTATTTCTTAATGAGAAAACCCTTTTTTTTTTATCATATTTTATTTAGCCCTTTTAGGGTTCCCATCTAAATTATTTTGTGAGATGTGATATCTCATCACATCTCTTTATTCCTTTATTATCCTTCCCTAACTAAGTTAGGGTTTGATATTATTGTTGCAAGGAGAGAGAGCGGACCCCTATTCGGTCGCCATCCATGGCAGGTTGAACGACAGGGATGTCGGTTTCACGGCGGTGGCGAAGTGTCAAACCACGAGCAGCAGGGTGTAAGGCTCATGATGGTCCTAGAGGGAAGTCGAGCCCGCGGCAGCCCTTTGTTGCAGACAACGTATCCTTGAGAACGACGGGGAGAAGGGAGGAGACTGTGGTGGTCCACAGAACACCGGTGGGTCGCGGCACATTGTGTGTGTCGCTCCCCATGTGGGCGGGGTAGAGCCCTCGACTCCCCCATCCCCGAGCCCTATGATGCCAATTTTTTTGTTTTAAATTTATTTTATTTTTAAAAACAGTTTATTAAATTTGCTAATCACAAAATGTAAAGTATGTTTATATTTGAATATGTGTGTGTGTGTGTGTGTGTGTGTGTGTGTGTGTGTGTGTGTGTGTGTGTGTGTGTGTGTGTGTGTGTGTGTGTGTGTGTTTGTTTGTGTGTGTGTCAGGGATAACTTTAAGAAACCATCCCCAGGGCAACTGTGTAAAATCCTGGTGAATCAGACATTGTTTTCAGGGGGAAATTTTCATATTGATGGCGAAATTTTTTTTCAAAATAGGGGAAAAAATTATTTTGTATTGCCGATTTTTTTCTAGGGTACAAAAATTCCATAAATTTCTGGCGAATAATACCTTGTTCTATGGGGAAAATATATATATTGTAGGAGGCGAATATTTTTTGTTAAGAGGAACAAATATATAATTGTATGGGCGAAATTTTTTACTCCAAAGGAAAAATTATTTAAATGTATTGGCGATTTTTATCCACCGCTTGAAAATTATTTAATTTGTTTTGGCGAATGTTTTGTTATTTATGGAAAAATATATAATTTATTGGCGATTTCATGAATTCATTGCCATTAATAGACAAGGCACATCACATCACATTGAGTCTGGAATTTGCACAATGTATCAATAAGCATGGCCTCTTTGACATGTGAAGGGTGACACATACCTACAATCCATCAATGATTTTAAACCATTCGATGATTGTAGATCAATGGCTGAAGTTTTATTTCGGCCCAATTTTCTAAAGAGAACATAGCTCACTAGAAAGTGCTCGTAATGGAATTGGATTCAATAGACACGTATCAAATGTCATGAATCACGATCGATAATTTTAGTCATTTAATATATATCTATTCACTTACTGCAATCCACTTTGTCCCCACGACTTCCAATGTGGTACTTGCCAACTTGGTACTGGTTTATAGTTGTTTCCAATTTTGCACACTCGTGCATTTATGGGAAAGATTTGCAAAGATACACAATATTTAAAAAAAGTTAAAGCAATTAATACGGTTAGAGAAGTAATTATTACAATCAAGAGCTTCAACTATTTATATATGATCTATGCTTCTTTCATCTTCAATTAGCCTTTGCCAGTTGGTAGATAAATCGTCGGAGCTCACGGTATTTAAATTCTTCCTCTGGTTTAGGTTTATAGGCTCAGGTTGTTTAATTTGTTAATCTGATTTCTCAAGATGGACACTCCCATCCGCTTGACAAGCATTTTTGCAGAGGACCAGAGGGCCTTTCTGGGCTCCATTAGAGACCCAACCCTCCAATCAATCTGCAAGGAGCTTGGGTCGTTCACCAATGAGGCTGTGTGGATGGTGCTGGGTAGAGAGTTTCTGTGAAACGAAAATAGATACCGTTTTAACATGGACATTACATCTTGGTTCTTGGCGTCTCTTCTAGACCTCGGAGGAGACAAGGTGGATATGTTGATGCTGTTGAGGAAGGTTTTTAAGGAAGACTTCCTTGGAGACGACAGTACTGTTGTCGTCCTTGCAGAAGTAGGGGTGGGGATCCCTTGGGCGAGTGAATTATCCAAGCTTCTCCTCCTTGACCAAATGGTTGCCTGGACAGTGCCAGTGGCCAGGCAACCGTTTCTCCTGAACCTGAATGCAGAGCACTTGATGCGTCATAGGAAATGGGCGCGGATTGGCAGGGACTTCCTCCGAAAATGGTTACTCCTGGACGACTTTCCAAACTACATGTGGCTTGAAGAATTCTCTCAACTTATGTTGTCTGAAGAAGTCTACATGGAAGGAGGGCTAGATTCTTAGGGCAAAGTTGTAAATCATCCACTACCTGTGCCCTAGCCCCAACCCCCTAGTAGTTTTTTTTTTACTTGTGTCCTTGAAACCTCACAGGCTCAGTGGCTTACTCATTTTGGCTTTTAATTTTTTGAGGGACTCAAGTCTCGGACTTAAAAATTGTAAATTTCTAAAGCATAAATATTAATGATAATTTTTCAAATTTCAGTTTGTTTCAATTTACCTCTTAGAGTCTTATGGATATAAAAATGCTTTCTATAATTCTATTTCATTTTTATTAATGAAAGTTTTTCAAATGCTTTTTGTCTATGAGCTATGTTATTTCAATATTTTGTTAAACAATAGAAATGAATTTAATACTTTGATCTTTTTTATGTAATGCTTCTTCCTCTATATTTAATATAAAAAAAAAAATTCAATTCATTCCATTAATTATGTGTACATTGATTATGGTTGATTATAATTTTATAAATATATATAAAAAAGAAGTTTATCTCGCAAAAACAAGTGAATTAAAACTAAAAGACCAACTTACTTGTTGTTGAAGTTTTGAACTAGTGCATGTGTGGGTTGGTATTGGGTACATGCTATGATTTAAATTTAAGATTTTGTCATAATGAAGAAATTTGAGACATTTATGAAGGGTAGATGGGATCGCTTTCATGGAAGAGAACCAAGGGCAAGGATGTCCCAACTTCACACAAAATTGATCTGAAGTAGGTTTTAGGAATGAAAGCAAAAATGACATCTAAGCACTTACCAACCTTAACGGGAAGAGTAATAGAACCTATAGTAGGACAAGAGAAACCATCTAAGATCTTAACCACTAAATCAAATTTATCATATCAATATGTTACTTCATGCAATTGTAAAGTATAAAGATATTCTTAACTTATCACATTCACCATACATGTTGGATCAATCATCAATGAGAACCCCTCGTGAGAGTATGTCTTTGATCTTTGCAGGTGATATATATAGACTTATAATGGGCCATCAGGTGTTTCAAATTTCAATAGTCTCACTAGGAATCTAGGATCAAAGGTAATGCATATTGCATAGGTCCTTAGGAGGTGCAGGTTTATCAATAAGATTCATCATATTATTTATCAATAAAATTATATTAAACTAAATTTATGTTGAACTTTTATATATATTTTTAGTCTTTATTTATTTATTAAATTAAATTAAATTAAAATTTATATTACACTAAATTTATGTTGAACTTTTATATATATTTTTAAACTATTTTTTAAAATTATATATTGTAAACATATTTTTAAAGAATTTTGTTAAACTTTAAATTAATATTTTGGATTTAATATTGAATATTTTTTTTTATATTAAACTTTTACCTTTCAAATTGTATATCAAAATTATTTATTTATTTAGGTTTTTTTTATTCTAGAAACTAAGTTTCATGTTCTATACTATTTTTTAATTTCATTTTTTTACAAATAATATTAACATTATATTTAATAGTTATCTCAAACTATTGCACGTCTTTAAATGTCTCTTACTATGGGACCCACAACATCTGACAATAGGTACCATCGTGCATTGGATGAGAAAAGATCAACAGCTTAGGGTGGATTTCGGCTTGAATGTGGAAAGTGAACACATTTGTGAGAACTTTGCCCGGAATTGAACATTTTAAATTTAATTAAATATAATTAAGTCTATAGAGCTCTTTTTTGGATAGAAGTTTAAAATTTTAAATGATTAAACAGACTTAAAAAATAGTCCTGAAAAGTGACACGAGTATGGTGATGTGCCCAAAAAATGGCAAAAGTTGTGGGACCCACGACATCTGACAACAGGTACCATCGTTCGTTTGATGAGCAAAGATCACCGACTTAGGGTGGATTTCGGCCCGAATGTGGGAAGTGAACACATTTGTGAGAACTTCGCTCGGAATTGAACGTTTTAAATTTAATTAAATATAATTAAGTCTATAATTATAAAGCTCTTTTTCGAGCGGAAGTTTAAAATGATTAAATAGACTTAAAAAACAGTCTCGACTCCCGAAAAGTGACTCGTGTGTGGTGACATGCCCGAAAAATGGCAGAAGTCATGGGGCCCACGACATCTGACAACAGGTACCATCATCCATTGGATGAGAAAAGATCAACGGCTTAGGGTGGATTTCGGCCCAAATGTGGGAAGTGAACACATTTGTGAGAACTTCGTCCGGAATTGAACGTTTTAAATTTAATTAAATATAATTTAGTCTATAAAGCTCTTTTTCAGGCAGAAGTTTAAAATGATTAAACAGACTTAAAAAATAGTCTTGAAAAGTGACTCGAGTGTGGTGACGTGCCCGAAAAATGGCAGAAGTCATGAGACCCAGACATCTGACAACAGGTACCATCGTCCGTTGGATGAGCAAAGATCAACGGCTTAGGGTGGATTTCGGGCCGAATGTGGGAAGTGAACACAATTGTGACAACTTCGCCCGGAATTGAACGTTTTACATTTAATGTCCTCAGAATTTAAACTGAAAGTGAAGTAATGAATGTTTTTTCCTTCGGCGGAGAATAGATATTAATAATAATTAATAAAATTACAACATGATTCTAGATATTTTGCCCTAAGTATTATTTTTGTACTTTTCAGAGTTTTCAAAATTAGTGACTCATAAATCATAATCGTATTTGATTTCATGGACAAACCAGTAAATCGAGGGAGATTCTGAAACAGCTGCTAGATTGAGGAATGCAAGTTGCAACAGAGACTGCCTGCGCCAATCTAATGAAATAAAAATTTCGAGTAAAATCTAGAACACATCCCAGCTTTTTTAATTTTTTTAATCTCGTGGTCCAATTTGAGGGTTAGCATTTTCAGGTTTGTATCTAGCATTATTTTAAATTACTAACAATAACAACGATGGGGAAAACGGGAAGCAGTAGTTCAACAGGAAGCTAAGTGAAAAAAATGGTACCTAACCGAATTGATTAAAACACCAAGTTTCACTGATGAATACCATGATATTTATGACCCTGCTATCCATGGTGAAAAGCGTAACATAGATATTAGATATGCATTGTCTAATAAGGTGGCAGATCCATCCAGGGCAAAATTTACTATTTTCAACGCAATGTTAAAACTAAGAACAAATAAAATTGCATCGTGGGATGCTGGAATGGGAAGCATGTTGTTACCTGAAGTATTCCCTTGCCCTAATTTTGTCATGCTTTGCATCAAAAATTATGATGAAGATAAAAAAGCAATTGTCAATAAAAATACAAAAGAGGAAATTCTATCCATAAACGTGGGAGAATTTGCTCGTTTGTTGAACCTAGGATTTGAAGCACAAAACTCAAACGTCCAAATTGACCTAAGAAAGCTGGCAGAGAATTATGAGAGTCTCGATTCAAGTCATAGAGATTCATTTATCAAAGCTCCAATAAAGTGTGGTACTCAGTGGAGGGTTCACATTTGAGAGAAAGGCATTCAATGTGGCAAATGATTTTTTGACAGTTTTTAGCTTTGGTGATGAGGGTCTCTGGCAGTATGATCCAATCGGTGTAGTTCAAGCAAGGCTTAAGAAAAATGGGAACTCTTCAGCGTTATGTCAACATGAAAGTAAACCATTGCTAGAAAAGCTTAGAAACGTGGACTCTTGGGATGAGGTAAAAAAAGAGATGGAGAAAATTGTTGCTAACAATAACATTTCAACAGTAGAAATGTCATCACAAACTATGGCATTGCACACACAGAGGATGGCCAGGGCATCCAAAATAGGAGGTCCTACAATTTCTACCAAAAATCTGCTAATCCATCTAACAAATCTATTCCCAAATCAATTCTGCAAGAATGTAAAGAGATTTATTAGACTCAAACCAAAATAAATGATTTTTGGACTATGAGGAAGAATCTCGGTGAACCAAAGACCAATGCAGAATTTGAGGCCATCGGCAAGGATGAAGAGTTTAGCAAATTGTGGAATATGGAGCATCCCACAACAACATATGACAAGAGTGAAGATGATGATGAGTATGAGGTTGAGCCCACTCCAACAACTACTACAGTCCCTAAAATATTAGGTGGAGTCAATGAGTCCATGAGAGAAAAATATAGCAAAGGGGCAAACATTGTGGAAAAAATGGGTTTTGAAGGTGGTGGTCTAGGTCCCAAAGGAGAAGGCATTTGGTATCCACTTGAGGTACAACTTCCATCAGATTCAAAATGAAAAGCTCCTGTTAAACCAATCATTGGACTTGATTCTTCATATTCATCACGGAAAGGTACTACTCATTACCCTCAGGGTCCACCTACATTTGTTTCAGGTTCAAATCCACAACCACCACCACATCATGGTATTCCCATTGGTGGTGAATCAAGTGCCATTTCCACTGGTGGGGAATCTGGGGATAGTATTCCTATTATTGTTCAGTCAAGTGTCCATGTGATTGGTGGGGTTAGCATGGGTACTACTACTAATACTAGTTGTCTTGGTGTTGGACAAGGGCTACAATAAAATATCTCTCGCAAGAGGCCACTAGTGGTAGATACTCAATCTCATACTATTGATAATCCTATATCAAGTGCCACTGACACTACAAATCAATTATTTGCAACTTCAGATCACACACCTCAAAAGATTATGAAAACTACACATGAAAGTGTCAATGGGACAGGATCAGGAAAGGTTGTTGGTAATCCTAGTAATGCATTAGTTAAAACCACATGCATACGTGGAACTAGAGCCTTCATTATTCCTATGTCACCTTTCAAACATTCAATTGCTTTAGCAAGCCCAGATTTTCAATCTCGTGATTACTATGAAAAATTTGAACACACAACAAATGCCAATAAAGAAAAAAAAAGAGCATTTCATAGGGTTGCCCTGACTGAAGTTTTAGACGAACAACCTACAAGGAACAGGGTATTTCCAACATATGACCCACACAAAGATATGATGGAGCTCATGGTTGTTATGCCCCCAACTAAAGATAAAAATCCACCACACAGTCAGATAGATCCCTCTGAATTTCAAGTTAGCACCCTCCAAATAGATTTTTCCAAAGTACATAATGTGGACAAAATTAGTGTGTCAAAAAGGACTAATGAAGTGGTCTACACTTCACTACTAGAGGTGGAGAGAGAGAAAAATAAACTAGAGAAACAAATAGAAAAGTTATAGGCGGACTTGGAAAACGAAAAAATCAAAGAGGAAAGTAGCAGATAACAAGTACAATGATTTACAGAAAAGGATAAAAAATTCAGGCTCTACAGTAGAAATTGCAGAGTAGGAGAAGATGGATGTAGAATTGAAGGACCTGAGAGAAAAACTGGCTAAAAGCAGTAAACAAATTGATGAAGAAATAGCCAGTTTTTATAAATTATACAAAAGTTATGAGTTTGCTGCTGCCAAAATAAGAAAAACACAAGACCTATAGGATCATGAGAAGGAAAAAGAAAAACATTTGCAAGAGGAAGTAGGGGAAGAAAGAAAAAATGTGCACAAATGAAAGAATACATGCACAATGCAAATGATAAAATTAAAACTTTGCAGGATAGATTGAAAGATAATATGAAAAATACAACGAAGTATATACAAAAAAACATTTGGCGGCAAATAATGCAGAGGAGTGACAAGTTGTGTGAATGGTTTGAATTGAATGAAATTCTGAGAGTAATTTATATGAAAATCAAAGGGCACGTTGAGAAGAGCATGCATGTTTATTCAAAAGAGGATATGGCAAAACAAATTCTGCAAGTAGTCTACATTACTAGTGACATCTACTTGGCATCCAAGGGAATTAAGAGCAGCATTGATGCCACAGTTAAGACATCATCTATCATTCAAAAATGCCAGAAACTAAGGGAAACATCAGAAGTTATGGATAAATGTGGCAAAAAGATATTGAAGCTGCAAGAAAAGAAAACTAATTTGATTAAACTTGGTTTGCCTAAGACCGTTGACCCATCAAATAAATTCATTGGAAAATAAGCTTACAAAAAAAGAATGGAGATAAACATGAAGTCTGATTTAGACTTGCTTCTGTAGACACCTAAAAGTAATTATTTTTAATTACTTTTAATTCCTCACATAATTAATTAATTAATTATGTTAATTCAAATTCTCCTCAATATTAATTAAATATAATTGATATTGTCACTATAGTATGTTACTGATTTATTTAATAAATCAATCTCTTTCTTTATTCTTCTAAAAGTTTAAATCCTCACAAATCTTCCTCTTGGATAATTAATTTCAATTAATTGGTTAACCTACATGCTTCCTACAAACCATCTTCTTAATTCATCATTAACCTAATAAAGTCTTCTAGAAACTCCCTAAACTCACTTAACCTTATTCTTCTAATTTTTAATTCCCTCCACTCATTCTCTCTCCTAGTCAAGTCCTCCTACAAATCCTAATCCCACCTAACATTTCCTCTAATCCCCCTCCTAATGAGTTGCTAATGGCTAATCATCATGATTAGCCACGAAGTCAACTCCTTGTCCCTTCCATCCAACCACTAGCTTTTAATGCTCTTTTCCTAGGTGAATGTGAGATCTTCAAAATCTCACAATCCTCTAGGCATCTCCTCTCCCAAGGAATTTTTAATTCCTTCTTATTCCTCCAATCTCCATGATTATCCCTTTTTGGAGAATTTTAAATTCCTCCTCCCCATTCTTCAAGGAATGTCACATCCCTTGCTCCTCTCAAGGCACATTGGGAAGTCTTCCCAATGCACTTTTCTCTTCTCAAGGTACCTTGGGAAGTCTTCCCAATGTACCTTGAGGAGTGTGGAGACAAGAAATGCCTTTAAGGCATATCTCTTGGTCTCCACACCCTCTCTTGGGCCTTGTGTGAGCTCACAAGCAATCCTAGCCCTTCATCTTGAATCCATCCTAGCCATCCATTCTTCCTCTCCTCTCCCTATAAATTGAGGACTCCATCCCTCCATTCTTCATCTCCAAGTTCAGTAATCTTATGTTGCCCTTTTGAGCCTAAGAAAATCATTTTATCATCCTTATCATGTTCAGATCATATCTCATCCACACTTGATCATCTCATCCTTATCATCTTCCAAATCCATTCTATTTGTGCACAACATTGGAGAGCCATCCATATCAAGCAAGCAAGAGGAGCACATCAAGTGGAGCATTGTCCAAGGGTGCCTTCACTTCATCAAGCTCCATCTGAAGGAGAAGGTAAAAGGATTGTGTGAGGTATATACATTTTCATTATTCATGTTTTCATGCATTTCAAATTATGTCTTTGATTTCATATGCTTCCATGTTTGATTTGCATGCTTATTAACTAATCCACCTCACAGGTCTTTTTCCCCTCTTCAGCTTCCTAAGGACACATCTCCCCAAAGCTTTCTGGAATTCATCCAACCATTTACAACTCTGAACTCGGTATTGGGTGAAATAGTGATGTCAAGTCACTCATCTAAATATGGAATGTTGAAGAAGTTGCAATTGACTTTCCATAGTTTACATAATATTGACCTTCCATCAGACGAAGAGTGGAGCACCCTACAAAAACCAGCACATAAATCTTAAGAATCATAGTATGTATTGCACAGTTTTCTTCTTTTACTCTTAATTTCAAGGTTTTATGTTTTTTTCTATTTGGAATTTGGCATCGCTTGAAATAACTCTAGAATCTATTTTATGAATAGGAAAAAACCAGCACTCGCTATTTTTAAATTGCTAATCCATCCTATGAATCTATGATGCACAGTGTGAAACTTCAACCTGTGAATTTGTATTCTCAAATTCTCCCAAGCTTTAACATTTCTGCATTTCTCTATTTTTGATTACTAAGTTTTGGGCACTGCTATTATCTATATTTAATTTTGAACTCTGTTTTTTGAACAGGAGACATCAGAAATGTAGCAGTTGTTAAATTGCTAATCCGGCCTGTGATGGCCATGTAAATTTGTGTTGAGTTTGTGATTTTGATGTTGAGTTTTCACATGTTGCAATTCAACCTGAAGTTGTTGTTGCTCCCTTGTTTCTATAAAAGGGAATTCAGGGTCATTTGCAAAGGGTTCTGAAACTTTGTATTGACTTTTGTATGGAGAATCACACATATTGGTGTATTACTATTGAATGAATTGTATCATATGGCTATATTTTGAAAGAATTAATGAAAATCTAAGTTCTCAACATGTTACATTACCAGACATGGTTCTGAAATGTATTACTATTGAATAAATTGTATCATATGGCTATATTTTATTACCAGACATGGTTCTGAAATGTATTACTATTGAATGAATTGTATCAAGGGAGGTTGGTTTTGCATGAAGAATCACACAGTATGGTGTATTACTATTGAATGAATTGTATCATATGGCTATATTTTGAAAGAATTAATGAAAATCTAAGTTCTCCACATGTGTATTACTATTGAATGGATTGTATCATATGGTTTTGAAATGTATCACACAAATTTGAGACTTAAACATGTCTAAATAAACAATAAACATCTTTGTATCAATAAAACACATTATGGTCTTTTATTATGCTATTTTAAACTTGGAAATAGAAAGTTGAAAAATACAATTACAAATCAATATTAAATTCTAATTGGAAAAAGTAATATACTTTTGTAATATCAATGATGAGATATAGTAATAAGATTAATAAATACCAATCTCTTACAATTGCCATTCATCCTCATCAAATTCAAAGTTTTCTTGATTATTGTCTGTGGTTTCTTCACTCTGAGTCTGCATACCTTCGTTGAACTGCATCTACCAAAATGCTACCAGTAGGTCCAATACACGACTCAATAGTCCCACTGGAACTTTGGTTTGAAGTGTTGCTCAAACCTCTTCTTTCACATTTGGACCTCCAGATTTGCAGTGCCCTATCGTAAGGAAAAGTGTGGACATCATACCTAGATGTATAGAGCCTCAAGTAATTTTCCAAATTTTTGTCTAGTTTGTTTCTTAGCTTTGATTTTAGGAACCCCAAAGCACTGAAAACTCTCTCATCTTCCACCAAACCCAATATCATGGTAAGACATAAATCAGAAAGCTTCAAATATTCTAGCATTGAATCACGCAACGCTGCGTTCTCAGCTATATATTTCCAAAGCCTTGTTATTGATCCCTCTTCGTGAGGGTTCTTCATTTTGCCATATTGTTCTCTCATAGTGTATACAAAATGAGATGATTGCTCTCAAAGACAAGTTTCGTCTAATATTCCATTTATAGTTACTCCATTCAATTCTCTGGATATGCAAAATTGTTTTAGCAAAGTCAGTATCTTACTTTGAAAATCAGTTGCACTGTTGAGGCTCCAATAATGAGGAAACACAATAGACATGGCTTCGAGTAGGTTGTCAGGAGGGAATTTGCTTCTAATTTGTGAGGAAAGATCATACGCAATTTTCTTCACAGAAGTAGTTACAGTCTCAACAATCTTGTCGAAATCTTCCCTTGTAACACTTGCTAGTTGCTTCCTGGGGCGCTTTCCTGGCTCCTCAGGGTCGACCATGGCATAGAAGTGCATTGGTATCTCAACCCCCCGTACATTGGCACATACCTCCCCATCTGCACCGATTTGTAAAAATTTATCAGGATTGTTCAAATTTGTGAGTTTCCACCACTTAAAAAATTTATCATCAGATAGTGTTGGTTGATTCCAATAGAGATTGTCGAGGGTCATGCATGTCATCTTACACAATGTAGCATATTCTACAATACACATAGCTCTTTTTTGGGCAGCCTTCATAATATTCCTCATTTCTTCTAGCATGGGTAGAAGAGCTACTAAAGTTAAGAGTGTCTCTAGATTACTTAACCTCCGAAGAAGATCAGGAAATTTTGGTTGATCTAACTCGTTGTGAGTTGTGTGAAATAGTCCAATCAAGGATGGATATTCTGAAAAAATCGATGCGCTGGACCATCCAAAGAGATCCATCTGGTATCACTATCCTTAAGAAGCTTGTTCCCATAAGTTATTCTATCAACAAAGTGTGAAATTCCATAAATCACTTGGGACTTCGACAGATGTGTGAGTAGAGCTCTTTGATTAAAGTTTCATTTTGTTTTACCAAAGCAAACTTGCTCATAATTCCAAAAGCTAGATTCATTCTGTGAGCCATGCAGTGAATTGCAGTAATGTACGGTGCAATTAAAGTTTCAATCTTTGTACAAAGACCGTTCATGTGACCTTGCATTACTGAAGCTCCATCTGCTTCAACACAAACCAATTTTTTGGCTACCGTCATGTCATCCATACCTCCATATTCAATTAAACTTCTCTTTACTAGTTGAAATAAATTTTCCACTGTCGCACTCTCCTTCATTTTAGCAACAGATAGTAGATGAGGTTGGTGGGTATGATTCTCTACAGTATAAACATGCATGCATACCCATGAAGTATTGTCTACTGTCATAACTTCATCTAAATAAAATGCAATAAAGTTTGACTCTTTTATTTTTTCCTTTACATTTTCTTTTTCAACCTCAACAAGACAACTTGCCCATTCCCATCCACTGTTTACTGACCAGTGTTTATTAAGATAGTTAGGAACTTTCAAAAGTGTAATAAACCACTAATTGATGGGAAATATGTCATAGCACGCCCTCTGCTCACAATATAAAAAACAACGCTTAACTGAACAACTTTTCCTAGTTGTTCTATTTGCATTGCTTTTCCAAAACTAGCTTCAATAGAATCTTTAACTTCAGCAAGCTTCGTCTGTATTTTCTCATGAAAATAATACTCTTCGGCATTCCTCACATGCTTACATTCCTCCTTTGTTTTCCATCTTATCACTGATTTTCGACCCCGTCTATCATTTGTTTTTCATAAACTTTACCCATATGATTTTCTATGGTGTCAAATTTTAGCTGCAACCTAATTTCCTTGTTATGTTTCCAAGTGCAAATCTTACACTTGCATTCTATTGGAGGCTCTCTTTCAATTGGATTCTTCACTGGTTCAATGAATGGATACTTTGATGCCCAATTAATTTGAAAATTCCTCACTGACATATCCCACTCCCGATCCTTTTTTGGTTGTGGTTCATCCTTTTTTTATCTGTCTTTTCTTTTCCCCTTCTGTGCATTATCATCAATGACATTATCACCCAAGTCGATTATATCATTCCGGCTAACTTGGGTATCTACCAAATAATCTTCTTCAATATCATCCTGATTTGAGATATTAGGTTCGTCGTCGTCTTCAACATGCGGTGTAGGTTGTGAATTTTGTACTTGTACTTGTGATGATGTACCTTCTTGATTTTCACCACACTCTTTTCCAAAGCCAAAGTACGAAGACAACATTCTTCTTTTTGTTGGCCTCTCATGGCCTTCCCCACATTCAGGTTTCCTACCCTTCTTCATGTTCGACATCTCCAACGAAATAAAGGCTTCCAAAAAAAATATCAATTTGTTGAAGAAGCAATAATAGACTATAAAGTATAATATATGTTTCATTGGCCCTATGACATACAATCTAGATGTCTGAGGTTTGAATGTCTCGGCTGACCACTTGGCACCGACGGGTCACCACTGAATAAAAATGAACTCAACAGTGCAAACAAATATAGATAAATCCAGAATAATATTATAACACTTCAAAAATATGATCGCTCACCTTTAGGTCACTAGTAGTCGCCAATGCAGTCAACAACAATGATTTTCCTTAGTCTGAAACTTTGCTATTGATCAGAATTCAGAGCCTAGAACCCACAAGATTGTGTAGAGATAGATCTGATCTTTGCATGTATTTATACCAATCCTTATATGGAAAATTCCGCGGGAATTTATATGGTATATAAATATTTGGCGAATCCCACGTAACTATAACATGACATGTAATTTTCGAGGCGATTATGGGTCGTCCAAATAATTGGCAAATACAATATAGTTGGCAAAAGTTGGGGTGAATTGAGACACACATCGGCAAAATGTCGGGCGAATTGGGTCCTCCTAGCTAACAAATATTCACATGCCTATAGGCGGATTATGGTCGTCTATTAAGGCAACCTCAGAGAGTGTAGGCAAAAAAATTAAATTTATCGTGTGTCCACCATATATTGTATTGGTGAAATCCTCGCATGGAAACATTTAATTACATAAAACATATGGTGATCGGGTCGTGAATTTGACGAAAATTTATAATGTTTTGGCGACATGGCCACCCCCAGTCGGTACAAAATATTCGCCATTTCCTAGGTCGTTGACGTGAAAAATTTATCATTGGCGAATATTCGCCACTAAAGTAATCTTTGGTGTGTGTATATTTATATATACACAAGTGAAGCTCATTGTTTCTAAACAAATTTATTTAACTTAACAGCAGCATTAGTTTCACTGTATATATATATATATATTTGTTCGATGTATGTTTTATAAAAAGAGAAGTTACTTTCTGTCAAATAGGCATGGATGACATAGATGTTGTAGACAATAGGGGAGGATGTTGGAAACCTAAACCTTCCATAGTCAAGTGTGATGCAGGTCTCTCAGAAGTCTCAATGATTTTTCGCTCTCATCTTAAAGCATGTCCAACATTAAGAGTTGAAATGTTAGGAGGAGACGGTTGAACAAGTGACACACTAGGCCCTTTCAAGGCTCCAATGTTAAATTCAAGAACTGCATATTCTCCCATAAAATATGATGTAAAATCTAATGACCCCCAATCATCTACAAGGATTTTCTCTTGAGGGGTAGGAGAAGGTTTGTCAACTTGTATTTATGAAGGAATAGAAGTATATTACAATTATAAGCAACTTTGTTATTAATGATCATGTTCAATGTATACAAAATATTTTTGTAGACAAACTTGACTTTACAACCAAGAGTTGAAGGGACAACTTGAATAGCATAAAGCCAAGGTCTACCTAAAAGAAGTGTAGATGTATAAATCTGACCACTTTCCTAAGTGAATATTTAATATTTATTTTAACCTCATTCCTCTATTTAATTAAATTATATTTAATTAAATTCTTCATATTCGTCTATTTAATTAAATGAATTACTCAATTTATTTAACTAAGTTCACCTAAGCCTTTTTTAACCTTTAATTAAATAAATCACTTCATTTAATTAATTTCCCTTTCTCCCTTTTCAATTAAATCTACATTTAATTAAATTGATTTTTGCAAATAAATAGATCTAATTTATTTATTAGCATCTCCCACTTGTATTTATGCAAGTTGCATCTATTTAATTGAAATAAAGTAATTTATTTTAATTAAAATTCCCTCCATCCACTTGCATTTTCCTACATTTCCCACTTGCCTCTTTAATCCCTTCTAGATTCTTCTAATCACTTCCAATTTAGCCTAATCCATCTCCTAAATATTGTCACATTCCTAAACAAAGGGAAGTCACTTCTCAAAGCCTCCAAAGTCTTTGAAAACCATTAAAGGCTTTATGTCCTCAACAAGTTAACCCTCAAAGTCTTCTAAACCATTTAAGGCTCTTACATAACCATTAATGGTTAACTCAACCATCTTGTATGATTAGAGACTTTCTCTCTAACTCAACCCTCATCTAACCAAGGGTCTCATCAAGAATTCATGGCTTTAACCTTGGTTATCCCTTTAACCCTTGCACAAGAGTTTACCCCTTGGATAAAAGCTTTATCCAATGGATAACCCTAGTCTAACCTTAACCCTTACCTCCTAAGGTAACCATCATGTCTTCTCAAGCATTTAATGCTTCTTTCATCTCCTCTCAAGCAACCTC
This sequence comes from Cryptomeria japonica, assembly GCF_030272615.1. Classification (NCBI taxonomy): domain Eukaryota; kingdom Viridiplantae; phylum Streptophyta; class Pinopsida; order Cupressales; family Cupressaceae; genus Cryptomeria; species Cryptomeria japonica. The sequence goes on from NC_081408.1 coordinate 472,836,203, forward strand.
TTGTTGACAATTGTCACCATTTCATTGGTGAGAATTGTGAACATGGATTGATTAACTTTCAATCTTGACCCTTGTTAAGATTATCCAATCTTGACCATCCATTGCCCTATTTTTTCCATAAATAGAGCTCTCATCCTTTCATTTCATATAGAAGTTTGTATGCATCAAACTTATATTCATTTTACTAAGAATCTAGCCTCTCTTTGTTAAAACACATTAAGCATTTAGAAGCATTTTTAATATCATATCATATCCATGTTAGACTAGCATATCATTGCTAGGATAATTAGCTAATTTTATCATCATCTTTATGCTAGATTAATCATCATAGATTTAATAGCATATATATCTAGGAATGCATTCATGCTTATAATCAAACATCACTTGTTCTTGGAGTTGTCATTCCTAAGTCACTTTGCTCAGTGATCTGAGAGTAAAGACATTGACTTCAAGGATCCTGTGAGATAGAGAACAATGGGACACCCCTTGGGAAGTTGAGCTATTTCGATATAGTTCCTATAACTTGCACCAAGAGTCTCATTGGTGAGTGGACACTTTGAAACTGACTTTCATGTTTATGTCGCCCTCATTTCCCGCATACAAGAAGATTATAAGTAAGGGTATCAGGCATGACATGGATAGGCTTAGATAAAGTAACCAGACCTATTGTGATAGGTAAGGTTATGCCACCCAATAAATTTTTAGCAACATTATCAAAGCCATGAATAGAAAGGGAATCGGGTTGAATAAGAGAAGTATCCACATTAATCTTATGCAATGAATCAATGCTACAAACATTAAGACTAGAACCATTATCAACTAAGGTTATTCTAATAGTATTTTTATTTATAACGACCAAAACCATGAGGAGATCATATTGATTTTGAGATTCTAGAGAAGGCAAATCATCTTGGGAGAACAAAATGTTAGTTTTAGTTGTATTCATACACTCCAATAAGATTGTCACGTGATTAGGTCTCATAGGAGGAGGAATAGTAGTCTTTTGCAAAGTGTCTTGAAGCGTAGTATGGTATGTGGATGAAAGTTGAATCAATTCACAAAGGGATATCTTAGCAAGAGTAGCATAAAGTTGTTCAATAAGATTATACTCCTTAGCAACTTGTTGTGAAGGATGAGGGAGATGAGGAAGAAAAGGTTGAGAATGGGGGAGAACATTAGAATCTTTCTTGTTGTTTCACATGCTATATATGTGAGCTACTACATGATAATCAAGTTGTTGAACACCTTATCACAATCACTAGTTTTTTGAGGTTGGAGGGCATCTCGACAAAGGTGGACAACAATCTTAAGCTTATCACTACCCAAAACATGGATGTTATTGACTTGGTTGGGCTCTTTGTTCTCAAAGGTTTCAATTTTGAAAGGGAAAGCATCAAGGATATTATCCTCTTCCTCCAAAGTATCTTCATAAGTAGGAGAAGCTTTAGGAGAGGGACAAAGAGAGCTCACTATTGCTTCATCTCTAGAGGGAAGGTCATTGAAATGAATAGAAGGCAAAGGTCATTAAGGGAATTGTCAACCATATCAATCTCCTCTACCACAATATCATCCTATCCGACCAAGGTTCTCCCATAGGGAAGAGAATAGTCCATATTGTTTTCCAATGGTTCATCCCAAATAGGGAGATCATCTTCTTGCACCAATATGTCTTCATGGATAGGAGGGTCCTTAGGAGGGCACAATGAAACTAATTTTAAAATAAATAAATTATGAAACTAATGTAATTGAAAATGAAAACATGTGCTAAATGTATGAAACAATATGCAATTTTTTATGTCTTTTTTTTAAACTAATGCAAGACCATAAACAAAAAAAAACATGAAAAGAAATATTTGTGTACTTTAAAAAATCAAAATCAAAAGCAAGAAGTAGGACGTCAGGTTCACCAAAATGTAATGAAGGAAAATAGGGTTCACTAGCTTAAGCATGGAAAACTAGGAATCTAGGTCTATCTTCGCTTTTATTACATTTAGAATACAAAGCCACCAAGAGATATTTGACTAACACCTTGCTCAAGAGAGTCAATTCAATACCATACTCTTAGGGCTTCTATTCCTTTGTTGCTTATAAGTGATTGATTGAATGATTTGATAAACTAGGTGAATAAAATCTAAGTCTAAACAAATAATATTGACTGGTCTAGAAAGTGTAAACCTTAGAAATGAGAGGAAAATTATGTGGTGCACCTGTAATTGAGCCAAAATGGGATGATCTATGTCATCTTGGGTTTTCTAGACCTTTTGAATGAATTTTGGACCTGAGAGACTAATTCTAGACTCCATAGGGTTTGTAACTAGTCTCTACCAAATTTTAGATGATTCTGGATGGATTATGGCACCCCAAGCAACTTAGTCCTAGGACTTTGGTGCCCCAGGCGACTTAGTCCTAGGTTTTTCTAATGAAATTGTAAATTTGAACCTGTGACAATGTACTAAGCTAATTTCTTCCACCAAAATTTGATCTGGACCTAGATCTGCACACGAGAAGAGAAAAATGGTGTTTGAGGGTTGTATAGGGGCTTTCCTTAGTCAAACCCTAGGTTGGACTCAACCCTACAACGTTGATAAAATGCAATAGAAGTTTGAATTTGAAATACTTGAGTTGAAATAATTATACCTCCAATTAATGATGCAATGCTCTTAGGATAAATTCTCCATGTGTTGATGCAATAGCATGATTAAAACATCATGAAATCACAAATAAAACAATGCTTGAAGATGCCTTGAACTAGCTTGTTGCTCCTTGAATCAGATCTCTTGAAGTCTTGATGATGAAATGCTCATGAGATGTGTTGTTCTAAAAATATCTCTCTTCTAGTTGAGAGAGAGAGAGAGAGAGAGAGAGAGAGAGGAGAGAGAGAGAGAGAGAGAGGCCTTATATACCTCATCAAGCATTTTGGGGTCAAAAATTTGGAGCAGGCCGACATAGGAAAATATTTAATGCCTAACCATGTTGATCATTTGAGTTGTGATATCAAGGTAAGATAAAGAAGGTCACACATGTTAAAATAGGGGCCTAGTTAGGTGAGGAATGAGGAGATAAAAGAATTAGATTGCATACCTATGATGAAGGGCACATGTAAGATTTTGGTGAGATTTAATTAAGAGAGGACCCATAATATTAATTTAAATTAATAAAGGTCCTACAATGCATAGAGGAATGAGAGATGCCAAAATGAGTGCTAGGAGAGTGTGAAATTGGACACCCTAATTAAAGGTATACAATTTACAACGCTACAACATATAAAAAAACAGCTTTAAAAAGTCTTAACAAAAAACTTATAGCGATAAAAGTCTTAGCAGAATATAACAAAAGACCTAAAAAACTAAATCTAGCCAACCAAAAGGGTGTTAAAGGCTTCATGGTTTTCTTGAACTCCATGCTTAGTCGATTTAGTTGCAAAAATTTGATATGTAGAAATAAATGCTTCTTGATGCAATATTTAGTGACCCCCCAAAAATTTGGCACTTTATAATTTAGTGTGTTTTACAATTTGTCTAGGTCCAATGCATGTGAAATGGGAAAAAAATAACTTTTGCAAAAAATGACACTCAAGTTACCATTCGAAAAGTTATTACATAAACAAATTCTTGTAAAATGACAATAAAAAACCAACTTTCCATTTGAAGGATATGGATAAGGCATAAAAATTGCCCCTTTACAAGCACATTAAAAGCTAACTAATTAACTAATTGTTGATGGTTGATTTAATGTCCAATTTTTTTGACAACATTGCACCAATATTTATAATGATGCCTACCCATAATTGAATGAAATGTACCCTTAGTTGTAAAAAGCAATCAATCATGTGATGCCACATCAACTACACAAGTACGGAGGCCCCTTTTGCATGACTATTGGCCTCACCTTTTTTTTAGGTTGTTTTGGACAACTTGACAAAAAATATGCTGATGTGGCATCACATTTGATGGTGTGGCCCTGAAACCTTAGTTATATGTAGGGGACTTGTCAAGGAAGCTGCTGTAAAAAATTTGGAGTGATTTGAAATTTCCACATAGAATTGAGAAGCACAAAGTTAAGGTAGATAACTACTAGATCCTCTCCCCAAAATAGAAAAAAATGATATGCATAGTTTACTGATTTTTATAGCAACATTAAATTATTTTCACCAACCAATTAATATATTAGAAGGATGTGCTTTAAAAGTACTTCTGTCATGTTGTATTATAAATAGTCAAAAGTGTATTAGATATTTTTGTTATGGCGTAAAATAAAGTCAATTCTGGAGCCAAAATTGAAAAATAAGACAAATTTATAGGTGTGAAGCAGAAATAAACATCACGAAACACTCCCAATTCTACACGGCTTTACAGGATAGTCCAATGGTTGGTCTTCTGTTGAAGAATTAATCAAAACTTTTCTCTCTGCAAATTAAACTCTCTCCACAACGAAATGGTCACAGCTTGCAAGATAACCACCTAGCAGATTCAAAGTGCCTGGTCAAGCCACAAGTCTAGGATTAATTTGAATGTAAAATGAACCTCTGCACCTGGTGTGGTCTTTTGCTGCAGATCTAATTTCAAACTCCTTTTGTAGAAAAAGCTAAAGAAAACTATAACAGCTATCCAAAGACATGGGAGATGCTCCGCTATATAGGCTATTAGCACAAATATTAGCCTGATACAGACGTTCTTTCATTGATGTAAACCCATCAACGTCAATATATGATGCCACATCAACATGCATTTTTTAAAGGTGTCTAAAATGGTCTCAAATTGTAATAAGACCAATAGGTTTACACTATAAGTCATGTTTACTTGTGTGTTAATGTGGCATCATATGATTGGTTACTTTTTGAATTTTAGAGGTACTTTTTTGGGGATAAACATTGACATGACACTTTTAGTGGACCACTATTGGACCCATTTTGTCCACCTACCATAGCATGTATTGTTACCCTCTCGTGTGTTTTCCTATATCATTAGTTTAAGAGCTAAATAGCTCTCACCCTCACATTTAATTTTCAAACATTTATTACAATTCATAATCTCAACTAATTTAATATATCAATATGTGTTTAGTGGTTGCATTTTTTTTATATCATTTATTTATGTAGTACATTATTTTCATTGAAATTATATATATGTAAATGATTTTTTTCCCTTAAATTAAACTAGGCTAATTAACTTAATGCACATAAATAAACATAAATTAACCTATATTAAACTAATAACTAAAAATTGATAATTGCAATAAATTAATACTTCAAAAATCAAATGCAAAGATGACTAGGCAATTCAATGTGAAAACTTTGAAGAGTAAGCCTAATGTCATGTAGACTCAATTACCAAAGACAAATGTCCTTGATGTGTTGTTGCTTGTCTATGAACAATGATAGACTTAAAATTTTGTGTAGATGACATGCTCCTTATGTGCCCATGCACCATGGAAATGTTCTGAGATGTGGTTTTGATCTTGTTGTTTGTGCATCCTTTGCAATCTAATTCACCCATATTTGTTGTCTATTGAATCATAAATCTATCAATGTTTAGCAATATGTTGGATTTTCGAGGTTCTCCTCAATCAACCTACTTGTTTATTAGTTTTGTATCCTTCCGTGAGAGATCAAAGACAACAAACTCAAGCATGCAATGTCATGAATAAGATGCAAAACCTAAATCATTTTGTGCTCCAAAATAGAATGTTCCCATTAATGAGTGATCATTGTAGTTCAAATAATCTAGGATTATTTGATTATACCAAGATGTGAATTGATGTTTAGATGAATGTCTTTAAATACAAAAATAAGACAAATAGTTACACAAACATGTACCAACTCAGTCCCTAATTGTTAATAAGAGAGAGCAAGAGTTGGCAATCCAATTGTTAAAAATTGGAATTTTTGGTCAAATCCACATAATGAGTCATAGAAATGACCCAAGATAAGGAATGCCAAAGCTTGGGATTAAGAATTGATATGTTGAATTGTGGACTAATAATGGGACAAATGTGTGATAATAGATCAAATAGGATAAGACAAGACTAAATATATGAAAGTTTGCATATGTGAAAGAGTAAATAAGGATGGATAAGTATCAAGTAATCAAACTTAGCACAAATATATGACATACAACTATGTAACTGCATTAAGACATTCCTTCAAAATGGGCCTAAAATACATATTCCACCATTGCAAAATGATTAATTTATTTGCCTGTGTGTTGCTTAGTGTCTTTTAATGCAAACTTCACCAGAATTACACTTTGATTATAAGAATGGTGAGCATAATCAAATTAACATGCACAATGCCCTGGATTAATATGAATTCCTTTATATTCTTTCCAAATAGGAACTGTCTCATATTGGCATTCTTCCCTGAATCTTCGGAGTAATAAATTTTTTAACCTTTATATACAAGCTTAGCAGATTGTGAAATCCTTTGAAATAACATGCAGTTTCTTTAATCCTTTTGGTTTTCCTTGATGACGAGAATCTTGAATACGAAACATCATGGCTTCCTCAACTTGAATGATATAGATACAAGCTTCTAAATGTCAACATGCTTAGAAACTTAAATGTTTGTATCATAGTTTAATTCAATAATAGATATTGATGTTTAGAAGTGCAAGAAAAGTAAAATGTAAATGATCAAAACATAAAATGAGAGCACAAAGTGTTACTCCAACAAAGTAAAACAAATTATAATAAGATGATAGAAAAAGGTTTACATCAAATATAGGAGAAGAATTTATTTTGCAAATTCACAGCATGCAAACGATAATTCTATTAAGTTTATCTCAAAATATCAGTGGATCTTATGATTGAGAAATTGCATTTCAATGCACGTATGCTGAACAGATCCAAGAGAAAAACATAATCATCAACCAACAAAGGTATAGAAAGTCAAGAAATTTCAATGCATCACAAAAAAGCAGAGTGAAAAATGTATTTACTTTTTTACTTCGGTATGGTCATAGACTTGATATATTGAAAATCAAATTTAAGTCCAACTCATTTACATGAAATTACGTACTCCAGAATGTCACATTTATCTTCTGGTTTCAAATGCAACTTGTATGTTTAAGAAGAGTCAACTGCTTAATTGACAGAGATGGAAAGTGCAACGTAATAATATGGGCTCGACACATTCAAACAAAATTAAAACGCTGACATATGAAGTATAGCTCCTAAGCCAATGAGTAGGGCTTGAGCCTTCCCTATGATTGTTTTGCATGTCTCAACTAAGTGAAGTAAATACTTCGAAAGTGACTTTCAACAAAGCAGCACTCATTGATTTGGGCATATCTACATTGTACAATCAGAAAAAGGAATTCTAGGAAATGGGATATGATGCTGCAGAGAAACAAGAAAAGCCTGTAGCATAGTTCTCTGCTGAAACCACCCAAAAACAGTAATGTAAATCCTCATTGAATTCCATACCCCAGCCGTCAAAAAGAAACTGTGTAAAAGTTTTATTGAGCATCACAAGGCTGACCAGCAAGAATTGTTTCTCTAATTTGAGTCTTGAGCATTCTTATTAATGTTTCTCAAGCATCTGTATTTCGTATAAGAAGAATCAATCAGCTGTCCCATCTCTCTGGAAAGCACGGTTGGAAAATTGGAAATAGCATGTTCAATGGCCATGTATAATTGTGCAGTATGAGCTACTAAATGAGCACCCATTAATCCACATGAATATCACATTTCAATAGTTAGCTGAAGCAAGAAATAACTACCATTTTTTAATGACAAAATACGTTCAAATTTCAAAGAGGATGGTGAATAATTTCAAGAGATGAGATGTATATTATTGACCACATGGACATTCCATTCACTATTCACATTGTTTATACACATGCATGGCTACAAGAATATGCAAACACCGTTAAATAAACTATTTACAGGACTAACTCAAATGCGATTTAAGAGATTATGTAAGATCATTCCGGAGAACAAACTGTCACCCTGTTCCCAGCTGACATAATAAAAAATACTGCTTTGATACTAGCTACTTGAAATGGGTGCTTTGGCTTTAATGCCGCACCACTGTATTATTCTTCAGTTCCTTTTGGCACTAGAAGAACCATATTAATTGTTTTGTCATTAGGAACATCTTAAAAAGCATCAGGACCCTTAAAAAGCATCAGCTTACATGTCTCTGTTCCCAACTCAAATCTTGAGAAAACTGTGCAAATGCTGTCCTAAGATCACCATTTGAAATGGAAAAATAGTACTCTGCAGTTCCATCATCTGTTTGCAAGCTTCTTCTCATCGATTCAAGTAACCTGCGCTTACCTTTCTCTGGTATGGCATTTGCTATATAGCCAGGCTTGCCATCAGGTGCACCATCCAAATACAATACTGCTACTTCTCTTTTTGCATTAATATCCAGTTCAATATAGCAAGTACCACCCACGAGGATGTCTGGCTTGCTGACAGGAATTAAGAGCCTCTCCCTAGAATATATCCCATGGTCACTCATCATATTATTTAATCGTTTGATATCTGTCACCTGCAGAATTGATAAGATTACAATCAAAAAAAGAAATACTATGGCAGCAATGTTGGTCCATTTAATTATCAAACTCATAATGTCAAGTAAGTGTGTAAACTTATAGCTGAAGAAATAGGTATCAACAAAAAGCACCCAACACCAGAAAGTCGACATTAGCAAGAATCAATATAACATCAATGGGAAGGTGGAAAAGTCCTCTTGCCGGTCAAAGTATGACAATGAGGGAATTTGAGTTGTATAATATATATGACAGTACTTTCCTATTAATAAAAGCTTTGGCAGAAGTCAAATTCCTATAATTGGTGATACTTGTGAAAACTCAAACGGATAGTGATTAGATACAAAAAAAAAAAGGTCAAAAATATTATCATATTTACACTTCGTAGAGGACAAAGCAAAAAAAAAATTTCCTAAATTCAGGTGGGTAAATACATAATCTGTGGAAGCATGCATTACTTCTTCCTTAATTTTTGTCATATCACTCTCTAAAAATGGCCATAGACAATAAGAGAGAACAAACTGGGGTAAGCTGAGTAATTTTAATCACAGAAATTTGATAGTCACATTCCTCAGATGTGACAAGAATGGCAAGATATGTAACTATTGAAAAACACGAGCACAAAGCTGAAATTATTAAGCTATGATTATATAGAGTAATAGCACTGAACGTATAGAAATGTCATATGATTGACTCATTCTAGATGCTTTACAATTTACTTCACGAATGCTAATAAAGCATTGCATTTTCGTACTAGCATTCATAAACTCCCCTATGGGAAATTAAATCCTATGTTCCTAACAACTAGTCATCTAACTCGTCATTTACAAGCTCGTCAAGTACTTGCACCTTTTTTTCTTTTGATTAGATAAACCATTAAGAGCCCAAACATTTTTTCGTTGACGAAGTTTTTGCAAGATTAATTTGTGACTCACCAAACATACTGAAAATATATGCTTAAAATGTTGAAAATGCTCAGCCTCACGTGCTCTTGTGTGCAAATATATCTGCAGGTGATGCAAATGCCTTTTTACATTTTTTTTTTAAACTTCAAATTGTGCACGAGACCATAAATCACAACTGTTTATAGATGTTTTACATACTCTTGTAAATTTAATTCTTACACACAACTGTAAATACATTTCACAGACTCTTACAGACTTACTTTGATTAAAACCCTATCTATTTTCCTTAAATTTATGTTTTTCTTAGGAATTCAACTTTTTTTTTAAGTTGCCACGTTTTGCTGAGTTTCTACAGAGTTTCAATTTAGGGTCTGTCTCCAAGTTGAGTCCAAGCTTGCAATCTATGATTTAAACAAAAATTATTTGATGACTAACATTTGTTTTATTTATTTATTTATTAATAACCTAATAGACGGTAGATGTAATACAAAATCCAAGCATATGCTCCTTATTAAACCAATTTGTAGAAAGGAAGGAACACTATCCTAGGTCTGAACACAACAGCCCCAAATGAATATCTGATGAAGCAGCTCGACCAAATCTCCCAACTCACCCAACAGACACCAAACTGATCACATCACCGGATGTCCTAACATCCAAACCAACAAATCCTCTATACCACATGAGAAGAAATCCCAATCTCCATACACAAGAGAGAACTCACCTCTAAAAGTCCACCACCCTCTAAGAATATCCAAATCCCTCCAGCGCCCACACAATGAAGGAACAACTTTTCTATAAGAGTCCATCCTCTTCTAGTGCTATATGGAATCCCCCAATCCCTCCTCCAGCATCCACACAATAAAAGAGAAACTCTCCTAAACGAGTCCAACTTCAGGTCCCTTGCTGTTTCCCCTCAGCCGATCCTTGGCGAACCCAGGGCAACCCATGGGCTGCCCAAAAAGAAGATAAAAATTAGTAATTCAAATTAAACACAAAACGAATTGAATAAAATTCCAATTTTTTTAATTAAACATTTTATAGTTAAACATTGCAGGCTTAAATTTTATTCCTGCAGGCAGATTTTGACAGAATACTACATGCAGCTACAGGCAATTAGAAATCATGCTATAAGTGGCGACAGAATTTCTCCGAAAACTCTTACAGGCAGCTACAGTTCACACCATGTGTAGCTACGGAAGTTGCTACAGGTAAGCTATAGGCATATTTTGCTTCAGACAAGCTTTACCTCACTTTTCCTGTTCTTTTTCAAAAGCCTCCCCCTCTTTTCTTCTTCAAGTGCCTTCTGCTATTTTACATGTTGAGTCCCTCTGCCCATTCGCACTTGAAGAGTCCCCTGAACTTCTCTCTTTCTATTCTCTCTATGAGCCTCTCTTTTCTCATTATTGCAAAACCAATTTAAATATTGGTTTCTCAACACTTTATTTCTTGCCTCTTCACCTTCTGGTTGACTCTTTGCTATCCTCTAAAGCTCCTTGTTTCCATCTGATGATTCTTCACATTTCTTCGATTTTGGGGAAATTGCAGCATTGCCTCTAATTTAGTAGAGGTGAATGTAACTGATGAAAGTGCTGTTAAAACCCCACTAGTTCTGAAGACCTTGATACTTTTGATGAAGAAGAAAATGAAGAGAATTAAATATTGATTGTAATTTTGAATTTTCATTGTGTAATGATATTTTGAGACTAGGGTATTTTCATTTTTGAAAATAATGGATATGAGGCATTTAAATATTTTATTGATGTGGGAGCATCAGTTAGCTATTGCGATGTGGTCAAAATCAGAATCAGTTTCGGTTGTGGCAGTTATGAAAAGGGGTATGGAAAAGGCAAGATCAATTTGAGAGGGGGAGAGGATGGTAGGTGGTGCAACGGAGAATATAGGGAAGAGACCTCGATTCCGATCCCATGTGAAATTGACAGGGGAGAAAGGGGAACCCAAGGGGTGAGTGAAGGTGTGGACAGAGAGCAAAGAGAGTTTGCAGAAATGGTTCAGGACAATATGGAAGCAAGAAATGTCTGACAAGGGTCTGAGCCGGTCTGTGTAAAGTTTGTTATCTGGCAGATTAGACACAGGAGAGTAGGCTTGTTTTGGTTAATTTTGTTGATAGATTAAATAGGTGCAGTCCTATCAGTGTTGTAATCAATGACTTTCATAATGTAGGAAATAGTTGTTCATTCTGTTGTTCTAGTTTGCTGATTTGGCTTGAATAAGGAGGACGACCTCCAAGGTGGACTGAGGGATGGAGGGGATCATATTCCTGCCATATTCGTGGACCAGGGGGCATTGAGTGCCCTTGGGCTTGAGAGTCTTGTCAAGTACGCCACCTCGAGATGGATGGAATCACCATGCTTGTGGGCCAAGGGGTGTTGAGTGCACTTGGGCTTGAGAGTCTTATCAAGTATGCCTCCCCGGGATGGAGATCCGCCCATGCTCTCACAATACAAAGACAATCGTCCTTGAGATTGTGGTTTGCTAAATATTCCTAATGAATTCCTAATACAATTGACTATCGGAATATACTTGCTCAAAATGATATTGATGTGGAATTAGATACTAATGATGTATTTATGGAATTAAATGCTATTATAGATTATTAATATAGATGTGTGCAGGTCCTAAACCAGAAATAATTCCAATAAGGGACTTTAAAGTTGGCAATTTTTATTACAAGCTTATGTTACTAAGGATAATGCATTTCTCATCTTGAGTTGGATTTGTTGTTTCAGGGCTAAATTCAGGTAAATCCCAAAAGTAGACATTACAGTACTAGTATCACATACAATATGCAAGCATACACAAACATTACTATAGAATGCTCCTGATATAGAAATGTTTACTATAGAAATTCCACTTTTGTGCAAAACATTTCTAAATCTGCACGAGGAATTGGCTATCTGCTTAGTTTAAAAATACAACCTTTTCTTTCTTTCAACCAAGGACATTCTAATTCACTTTCTTCGGGCTCTCCTTGTCACTAATAGTGTAGGATGGAAGACAAGGACAGTGACATTGGAATGTAAACCTGCACCTTTCTTTAAATATGGCAAGGCATGCGATTTAATGTTGATAATATTAGTACTTTTACAAATAGAAAGATCCAGGAAAAAGACATTTGGTCCAATGTTCCAAGTGACAGCATATGGACTATCTAATAAGTTCTAAAAGGTGGCTATATTGGTTCTTGAAACTTTCTTTCGTTTTCAATAACCATAGTTTGTCTCACTTAAAATAGAGAGAACTTATATATATATATATATATATATATATATATATATATATATATATATATATATATATATATATATATATTTATGGCATATTTTTAGTGTGTTTGATTTAAGTTTGCAGGTTTACATTGCTGGTCAAATCCGTGTTAACAAGCTGGGCTGTACGCCTACAATCTCGATGCCCTAGTTGGTGGTTGATCCCAAGTTTACGGGTATTGGTTCAAAGTTCAAACGATTCTGGTATGCTGAGTGACCACTTCCCATGAGAATTTGTGAGGATTTCAGTCAAGTTCAAATCCACTTTCCATTGTGGATACTTTGCACTGTGTTGGTGAGGGTTTCATTCATAACCGTCTTGTTGGGGTGCTAGATTCATAATCGGTAGTGCTGCTGTTGTAATTTCAGACCTGCATGAGCTTATTTCAGATTTTTCTATGAATGAAAAATTAGTTGGAGACTTAACTCCTGTGTTTGGCGATTACATGGTTATTGCTAGAGATATCAAGCTGTAGCTGAGGGTATTCATGCAAGTTTCAGACCTGTTTCTTTCTACTCATTGGTTCGGACCTTAACGAGCTATTTATGATGCTTATATGAGGTATATCATGTACTTGTTTATGTCCTATTTCAACAATATGAAATGACTATATGCCTGCAAATGACATTTCTAAAATGTCCCCTTTTGGGATGATCCTAAAGCTTGCCCTAAAATCGCAAGTCCAATTAAAAATAAGAAACACAGTATAGTTAGAATTATGTCTTTACCAATAAAATGTCTTTATCAAGATAAATCCTGGTTTAGGTTTTGCAATCATGTTAGACAATATTTAAAATATAATTTATAAGACCAAATATTTCTATTAGGGTTAGGGATCCAATAGCAAATATTTGTGCACATATATCAATAATCATCTTAATCTATTTAGATAAATCATGCAATAGCTTTTTGAACTTTAGGAACCAAGCATCATTAGTTCCATTTCCCATAATTAATCATAGTAGGGTTTGGCAAGGAAAACCACCAAAGGTGCCCGAAGACTTGTCAACTTGTCCAGCCCAATTAAGCCCAAGAGCGCACAGCATCCAACTAAGACAACTTGCCCCTTGGCCCACAAGTGGCAGGAATATCCACTAATAGAATTCCATCACTTGGGGTGGTCTGCTTCATACAAGGGAACCCAGGTCATTAAGGAAGACTGTTCAGCACAATTAAGCCCAAGAACACGCAGAATCCAACTAAGACAACTCCCCCCTTGGCCCACAAGTGGCAGGAATATCCACTAATACAATTCCATCACTTGGGGTGACCTTCTTAATTCGAGGGAACCAGTCTACTGCCTCTCCCTAATATATTTCTTTCCATTCCCATATGATTGCTTGTGGGAATAAAGAATAGATAAACTCATTTATTACTTAAAGAAATATTCACAAAGTTTATCAACATTGTGGTAAAGAATATGGATAAGAGCAATTATCCACATTGCATATACAAGCATACAAATCAACATATTCTCATGCATACCTCAAAATTTACTATGTCAAAATATGGCTGTATTCTGAAATGCAGATCTCTTCACCCAATACTGACTTGTTTTTATCTTCTTTGATGCCCCTTTCCAATGAAGTGATTCACCTTATATATCCCTCAAGAAGGGGTGAAAAGTCCCCACTTTCTCGAGGTATACAACTCATAATTGAGGTGTCCCTTCTTAACTTAATCTCTGCCCTACGAATATAATCATTGCTATAAACAAATGACTGTTTTTATACCGATAAATGCTGCCTCCAAACATTTTAATTACAGCTCTTTAATTAATTATTGCATATTATATTAGCTGCTCTTCGTAATAAGAATCGCTGCTAAATAAAACTCTCAACTGCCCCATCTTATTCCTTTTGTTAGTTATCCCATTCTTTGACGTAGGCAATTAATATAGATGTTTTTCCATAATGAATCGCTGTATGATAAACTTATTTCATGGATCGATGCATATTTAATTTATTTGTTCTTTCTTAAAAGAATGATTGAGGAGATATTGGACGTAAGCATGACAATTTCAATTGAAAAGTTGATGTAATCAGCACTTGCAAGATTCAAATGACATAATCTTTATTACAGCAGTGACCTATTACATGGATGTTGTTTATTGTTAAGTTAATTGGCAAACTTTCAAAAAAATAACAATTCAGGGGTGCATATTACACATGATGACACATCTACAACTAGAGACCAAGATGGCAACAGCATGATCAAAAGAATTATGGAGCAACCTCAATGATAGTTCTTATGAATAAAATAAGGGGTATGTGCAATGGGGTAAGAACCCATACCAAACATAGACTATAAGCCAAGAGATGATGTGAAATAAGCTTTCAACCAAATCTTTAAAAAGTAATTCCAAGACAAAAGCGTGGCTACAAGCATGTATCAAAAATCTACTTCCTGTATCACTTCGAGATCAGCTAGCAAAACCAAGGGAGAGTCACACACTCCACTAGAAACCACACAGGTGTCAGGCATAATATTATGCACGAGTGAAGACAATCATCATCCAGAAAGCTCCCTGACTTTATAAAGCACATTGACCTGTAAGAATCCTTAAACAAAGAAAGTTACAAGATTAAAAAGTGAGAATAAAAGTACTAGAAAATACAGTGGTAAACTCAAAGGCATATATTATACAATTGGAAAGAGGAGGAACTACTACTGATACATATAAGCTTCAAGGGAAAGTGTAGAGTTCCCAGCTATTCAGGAGTTCATTGAAACAACCAAACCCATAATGAACATAAAGCAGTGCATCAAGTATTGGATGAGGAGTGGGGAGACAAAATGCAAGAACATGGAAACAATACTTCTATTGAACACTGGCAAAAACGATACAATACATCAAGAATGATGAAGGCCCTAATAAAAATGCTAAATGGTGAAATGGTAAAACAATTCACTAAATTTAAGGAAAAGAAAGTTGCATTAGAGCATAAAGATGAGTGGAAAGCTACAGGCTTATCACAAGGGAAAAAGAGATGGAAAAATACCACAGTGCTGCAAGGCGCATAAAGAAGCTCCACAACAAGTAGAAGTAGACAGTGAAAGGGGAGCTGATAGAGACAGCAATAGAAGACAAGAAAAAAATATAAATAAATATTAGTTGCATAAACTAAGATGGAAAAACATAAGTAACAACGAACACGGGATGGCAAAAATAGGAGAATTTTAGGAGGAAGAAGAGGTTTAAAAATAAGAAAAAATGTTAAAAGAAAGGGAAGATATTTCCCAAGGACCTTTGCGAAATTAAAAGGTATTAATGAGGAAGCGAGAACCATGAAAATGGAAATGAAAAAAGATGCCAAACTAGAGGAGAGAAGACCTTGAAGACTAAACCCAAATTTTAAGGTGAAAGTAAAGAAGAACTAAACAAAATGTTAGTAAAAATATTCATCTCTCATATAAGATACTGATTGGATCTGTCCCAAGGGTATGTAGAACTGAAAGACAGGAGACAGACCTAAATCGATTTTAACTAATAAAAACAAAATATGTAAACACAATCCAATCCATAACCCATTTACAATGGAGTTCTTACAAGTAGTGGCCAAAAAAGAAGGATATTCATTCACTAATGGCTGTTTTGGATATTACCAAGTCAATATTGCAAAGGACGAGAGGCACCACGTTTGCAATAGAATGGGACCATTCATGTACAATGAGGGGTTTGAATTAAAAACATAAGTGTGTTGTTCTCACTAGAATAATGGCCAACACCTTTAGAAAATTTATTAAAATTTCTTGAGGTATATCTAGATGGTTCGATAGAGTACAGATTGTTGAGAGACAGTATACAAGTATTGAGATTAATGTTTCAAAGTTGTAGGCAGTTAGGGATCTCTCTTGATCTGAAGTACTATTTGCAATATCATTTGGTAGGCTTCCAAAACAACAATCTGCACATAAGGTTTAATGATTAACCCAAATGCTTAATTTGTCACCATCAAAAACACAAAATGAGGAGAACACTGATAGGATATACATATTATAAGAAAATTATTAGGAATTATGTAGAAGTGACCACACCCATTAACGAGTTGCTAAAGAAGGTAAGCTTTGAATGGATGAGGAATGCCAAGAAATTTATGACTGTTTAAGAAGAACCTGGCTAAGGCACTTTTTCCACATACATGTAGAAGCACCAAGTATAACAATTGAAGTGCTACCAGAGCAGCCAAAAGAAGAAAAGTTGGATCATTCTATCTCTTTTGCATGTTGGAACTTAGCTAAAGACAGAAGAATTGTATAACACATAAAGAGTAGTGTTAACTATGGTGTAAATGCTACAAAAAAATGAAAAAAATCTACTTCAACACCAGTTATCATATTTGCTAACAAATGCACCATTGAAATACTTGATAAATAGGCTGGTCATACAAGACAGGATATGTACATAGTTGATGGTTTTTCAAGAGTTTGAATTCAAATAAATGGTTAAACTAGGGAAGATAATAGACTCATTGAAGATGATTTAGCATGTGTTCATCTATCCAAAGTAGAAGCAATCCTAGTAGAGCTGGAGACCATAGCAAAGTTCTTGGCCACACCTGAGTACCCAGAGAATTATACAAAACAAGACAAATAAGTATTTTTAATACAAGTCCTACCACTTACATGAATGTAAGACCTCTCGTACAAGATGATAAGGGATGAAATACTCAGAACAGTGGTCTCATGGCATGGGAGAGAATCTATTTTAGAAGTAGTCTTGCAGCATGACAGGAACGATATTTTAGGGAAAAACATGAGGGATTGGCAAGTGGCCATAATGGAGGAGATGCCCCTGGGAAAAAAGTGTCGACAGAATTACGTTGTCCACATTATTAAAGGGTGCACATTAGTATATTAGAAGCTGCAATATAATCAAAGAATAGGAAGCCAAATGCAAGGGATGATATTCCACAACAGATTGTACTAGCATTAGCCTCATTTACAAAATGGCCAATTGATTTTATGAGGTGTAGTTCTTATAACAGGAACTTGGTACTTTAAAAGTGTGCAGAAGCTATCCCTTCCATAAAATCTACCATGAAGACTACTGTATTATTTTCCTATGCTATCATAATCACTAAGTTTGGATGGCCAACAAGCATAACAAGTGATCAAGGAAAGCATATTATCAATCAAAATTGAGGAGCTGTTGAAACACTTGTTGATAAGTCATAGCAAGAGACCATCAATAGGTGAATGGTATCCAGAAGTATTCAACAAAATTTACGAGGTATGGCTGATAAAGCTTCACGATGTAGGAAACATATATTGGGGTTATAAATTCCAAGTGTTATTGTAGGTACACCCCATAACATATTAGAGTCTCACAAAACATTGCCCATTTCTACCTAGTCCATGATTTTGAATCAGCAACGCTAGTGGGATGCTATCCCTATGTCCACTATGGAAGGACAAAAAGCTAAGCATTTGCCACTTCCACATGGTTTTCCCAGCACTGGGGTTCCAGGTTAAAATCTTTGTGTCATACTTGTTGTGACATTTGTTCTTATTGTGTCACATGTTCTCATTTTCTTTATGCTACTACAATATTGTTTCATTTCCAACAACTTAAGAACACTAATCCCAGCACCTTTATTATTCAAATTATAGCTCACAAACCTGGACTCACAAACCTGGATTCAATTCAGACTTCGCAGAACCCAGATTTAAAAACTTGGGAAAAACTCAGCAACTTAAAAAAATACTTAAATTCCTCGAAAAACATAAATTTTATGCAAAATAGGTACGGTTTCAATAAAGGCAAGGCTATTTACATTAAAGAGCCACAATTTACAGTCCCAAGTCACCACTTTAAACAGTTGCAAGTTACAGTATCTAGCTATTTTTTCTGATCACAATTTACATCAAACAGTCATGCTTTACGGTCATGAAGGCACTGAAGGAACATTGGGAAGTCTGCAAAAATGAAAAACAAAATGTTTAAAAGTCATGCTTTTCTTAGTATAGGTTTCCCTAATCTGCACTGCTCCCAAAGTGCACAGTACAAAGACCAATTAATTGTATGCCACATAAATATGTCAGCGTCTGCTGATCTAATATATTTTTCATAATAATTATTGATTTATGTACAGCATCTCTAAGATGATAACATAAATTGAAAAATGTGGACTGCTCCTAAATAATTTCTGCATCCATAAATATCTTGAAACCAATTCAAATTTAGTAAAAATGGTAAGAATGTGAAGAGGACTATGGAGCATTCTTCCATGTCTTTTTTGTTAGAGGGCAATATTTTAGAGGTTTTCATCGTTGAGCCTTAATGTATTCAAAAAATTACAGTCTAATTCCAACAAGTGACGAGACAACCCACTTATTGTAATGATAACTTAAGTTCAAAACCTGCTAGGTATGTCCCACACATTAAGTGTTGAAATTATAGCTAAGTTCGGATTACATGTAATTACAGCTTGCTATGAATATTGGGCAAGACCTATATAATGTAACTTGTGGATAGGGCAAGACCTATATAATGTAATTGTGGATAGGGCAAGACCTATTGAATGTAACTTGTATTAAAACGTGTTGGAGCTGACCTATATTAAAATCACTTGTAACGTGAGGGCTATTTCAGTTTTGGCGCCAACCTTAAAGCATTGAATTGTAGTTAAATATGTTCTTCATGCAAGCGACTTGGGAGAATTAAAAGGCTAATTCTCCTATATATACAAGGCTATCAATCATTGTATGACACAACACACTCAAGCGAATTACTTCTCTAATCTGCAAGTCATCTAAGTATTCAGCGAATCCTTCTAAGAGATCAGCCAATCCTTCTAAGAGACAGCAACCATCATCTAGAAGACAGTGAACACCACTGAGTGACTGCGAACTGGTTTCAAGTGGCAGCAGTCATCATTTGAAGATCAGCGAACTATTCTTGAAGGCTGTGAACACCATTCTAGGTTCAGCAAATTTCATCCCTGGGACAACAACTTTTGTATTGCAGATAAGTTCATCAGTTCAGCATGCCCTAGGTTAGAAGTATGACTGTGATTAGGTTGCTGTTAAAGATTGAAGCTCATTGTAAATTAAATTGGTGTTGCCCAATAAAGATCTGAGATTAGTGACTGGGTTTTTCACCTCCAAGAGGGAGGTTTTCCCAGGGTATCTGTGTGTTTTGTGTTTGTTCTTCATTGCATTCTGATTTCTGTTGTTTATTGTTTAATCTGAGTGCTAAAATTAACATTAAGGTGGTCCTTAGGCGGTGCATTTGATGGACATAGCAAAGCTCACTTTTAATGAATATATGATCTGATTGAGAGATGATGGATTGGTTGGCTTTTTGGGCAACAAATAATTCTGTCAGATGACAGTTGTTATAATGTGCAGAGGGAGGACAGACCATTTGTTAATAAAGTGACTCTTTATCTATAAGAAATAGTAAAGTATTAACTAAATGACTAGTCACAAATTGAAATTATACACAATAAATAAGTAACGATACATCGCGAAGATTCAATTATAGCATTCTCATTAATTGAACAAAA
This sequence comes from Cryptomeria japonica, assembly GCF_030272615.1. Taxonomy (NCBI): domain Eukaryota; kingdom Viridiplantae; phylum Streptophyta; class Pinopsida; order Cupressales; family Cupressaceae; genus Cryptomeria; species Cryptomeria japonica. The sequence continues at coordinate 472,856,402 of NC_081408.1, forward strand.
TAACACAGTTGCTTTTTTATAAAATTTCTGTTGTTGGACACTTATCATAAAAACTTTCTAGACATCTTTCACCATCCACTTGTACCTTCTCACTTCACGAGATGTTTTCAACAATATCTCTTCTACAAAACATATTTCTTCCTAAGGTAAGATTTCTTTATACCCAGCAGGACCCAGGGCTACCCTTTTACTTTTTTCTGATTTCTTGTACTGAGCTTTCTAATCGGTATTATGTGCAATGCTGAAAGATCAAAGTATAAAGCTGGGGATTCTACTTTTGTAAAGTCAAATTGTTCCTCAGTGACTTTTGGGAATTGTGGAAATAAGTGGACAATCGAGAATAAAATTTTCTTAATGACTTCAACCTATAATTTGGTAGACAAAGATGCCAATAATAATGTTATGAGCTGTCTAGTGAGGCTGTCTTATATACGAAGGGAGCAGCATCCAGCACACTGGTTATGCAGAAACTTGTAATCTGACCCTTAAAACTTGTCTTCCATATCAAAAACACCTCCACATCTGAGACTCTGGAGATGTTTCTAGATCACAGGGAACTCAATTGATGCATTGTAATGTTTTTTTTCGATAACATTTATTGAAAATTGTAATGTAATGAGCTCTATCCAGAAGTTTTGTAAAAATGTCATAAATTACCTGGACTTTTTACTCTAATGCTACTACCTTCCTTTGATAATAACACTAGGGGAAAAGACCAAGTAGTTGAGAGTTGTCCAATACTTGAGTGGTAATTGTATTGTGCATAAACCAAATGTTAACCTTGACGCTTTTGATGAAGAAGAATATGAAGACTATTAAGTATTGATTAAAATTTTGAATATTCATTGTGACATTTTGAGACTGTATATCATTTTTGCAAATTATGAATGAGTTAATTAAATGTTCTATATATTGGCAATATGAGCACATATATATATCCTAGCACCGCATTCCAACTGCAGGGCACACTATCAGTTGGGCTCCTAGAGTATATAATTCTGTTTTATAGTTCATGAACAGGGCAATCTGTTTTTGAGTCTACAAATGGCTTATAGTATATGGGACTCCCCATACTTCCAATATCCAGGAGGCACCTAATTGTGATTCAAATATGAGGTGTACTATGTAATGTCCCCTTTTGGGATTTCCTATATTCCCAAAAAGGTATGAAGTATATTTACGAAATGCAAATTGTCAATCTTTAAATCTTGATTTAGATCCCATCACTTAAAAATATATAATTTTACTGACTATTCTTATTAATTCTGAAACTGATTGTTTCTTCTTTGATCGTGTTTGATGTATGAGTACTTCTCTTCTTCGATTGCCTAATTCCTTTTACACTTTCATACTATATTGAGGAGACGCATCCTTTGAAAAGAGCCACCCATTTTAAGGGTCATATCTCCTCATTGCTTGTCTTATCATTTAAATCAGATCTCCACTTCTGATTATAGATTAAATGCTGCTTATAGATTATAGATAGAATGAACATCTCTTGACATATCCCCTTTCCCCAGCGGACCTTAGTGCCACATTTCATCGTGTATGTGTACTCAAATTTAAATCTGAGTGGCAATTTTCGCCCCATGGGACCAAAAGTTGGCAGGTATTTATTCAAACCCTATTTTGTCTTCTGAATAGCTTGCAGGACGATTTTCTCACTTCTGGTAAACGATCAGCAAGCACACAGATGAAAACACTTGATTGCATTCCTGAGGTGAGAACAAAACCACTTTTCTCTAGCTGAGCAATCCTATACAAGGGTTGCAGTTTGCATTAAATCGAGTTCTTTGTCACTTCATGCATAGTTGAACTACTCGCGACTCGGCTCGACTCGCCAAGCCCCTGAGAAAAAAACTCGGCGAAAAACTCGGCAACGTAAAAACACACTTAATTTTAATAAAAAATGCATGTTTTTTGCAAAATTTAATGAGAAGATGCATCCAATGAGTCAATAAATGATAACACAAAAGAAGCAAGCTGATTCTTGATATATTTAAATGCAAAGTGTCTACAAAATCGCATCCTCATGAGAAACGCTGATGGCTGGAAGCAAAATAGTAAATAGTTTTTGTAAAACCAAAAGTAAATACAACTTCCTCTTCCCAGCTCTAGCTAAAACTAGTTTCAAACTTTCATCATATTTGAAATTTCATCATTCATACTCATAGTTTCAAACTTTCAACTCTAAAATGTATAATACCAGGATTTCTTCAATGCTAATTATGTTGTTATATGGAGCCTAATCAGACTCAAAGGTTAAATTTTCCCTACTTCCATCAGCGCAATTTCCCTATATTTTTCGACGGGGGTTTGGGAGGAGCGCCCCCAAGTTGGGGTCAAGGGGCATCACCGAAGGATCCTGAAATATGACTTAAGTCTGGAAGATTGAAGAATCCTCCAAAAACTAGATTTTACATTATAACTCCTGGAGGTCCGAAACCACTCTCAAACATCCTGACAGTATATATGGAATATAACTTAAAGTATATATTCCATATATGAATCCTGACGGACAAACCAAAAAACTCGGCGATTACTTGAGGGCATAGTGGGCTCTCAACGTGGCCCTTCCAAGTGAGTTTCCCCCTTCTCAGCCCAAAACCATATCGAAAAACAAAAAATGCATGTATTTGTTGCCGTTTTCTGCTGTTATGCTAACGCGGGCAAGTTTTTCTTTAAAACTTGCCGAGTTTTTGGCAAAAACTCGCCAAAAACTCGGCGAGTTTTCCTGGCGAGTAGAAGTCATTACTACTCACCAGGTCCAAAAACTCGGCGAGTTTTTGTCACTCGCCGAGTTTTCGGCGAGTGTGCCATCTATGACTTCATGTATTGACATTGGAATATTGATAGAATACCATTGTTACCAGGTCTATTCAGGATTCTTGGTGCACCATTCTGGAGGACATTCATCAATACAGTCCTTGGGAATTTGTAATGAATGTCCCCATTTTGCAATAGGATTTAATAATAAATAATAGTAATAAATTCAAACATAAAATAATAAAAAACAGAATATAATATAATTAAAATGTAATTAAGTTAATGTATGGTCAAAAGGCATATATGAAGAGTTGTGACTCTCTCAAACATGAGATATAAGAGGGAGAAGAGATCATCTAAAAACGGGGAGGAGGAAAGAAATGAATGAACTTTGAAGCATGTGAATCAAGGAAGGATTAATGGAATAAGAAAGGAATAGGAAGTACATAAGGAAGTGACTCTTTCAAATGGCAAAAATTATGAAGGGTTGCACTCTTTCAAAGGGTGCTAATTGTGAAAGCTTGTGTCTCTTCCAAAGGGCAAGAACTATGAAAGGTTTTACTATTTCAAAGGGTGGAAATTGTGGAAGGTTGTATCTCTTGCCAAAGGGCAGGTATGATGAAGAGATTGGAGGTGTAATGTCCCTTTTGAAATAGGATTTAATAATAAATAGTAATAATAAATTAAATTAAAATATAAATAAATAAATAATAAAATATAATATACTATAATTACAACTTAATTAAGTTTAATGAAAAGTCAAGAGGCATGCTATGAAGAGTTGTGATTCCCTGAAACATGCGATATAAAAGGGAGAAGAGTTTAGAGTTTATTTGAAAGAGGAGGAGGAAGGGAAAAAAAAGTGGACCATAGGAATTAAAGAAAGGTAAATGGAAAAAGAAGGAATGTGAAGGAGATAAGGAAGTGATTCTCTAAAAAAGACAGAAATAATGAAGGGTTGTGACTCTTTCAAAAGGTAATAATTATGAAAGGTTGTGTCTCTTTCAAAAGGTGATAATTATGAGGGTTGTGACCATTGCAAAGAGCAGACATGATGAAGAGGTGTGACCACTCCCTCACATTGGAAGATATAAAGGGGAAGAAGGATCAAATGGAGTGGAGGGGAATAAACTGGAATTAGAGGGGATCTAGAGCAGATTCAGAGCAGAAGTATATAGAGGGATCTGAAATAAGATTCGAGAAGGGAAGAAGGAAATAGGATATGCAGATCTACAAGAAGAAGATATAAAAGTTTTAAATGAGATATATGCAGATTTGAAAAGCAGTAAAGACAGATTTGAGAAGTGAGAGAGCAGTTGTTGCCAAACAGATGTAGCTTTTCATTACCAAAGAATGTGACCGTTTTTCTCCATGAAGGGTATAAAGTGAAGGAGACATCATTTGAAGAAGGATGAAACCAAGAAGAAGTCAATCGATCCATTCAAGGGAGCATCGAACTTCATAACTGATTTCAGAATAATAAAGAGAGGAAGCCAACAGACTTGATAATAGTAAGGGCAAGATTTAGGGAAATCCCAAAAGGGGACATTACAAAAGGGAGATCAACTTGGAGAATAATATATTATTCTCAAAAAAACAATGAAAAGTGGTGACTCAATTGTTATGAAAGGTGGTGCCTCAATTCCTATGAAATGTGGTGAGTCTTCCACCAATAAAGCATAAAGGAGAGATCATTCCAAGCATTCAAGGATCACTAACTCAATCATCACTCATGGATCCACAAAAGCAATCATCAATTATCAAATCAAACAAACAATCAATCAGCAACTCATACTATCAAATCAGCATTCAGCCAATCATAATTCACCAATATACGAAACCAGCATTCATTACATCATCACTCTTCAATCACCTAATCAACCATCACTTAATCACTATGTTACCCCAAGTTCCTGGGATGGGGGTATGTGTTTCCGGGACGGTGATTTTTTTGCCAATTTTGGGGACGGCTAGGGGACAGCAAAGGGGACGGCTATTGAAAATAGGGAAAATTAAAATATATAGGGAAATTTAAAATATTCATATGAAAACATGGATAAAGCATGCACATATACATTATAGAACCTTAACATATAAGAACTAGCAGAGTTCTTATGCCAAATTTGTGTTAAATTGAGAGTAGAACGCAAATTGCTTATAGAATTCATTGTCAAAATTCACTGTCAATATGCAGAATTTATGGGGACGCCCTCTAGGAGTCCCGTCCCCGGGATGCCCCAGGATGGGGACGCCTAAAAAAAAACCCGGGGACGCGTCCCCAGGTAATGCAGCTTAATCATGACTCACCAATACTTTGAGTCATACAATCAAAGTAATTCATTCAATCGATCAGATCAGATTTGACAGTAATAATAAAATTAAGCATACAGCAGTTCAATCATATACTATGTTTTGGTACGAGTTTTTTATACATAGCATAATGAATATTGTTTATGTATGTTCACTATTGATCAATGTTCATACAGCTTTAAGATGTTTGTTTATGATTACTTTATATATATATGCATGCCATGATATAGGATTCTTTATATGTTTTTCTTAAATATTATAATCAGCCATGATAAGGGCAATGAGGGATTACAAGGAGGGGAAACAGCACAAGGATCCTCTTCTAAGTATGCCACCTCATAGTGGTGACCGGAGGTCCCATGAGGCCAAGGGGGTACAAGGAATGCTGCCCCTGGGCTTAGAAGGGAAAGATTTTCAGGACACCCTATTGTAAATGCACTCCAACCCTCTATCATGGTGGATCACTATGCTAAGGAATCCAATCATAGGAAGCGGAAAAGGTTGTCATGATGAAGGGGAATGATTATAGGACACTTCACTAGGTACACCACCTCATATGGATGGCAAGGGCCACATGGGGCCAAGAGGAATGGTATATCCGCTCTTGAGCCTAGGGTAGAGGATCTCTAGGGCACCCTATCAAACCACCTTATTCTAGCTTCCCTATGATTGAATTTCCCCAAATAGATCAGAGATATCTTTTGATTAGATTAATGTCTCCAATTCAGTAAAATCTCTGCTCTTGATGTTCCTAATTAAGCAAATCTATTTTATGAACTGTGTTACAAATGGTTTCTAACCTGTTTGCAGGGTCTCAATTAGGTAAATGATATCACTAACCCTATTCCATTTCTTGTTTTACTTGGAAATTGTGATTTAGGGCAAAACCTAGGGTATTTCACAAAGGGGACATTACAGCGCTGCACATTATATGAAACTGAGCAAACTTTAGTTAGATCACTAGGTTCAAGACTCCATTCTGGAAACTACAGGTGCAACAATGAACTAATCTGAGAGCCGTATTAACAGAAATTCACCTGCTGATTTCTTACACTGGATAGTAATTGGAGCATCCAGATATTGGGTCTGAGACGACATTTGTGCAGCAAATATCCCTTGCAAAGATTGCCATCTATTCCAGTACCAGCGGCCAGGGATGATCAGTTCATTCCTAAATTTTCAGATCGCCTGCAAGGGAAGAGACAATTGGATCAAGGACCACTCCCTCATACATCATTCCAGTGCATACTTCAACCTAGTAGGCTATCCAGAGCACAGACTGTTGTCAGGGAGATTTTGCGTCATAAATCAGCATAACTCAGATCCGTATATTGAAATTTTCCAAATTGGTATGTGAGCGATAATGCCAGTTCCATTTTCTGTTTCATCATATAATTCGACTGGCAGTCAACTGTTATTTTTTTAAGGCTAATGCTATAGCAGAAGATTGATCATGATTGTAACAGTATTGGTTGATTCCAACTGATGGTTCAATCTTAATTTTAGCTGATTATACTGAAAATCATATTCTTAGCACATGGCTGTGTATACTTCAGAATAACCCTTCCGCCCAGCATGGAAGTCTATCAGCACAAACTAGATAACCCAGTTCATTACATATTGACATATGTGCAGTAAAAGTTTATTGCTAAAGGATTTGTAAGGACTTGAGTGGATCGGTGACATGACTAGGAAGGTTAAGAGATGGAACCATTTTTCATGGATAATTATATGTTCCGAGCGATACACAGAAGTTGTGTTTCTTTGCAGATGGTTTGTTGTGCATTCAAATGCTTTGCTTTGGTTTTCTCGTGGTCTCTAACATTTTGAAACTGAAGCGATCACTTAGAGAAATATCGAAGTCCTTGGATAGAGAAAGCTTAATCCACCGAAAAAGAAATTATTCAATCCTACACCCTCTTAAGAATTCCATATGTTCGTCATTATTTTTTCAATTGAAGTTAAGATCTTATCATGAACTAAGAGCGCATATGCGTTTCTTGCAAACAAGGAGCAAGGAAAGATGAAATGCATAAGATGCTACACAGTCCCGTTTAGGGGCAGGTAAAGTGGAAGCAATCAATAAAGCATGAGAATTTGAATAGTCTACATAGTTAAAGATTTCAGATTTCCAGCCAGACATAATATTATCCTGCATCTGGATACCACTGAGTGATGTTTACAATTCCAACCTTTCCAGTCTACATAATTTTCCCTCTTCTGAACAAGAGGCCAACTATGGTAAAATATCAGAATCACAAAATATGCGAAAAAAGCAGCTAAATTGTGATTGATTTCTATGAAAGGAACATTGAGAGATGATAAAGGGAAGGCATAGAAGGGAAGAGAAGCAAACATGAACTTGGTACTTGATGGCGAGGCCGGCCATAGTATCAGAGCGCTTCAGCTTGTGCGAAATTGCAAAGCGAGAAAGAGATGTGACCTGCCAGAAGCTTCTGGAAGACGGCCTGCCAATTATCTCCTTCAATTTCCAGGGTGCCTTGAATGCGTTAATTTGAAGTTCCGTATCGGAGGCAATGGAATTCCAGAGACGGCAGACGCAGGCAGCTCGGCCAAGCTCTGCTACACTTAGCCGTTCCAGAATGTTCCGCCATACCTCCTCGCTCAACTGCGCACCCCATTCTTCATCCGCCATCGCCTCGCTCACCAAATCACTCCATAATTCTTTCCCTAATATTGTGAGCCTATCGCAAAGTCTCTGCCTTGAATGTTAGTTGGGTCGTCCACACGCAAAACGGCCCATTTCAGATTATAAATGATTTGAATTTTAGTCAATTTTGTGAACCACGCGGACTGCCATGTCCATAGGAAGTAGTCGATTCAGCTTCTAATACGTGCATTTTCTAGAGTTGATGTTATCAATGCCTTGTGGATGTCAATATTATTTATTATTTCTCACAAATAAGAAAGGGAGAGAGAATTTATTTTAGATAAGTTTTTGAAGCATACACGGAATAAAGTGTTTGGGGAAGAAAAAAAAATATTATCTTGAAAAGTTCTAATCTTACAATCTTACATGTGATCATCAACAAAAAGTATATATGAGCTAATATTTCATATAGAGCTACAATTCTTATTGCTCAATTAAGAATCAACTCTCATCATTTCGGATGTGAAACGTGGAGGTGGAAAAGACCTAAAGAGGCATGGGAAGAAAGGATGTGTATTTTTTGCAATATCGGAGTAGTGGAATCAAAAAACACTCTATTATGGAATATGATGCTTTCAAGAACATCTAAAATAAGCATGTCAATCAAATGGCAATTGTTTTTTGGCACAACTTATTCAATGAGGAGACAATTGAGAAGGTGGGGATGCTTATCATGTCCTTGAATAAGAAGTGGGTTGAAACGTAGAAGATCATTACACCAAGGTTGGATGTCACATAGACTATTTTTTGCCTCATGGACGTTAAAAGATCTATCTATCTATCTTGGGAGTGTAAACTACTCTAATTTAATAAAATGTATAGAGATAAGTTTAGTTAATAAATTATAATTAACTGCATGCATGAGTGGTAGAGTTGGTTTGGGTCATGGATTTGCTCCCCATTGGTCTCAGGTTCGACTCTCTGCTCGGGTTAACCTGATGCATGGGGCTTGAGGGGACTCTGTGCATCCTCAGGGGACTAGTCTTGCCTCACAAATCGAGGACACTAGGCAAGGTCACGAGGAAACCCTTGAGTTAACAAAATAATAATAATAATAAATTATAATTAACAATTGATTTTTTGATAAATTATAATAATATAATGAAAGAAATATAAATAGGAAATAAATAGATTTAGTTTAATGAATAATGAATGTATAAAGATAGATGGAGATTCAAATATGATAAGTTTTGGGATTAGAAATAATGGGTATTACTCTAATAGTTGTCTTGGAATTAAAATTTTATGTTTATCATATGCAAGGATGACTGTAGTTAGATGACACTAATCTATGACCATGAACTTATCTTGCATCTATAAACTCATCATGTGTATTATGTCGATCTCTACTCTTCAATTCATCTTATCACATTTGACTTCTATGTGTTTTTGAAATATCTAGGGGCTTAGCAATATATAAAAATACCTTAATAGATTGTCATTATGTCACAAGAAATTTCTCCTAGAATAATTGAAAACGTCAACCTTCAATCATGCAAATGCTTTTAGAATGATCCTAGAAGCAAACTAAGAGATCTCAATCCTAATAAAATAATGTAAAATTCTCAAACTATTGTCAAAAACTTTTCATGAAGGGCAGTTTTCTCTACCACAATTGATCAAGAACTCATCATGATCAATTAGCCATCAACATAAAGAACCAGAATGAGGAGAAAAATGCCCTTCTAAAAATATATATGCTAGAATATCAATGGAAATAAGAAAACCCAACTATGAAAAGGAAGGATTTCATCTTAACATTTTAAGCCCAAGGGGCCTATTTTGGGTCATAGCTAGATTTTATAAGTCAACAAACCAAGGAAGAATCCTATAGAACATCATGTGGTTGCTCCATGTATATCTTCTCTTAAAGGCCTTCGTGAAGAAATGCATTCTTTATGTCCATCTTGTGAACCTTCTAGCAATGTGATACAATGATAACAAGTATGAGTTGAATGGATTTTATCCTCGCATCAAGTGCAAAGGTTGTAGAGTAATTGTGTCTTATATTTATCCAATGGCCCATTTACTATGAGATTTTTCTAATAGACCCACTTATATGGAACAAGTTTTCTTTCCTTAGGAAGGAGGACAAGATCCTAACATGCTTCCTAACCAAGGAACTATACTCCTTCCATATAGAAATATCCAATTTAGGAATGTTAGATGCCTCCCTAGAAGAATATAAATAATAGAAAGATGTAATATAGACATGTGGAAGTCCCTACATGTTTGTCTAGTATAGTGGATCCCAAACCTAATCACATGTATCCTATAGCGTCTATCATGCCCAAAGTGGACATAGAGTTAGAGAATTGAGAGGAGAATCATTGACCTCTAAATGATGAGTAGGTGAGAAAGGAGATGAATCCTCATTACTCTCAACATTTAAAGTGGAGAGAGAAGGCTCCTCGTCATTAAGAATCTACCTAGGTGGACTTGAATCTTTACAAAAATTGTCATCTATCCCAAGTGACTCTAATATTAATGTATATGGAGAAGCATCAAGAGTGGAAATTGAAGATGCCTCTTCAACAAAACACTCTTTTTAATGAACAACTCATGTGTAGTAGGGTGGAGAAATCAATAACCCTTAATACCACCTTAATAACTACAAATATGTAAGTCTCACTCTCCAATTCCATAACATTTATTTCTCTATAAGAATGTGGGCTCATGCAAGAGAACCAAAAACCCTAAAGTTCTTAACTATTAAATTTTTACCACTTTGAGCTTCAAAAGGATTTACTCTCTTCAAGGGTCAATGAGGAATATGGTTTTAGATATAACAAGAGAAATTAGCGGCCTCCATCCAATACTAAGGTGAGAGATATCTAGAGTGTATCATGCAACTATTTACCATTTCCTTCAATAACCCAATACTATATTATGCCACACCATTCTACAAATAATTTATGTGATTGTACATTATAAATTAATCCTCATGCGTTTTAAATGATGGTTGATATACAAATCACTATTATGAGATCTTGATGGTTTTCTCTAACTACTTCTTCTAAAGGGATTTGAAGTAATGAAACTTCTAAAATATCTCAAACTTCTATTAAAGAAAGTACACTGAAGTATATCTAGAAAAGTCATCAATGAATATCAAAACATATCTATCCCTACTAGAGGAAGGATGTGGAAATGGTTTGGCAAAATTATTGTGAACTAACTATAGTATTTGTGAAGCTCTCTATGCCTCATCTTTATCATGCTTCTCTCTAGGATGCTTACTAAGATACAACCCTAGAAAAAAAAATTTAAAATGTAATAATGGCCAAGATGACCAAAGTACTCATGTCATAACTATTGGAAATCTGAGTTGTTTGATTGATATGTGAGATTGGTTGTCATTGATGTCAAACTTGGTTATCTAGATGGAGTTTGGTTTGAATACGATCTTGTACTATTGCAGGTTTCTTTGTCCAGTGTTTGGTGTTGTTGTTGAGTTTGATGCTTTGGTGTTGGTTGTAGAATGTTCATTGAGCATGAAAGAGCTTTTAATATATCCGAGAAAGAGTACTTAACCTATGCATAAAATAATATTTAATGTGTCAAGGTAGAATGCTTTGCATTCCTCTTAATGGTAGAGATTAGGTTTTATGGATGTTGCATCAATTGAATTTCTAGTTCGTGGAGTACAAAAGTTGGTTGTTATTGTTCTCTAATACAAGGGTGTTTGTCAAATTGGTCTAGATAGTCTTTGGTGGCCTCTACATATGTTGAATCTCATGTTGTGGTTTCATGAACATGTTTGCGTGGTTTGTGTAGTGTTTCAGTTCAATTCTCTGGTGGTGTTTTGTTTTGCAAGTGAGCTATGTTGTCTTGTACTTAGTACATTCAATTATGTTATGGTTTGGTGTGTCCAGCTGGATTATCTTGTTTGGATCATACCTTTTGGTCTGGATATGCATTGAAGGTTGAGTGAGAATGTTGGTATGGGTCTTACCATGTTGGGTGGAGATCCACGTTAGGTAATTTGCATTGGAAGATGTCTTTTGGTCGACTGGGTGCTAAGCCTTATTGTTTATATCTACATGTTTCATTTGGTGACAACTTTGGAGGATGCGTTAGTGTGCGCAGTCCATTGGAATTGCCTTGGAAGTATGTATTGCGGTGTTTTTAGGTCCCCTCTTTCTCCTAGAGTGGACTACTTTGAGTATTTTTTATCTGGGTGGCTTATTTTGTGTAATAATGTTTATTTTGTTCTTAGTCGACCCTCAATTAGGTTTTTGATGATCTATCTTATATTTAAGGAGTGTGGATGTATGAGTTGTGTATGGGATAGTGTGTGAATTGATGAGAAGCGAATATGAATGATGTGCAAGTAGATTTGAGACTCCAGATGTGTGAAAGTTAGCTTGTGAAGAGCTTCCAAGGTGATACATTCAGTAAGACTGTGTGTTGTGGCAGTGGTGGTTATCAAATTTGTTTGACATGATGTTGGTCACTTGACAAGGAAGTTCAAGGATAATTTTATGATCACAACATTCTTCTCACATTAATTCGACTACACTTTTTGTTGTCGAAAGACAATGGGTCTCTTGGTAGCCTACTTGGTATCTTGTCTTGAAGTCGTGTGCTTTAGTTGAGCAATTCCATGTATCTTTCCCTAAGGTAGTGCGCCTTAGCCTTGCAAGTCCATCAGGTGCATGTTGCTCCTTGGCAGTAAGCCTAAAACTTTGTAATCAATATATTGTGAGTATGATTTTCAATGTGATTTTTCCCCAATTGGGTTTTCCATGTAAATCTAGTGTTAATGTGTTGATGGTTGATGTTTTTAGTGTTGTTGTTAATTACTATTTAATATCAGTTAGATCAGATTTAAAGTGTTCCAAACTGATTCACCCCCCCTCTAAATCTTGTCATGGGTTTAAGAATAACTTACACAATTCATTGTAATGAGTGAGTATAATAGTTGAAGGTAGATCAAGAACAAAGTGAGAAATTGGAGAAAATTGATACTAATGATCTACTCTCTCACTATAACTATAGAATCATTATGCATCTCATATAGCTATTAATTTAGGAATGAACTCAACTCACTTTCTTCAATGAGTGTTATTAATTTGATATACTAATATGAGATTAGTTGATAATAAGCATATATAAATAAAATCATGGAATGTTCCAACTTTCACATCAGTAGACCATCTCCCTCAAACCTCTACAAGAGTTTCATTACCCACCAAAATAGCCAACATAGTAGAAGGATCCAAATATGTAGAATCATCTTGAGATGAAGCCATGTGGTGTGCAGAACCCAATAAAGCAGATACAACTACTATAATGGCATTCCCCATTCCTTTCTTCTTGTCATTATATTTTGCCCTAGTAGACCCCTCATGTGAGATATATTTGACTAACTCTAGAACACTCATACTATTCTTCTCCAAAATATCACACTTGACATTTTCTTTATTAAGCTTGCCACTATTAGAAGATGGGGTTTCTAAAGTTACTTCAAAGTTCATAGTTTTTTAATATTTATTCTTCCTTTATCCTTACTTATGTTGCAAATGTGATATTGATGGTTGTCATTAATGGTTGTCATTGATGTCAACATATTGTTTTGGGATTGGTTCCTTAAGTTGGTGCTCTGGAAGATGTGTTACAGTTGATATTCAATGTGGTTTGTTCGTGTTGATGGTGATATGAATTTCTCTATTTACCAGATTGGTTCCATTCTTATTTTTGCTTAGTTGGGTAGTGTTATTTTGGGTCTGGTTCAATCCAAAATTGGAGAATGAGTAGTGTATGGGTCATGATTTGGGTCCAATATTTGTGATGGATGTAACGTGTTGATCTTTTCGATGAAGTGCATTGTGATATGGTATACTTCTAATTCCTTCCCACCACCAGAATGTTTAGCGTTGACTATTTCAAATCTCTGTTTGGCTGATTTAGAAGATTATGTTTCCTAGAGACAGTATAAACAAGAGGATGATCTAAATATGTGGATATATGGAAGATGTGTGTGACTGAAAAGAAAAATCCAAACTGTGTTGTTGTTGAGAGGCACCAAAAGTAGTTTTGGTATTGTAGATTGTGTCACAGTGGTGGATTCTATTTTTTTCTTTCTTCTTCCTTCGATAGTGATCCTTTTTGGGCAGTGAGCCTTTCTAAGCAATGAGCCCTCCTGTAGTGAGCCTTTCTAAGCAATGAGCCCTCCTATAGTGAGCCACCCTTTGTAAAAATCACCTTAACCAATGTCACCTTAGTAGGTGCTATATATTGAGAACTAACATTCTTCATGGTTTTTCCCTTCTTGGATTTTCCATGTCATATCTGGTGTTCATTGTGTGATATGTTTTGTGTATGTGATTTCATGCTATATAAGTTCTTAATTAATCTATTGGCTATTCTGAATCTGTGAAAGAATTATATAAAGGTTTAATTATCAATTGATTCACCCCCCCTCTTAGTTGCCTATGTATTTAACAACTTCTCTATTTCTTATCCTTATTATTCAATCCTTTGTGTTCTTTTGTGTCCTGGTTAGTAACTAAAGCATGTATCATAAAGGATTTGAGTGTATCCATCTTTATTATATTACTATTCTTTGTAGTAGGAGATATGGCAAGGTTACCTAAGAATGCATTGTGAATTGATCTCCTAGGCCACCCTTTGTGGTATATAAGGAAGAAACAAAGATTGAGAATGTTAAGGATCAATTAGATATATTTTCTTAATTCCACACCATTTTAATGATAATCTTAATGATTTAAACTTGGTTAAGGATACCTAAATAGTATTAATGTTGTTAGGACTCAAACTAATGAGTTTATTCTCCAACTGGTGACATATCATGACATCTTAAACCCCGAGAAAACTAGCCAACTTGGTCCAATTATTGTTAAGAGCATTCAAGGATTCAAAAGAAAATGTAAGGCTAGGAGATAAAATAAAAAAACACATCATCCAACAATTGTTAGGAAAATGGAAATGACAAGGAACACTATTTAAGAAAATTTGGCCAATGGATATTCATTTAAATATTTCTCATATTAATTATATGTAATAGTCAAAATGAGGCCTAATGCACATGGGGACTATGATTATTCCCAATAGTAGATATGCATCATGTATATTTTTGTCCAAAAAACATTCCCTTAGCATATGTTAGTTTTTTGTAATGAATTGTTAACATGTATTTTCATTATTTAATTATTTTACCTTTGATTCCTTGTCAGTTGGAATGGTTAGTTCATGTGGTTAAGGCACTTAACCTTGGGCTTAGTTAGTTAATGGTGACTTGGGAATATCTTTCTTATCTAATGAAGGTAAATATGTGTGTCTAAGTGTTTGGTCCAAAAATGGGTATTACACTTGGTATTAGAGACAACTTGCAATATTGAGAGCTTTAATTTGTGTGTTTACTAGTAACATGCTTGTTTGTTAAATGTACCTTATGGTGAATGTGATTAGACAAAGGGTTATTCTTATTCTAACGCGTGAAATTGAGTTATGTTGGAGAATTTCATTTGGGCTTTATTCCCTAAGGACCCTTGAGTAAAATAGTTATGGCTTAAGTGGTCAAAAATCTCCTAGAGTTAGTTTAATTTAGATATTAGATCTTGGATGCCTTAAGGCTTCCACCTTATCAAGTGCAATAACACCAAGAGGAGAACCATTTCATTAGTTTTTGTAGTGATTGTCTAGTTATCTTTGTGACCTTTGTTGATGGTGTTCCACTACCATCAAGGGTTCCTATAGCAGGTGCCCAAGTTTGGACCTTGTCAGGGATCTCTAGGGATTGAACATAAAGCTTTTTAGTGGTGGGATCAATCCGTGAAGTTAGTTAAAGGGCATTTATTAACCTCAATAAGGAAATCTAAGAGGTATTCTTACTAGTCCAGTCCTTCTTGCCATAACATAGCTAGTTTATTAGGGATCATTTATCTCCTTAGAAGGCTACAAATGGTCAACTATATCTTGTGTCTTAAGTTATTAGTAGTTAGGTAGATAATATTCCTGTGTTATTGAAAAATGGAATTGGGTAGCTTAGGACCTAAACCCACTTTCATCCAAACATTGGAATAAAAAAGCACCTAAAGTAGTAATCCTCTTTGACTAACTCTTGTGAAAGAGAGTCAAAGGATACTTTTAGGGTTTCTTTTCCTTCATTGATATAAAAAGGAATATGATAGATGTAGGAGAATGCAAAGCTAAGATAATCGGATGAATGGAAACCACCAGAACAACACAAATTAAAGTTTGATATAAAAGAAAAATTGATACAAGTACAAATCTAGGAATATGAATCTAATGTGCACTTGATACTAAAAACCAAGCCTAGTTTGAGAGGATTGGAGCATTGGGTGCTCTGCTCCTAGTCTAATCTGGAAACTACAAATCTAGAAATTGATCTTATTTGAATCATGTCTGTCAAATCTATAACTAAGGGAGGACCAGGGCGTGGGTGCTCTGGTCCTTAAGGACCAAAGTGTGGCCACTAGGGTCCCTGGGATCCAAGTCCAAAATTTGCAAATGGGTATGTGACAGTTGGTTGAGATCTTCTAGAAATTGTCCACTTCAATGAAAACCTGTAATTGCATCTACAAGAAGGAAAATGGCGTGTATGTGTGGCTATATAAGGTTTTTCCTTAGTCAAACCCTTTATTTTGGTGATTTCCACCTCCACAAATAGCCAATATTATATTGAGAAGTGTGTGTGCCCTATAATCTCATGTATTTGTAAGATTCTTATGAGCTAAAATGCAAATTGGAGTTCTACCCTATGTTTTGAGTAAAAAACCTAAAATGAATGTAACATATTGCCTCAAATCACAAATTCAATGTAGATCTAAAGCAATAATGTAACTCTAAAAATCAATAATGTGTAGATCTGAAACTCACATAGAGATATTAAAATAACATGAAACCATACCAAACCCTAAGGAGAGGTACAATCAATCAACAATCAGTGATCTCCTTATTATTCTTCAATATCTCCTAACGCTTCATGAATGATTAAAAGGGTTGATGAAAAATTGATGGATGATTAACTTGTTGATTGTAGACTTCATATAAAACTTGTACTTTCACTTCATAAGGATCTCTTTCAATTCCTAGATTTGAGTCCTCAAATGAGGGAAATAAAAGGCTATATATATGAAACCTTAACTTTAATTTTGATAATAGGATGACTTCAAATTAATAAAAATTGACACAAAGTGGGATTTTAACATTATAATACTGCCACATTAAGCTCCTAAAATTCAAGGAAAAAAGTACAGGACCAAAATGCTAGCATCCTGGTCCAGCGAACTTTTTTCCTATTATCTAAGGATGCGAGACATCGTGATTATAAAATCAAATCCAACACGGTATGTAAACCCAAGGTGTTTAGATATGCAAAAATGTGCTTTGAATATTCAAATTGGGACATTATTAGGACTAATTTAAAATGAAATAAAAAGGGGTGTGCTTAGGGTTAAGGGCCCAATTTTATGATGTGAATTATTGAGAGAGGACTTTAGATTTAATTAAATTAATAATTAAATGGCTACACGAGCCTTATAAATGCAAGATGCAATGAGACACACTAAAGTGAGTGCTAACCTAAGCATGGAATTGGACAACCCTAATTAAGGGTGTACAATTTACGATGCTACATTCAGCCCCCAGTTTAGTGGTCATATGACACTACATGCATTTGCAAGCTAAGTATAGAAAATTAAACATTCATGGGAAAAAAAATATGTCCATAAGATGTCAAATGAATCCCCCAACTGTATCTATAGTACAATGTTAGGAACCGCATTCTACAAAACCACATTGTTAGTTGAAATCACAAAATCACCTAAAATTCTTACTAAGAATTGTAGTGTCATTAAATTGTGACTAGCGATTTTCGACTGCATTAGGGTCCTCACGCATGCAAACTCAAATCCTCTAGCCTGATCGGAGACCAAAGATTGCTCGACTTGCAGAAATAGCTCCTTCCTTAGCCTCTGCATCACCTCGTCCGCACTCTGCCCTATAGAAAGGGGTAGGACAAGGGTGTGGCGCCACTATCCCCCCTTGGACAGGGGCGTGGCGCCCATGTCCTCCCAGGAGAGGGGCGTCATGCCCCTGTCCCTACCCTATTTTGGGGCAAGACCCTTCCTAGAGCATGCATTGTGGGTTGTGCCTCGAGCGAGAAACTCCCCCGATGTCGGTTCGTGACGAAATTCAAATCCACCAACATGTATTTAAGGGGAATTTGTCCTCTCATTTGTATGAGTTGAAGTTGGATAAGATTGGAGTAGGCACAAGGGATCAAGCATTCAAGAGCATTCAAACATCCAAGCATTCTTTTCCAGCATTGAGCATTCTCAAGTCTCCCTTCAAGGCTAGGTGTTGCATTCAAGTCAAGGATTCAACCATTGAAGAGGAGATTGATTTCAACATTAAATTCCACACAAGCACTTCTATCAACATTGCTACTACACTCTCCCTTGAGGTGATTTACAATTCAGTCTTTCATTTACATCTACTTGCAAGTACTTTCTTTCATTACTTGGTTAATTCCAAAACTGAGGTTTGACCTAAAGGCAAACCCCCAATCCCAACCCATTTTCCTCTCGTTTATGTGTGTAGGTTGCAGGTGTGCAACTGTACTTTCAAATTTGGGTTTCATTTGCAGAGACAGAAACACCCTTTTCGTTTCACAAATTTTTCATAGGACCATGTACATTCCCGCCACGGTCTGAGCAACTTTTCCTCAAATTCATAGGGCGACTTCGTCTCGACATTTTATTGCCAGATCTAGGTGCATAGCTTCATCCCATATTCCGATCTCAAGTTATAATCGATTCTTTGTCACTTTTGCACTATATAATTCAATCAATTCATTTCCATTTCAAACAAGGAAGAGGGGATCAAATTAGCATACCCGATTCATTCATAATTCAATCTACCATCTTTGTGTGGAGAGATTGAATCTAGTGAATTATCATCTCCTTCTTCCTAATGTAATGGTGAAAAGTGCTTGAATAGTAATCGATAGTGAAACTCTCATCTCTCTTTGAGGGAAAGGGTAGCTTCCTTCTTGATTTATCTCAATCACCATTTTCCCACCATTACATTTTGGTGAACCCGACGTGTTGCATGATTTCCTTGGAACAAAATTGCATATTTTTCATTTACAAGTTTCAAATTTCGGCAAACTTAGTGGTTAAATCATTAAAACCCTTGTTTTTAATTAAAATTGAGCTTGTAATTTGTAAAAATTGCTTGTGGTTATCTTAGATCTGAAAATTGTTTTGATTGTCAAATTCAATTTCCTCATTGTCTTGTTCAATTTGTAATTAAAAATTATAAAATTAAGAGGTTACTTGTTAAAACCCTAATTTTTAAAAATCATCTTGAACTTGTGCAAAAATTGGATTTCCATTTAATTTTCAGATTTGTGATTGTTCTCAGATTTGTCTTCAATCCTACAATTCAAATTTTCAATTTCCCCCCCTTTTCCCAAAATTCAAATTTCAAAATTAAGTGGCTAGGTAATCAAACCCTAATTTTTAAAATTAATTGGACTTTGTGTGAATTTTAAATCAATTTCATTTACATTCAGATTTCTAAACATTTTTCAAGGTGTCCCTATCCATTAGGTTTGACCCTTTTTCAAAATTACAATCCAATTCCTCTTTTTCCTCAAAACCCTAATAGGGTCCTATTTCCACATTTGCGCCTTCATTTCGCCCATCTAGAGATCGTAAAATTCACCATTTTGGGGGGGTTATCTTTAAAATCATTGTAATATCCATCCCTGAAAATTTCAAAAAAAGTTGGTCGGACCATGTGCGTTCCCGCCACGGTCCTCGACTTTTTTCCCGAAATTTTGGGAGACTATTAAGATTGTATTTAATAGCTTAAATTCGGAAGATTGGTTGATTTTATTGATTTTTTATCCTTCTAGAATTGGAAATACCTCCCAAATTCAACATTTCAAATTTCAAGAATTTTTTTAAAATTAAGAGGTTAATTATAGTCTGCCCTGATTTTAAAAATTCTAATTTTAAAATTAAGTGGTATTCCCTTGGCCCTAACTTTAAAATTCTAATTTCCTTTCATTTTTGGAAATTCTATCACTCCCTTCCTCCAACAAAGTTCAAATTGTGTAATCATTATTTCCTTACATTTTACATTACTCAATTTTGTAAGCTTTGTTCCACAATTCAAAATTTTAATTTTCCCTCTAGTGCATGAGTTTTACCACTATTAGTCCCACCTATCCTATCCCCGTTAGATGAAGTATTAGAATTAAGGCATCCCAAGGTTTAATTATTGAGGAGATGGAGCTTAATTTGGGTGACTTCTTTAATGAGGATCATGCTAATTCTTCTCATCCTAATCATGTGCCTATTCACCCCATTGATGGATCCCATGATGAAGAAGACGCTATAACTAGGGTTTATTTAGATCAACTTTCCACATTGGACAATCAATTTGATAGATTTCAACAATGGATGTCCCAATAATACCCTAATAGTGAAGCTCTTCCATTAATTGAAGGTCTTAAGTGCATGCTTCAAACTGATAAGAATGAAATTGATATATTGTGTGGCATTGCACATATTGTTGATTCTAATGGCATTCCTATCAAGAGTTGTTCTGAAACCCTAGGTTATTCACAACCTTCAACACAAGTCAATTCCTCTATTCCTTTGACTAATCCTATGACTAATATTCCTACTTTCACATCTAACATCATGGCTACTTCAACTCAAAATGTCATCCCTACAACCATAGGTCATGGGGGCAATCTCTCTTCTACATTTAATCCTCCATCAATACCTATGTCTTCCATGAGTGTTCCTATTATTCCTCAACCAATCAGTGTGACACAAGGGGGCAATTCCTTCAACAACTTTATTCCTCCTTTAAGTGTCCCTTTTCCTACCCAATCATCACCAATGCCTACTTATCATAATGTCCCACCACCTTATTCTTAGTCCATGCCTTCTTTCAACAACATCACACCACCTTCTCAATCACCTATGTCTAACATCAATTCTTCTACCAAGATGACAATTAACAATCTTGCTCAAATTATGTCTTCCTTGCAACAACAAATTGCTTCCATGAGTCAATCCAAGTTTAGTGTGCCCACCTTTGATGTTGTGAGCCCACTTTCTCTTGATATTGTTAAAGTCGTGCCACCTAAACATGTGGAGATCTCTCAATTGGAACTCTATAATGGAAAAGGTGATCCTCTTACGCATGTCAATACATTTCAAACCTTGTGTATTGATTTTGCTTATGATCAACGATTGCTTGCAAAATTATTTACAAGAACACTAAGAGATAAGGCCTTACAATGGTATATCTCTTTGCCTTCTTATTCTATCACTTCCTTTCAACAACTAGCAAATGCTTTCTGTAGTACCCCTACCCTAGTCTATTTCTAACCTTGGTTTAATCTTGATTAGTTTATTGTAATATTATGTTATAGTCAGATGTTGATTTTACGCATAGCTATTGATGTGGTTTTCTCACTAGTTGTATGAAAGTTATTCAGTGTTCCTATCTCGTGATTTTAGTATCGGACTAATGCTCTCATTAAGTTATTATATATGTATGCACGTATGTTCTTTGGTTGCAGGAAATTTCAGGTACAATGTCGCAGGAGTGCGAGGTTCGTCTTCACCTGGATTGCAGGTTTGAGTGTACCTCTTGTAATCCTTAGAGTTGGATTAGGTGGTCGTAAGACCCTAGTTGACCTTAGTCGTGCTCCAGTGAGCATCGCCAGTCGTCGTCGGTAATCCCTTCTTGTTTGGGTTTGCGAGTCATCTGTTTGGTTGACTTTCTCGATTTGCGTGCTTGGTGTGTTTGGTTAATTTGATTAATCAGTCCTTAGCAATTATCTTGTTTAAATATGCGTTTGTGCATTGAAGATTAATGGGCTAGATTAATCGGATTTTCGTTATGCGATTTTTGTTGATATTGGATTGCTTATTTTAAATTGGGAGTAAATTCGATTAAATGTCTGATTTTGAATATTTAATGCATTTTATATATGTTGTTGAAAAAGAAAGTTTTATATTTTATCGCAATAGAGTTAATTGCATTCTGTTGGATTATTAAATCAGAAAGGTTAGATTGAATTGATTGAGGAAATCGATTTTCGATTTGAATAGCAAGTTAATTTGTTGTTATTATTAAAAAAGGATTAAATTTTGTGAATTATTGGTAAATAAGAATTTTTATTCTAAAAATGGAATTTTTGGGTCAACTCTTCCATATAACCCAATTTGGGGAAATTTGGAGAGAATGGACATTTTGGAGGATTTTGGTTGGAAAAGATTTTGGGAGATGAAATTGGAGGATTTTGGATGGAGAAGGAAGGATTTGGGCAGCTGGAGATTGGGATTCTTCAGCCGATCTTGCCAGGAACGCGAGATCAGGTAGGATCAAACTCTCAATTTTAGTTTTTGTTTGAAATGGAAATGTGTATTTTTCCTCATTGCTGTTGGGTGTTGGGAAAACCCCTTTGTGTTTGGAGAGAATGTTAATCACCAAAAAAATGGGATACCAAAATAAATTTCATTGGAACCGGAATTTATGCATATCGAAATATTAATTCGAAGGGTTTCTTTGTTTATCGTTTTATGTGTTTAAAAAAAAAAAAGAGAACTGTTTGTTTAAAATATTATGGATTATATCAAACTGGGCTTTTTGTTCAAACCCGGTCTGTGCGTTTTAAACCAAGTTAGCAATATTCGGCTGGGCGTTTTTTTTATTGTTCCGAGCCGTGGGTTTGGGGATTGGAGGCGGGGAGCGGAGCTCCACCCGCTCCTCCTCCCCTCGCTCCCCTCGTCCCCCGCTCGTTCTCTGTTTTTCCCCCCCCGCCAACCCTCGTTGGTGTTAAAGATTTGCCTGCGGCACACTGTGGTGGCCGCAGGGCCGCGGTGGCCGCAGGGCGCCGCGGACCTGCGGGCATCGCAGTGGCGCCGCTCGCATGGGCCTTCCCTGCGGGTATGGCGTTGGACGGCGTTAGGGTTAGGGCACAGCCCGCCCTCGCCTCCACTTTTAAATGCGTTTTTTTTAATGCGTTTTTTTTTAAATCATAGTTTTTAACATGTTTTTTTATGTATTTTTTTTTATCATTCTAAAAAAAAAAAAATGCATATGTTATGTAATATCATTTTGATATGTGTTATTTAAATGTTGAGTTTTAATTAGTTCGTAATTGGGATTAAGGAGGCATTAATCGTCACAAATGTTAGTTTGATAATGATTAATTTTATAATAGAGCTTATAGGTTAATTGTTATTCAACTTCATTTCGAGACTTATGCCCTCTTTCAATTAAGATCTACAACTGTAATATTGCAATTTTATATTGTCGATTATATTCTGATCGATCTTGGATGATTAAATCTAGATCTTACCTTCTAGCTGATTAGGGAAGATGGCTATTTGAGGTAGTATTGTTTAAAAATAATAGAGAATAAAATGTTATTGGAAAATCATTGAAATACGATGTAATTACTTATTGATGTTGTTAATATTATCTTAGAACATATCATTTGAGTAATTGAAAAGTAGTGAAATATTTATCGTTGGGCATTAGAAATTTAACGATATGCTTGGGAAATGATTATCTCCATTTAGATTCTCTTTCTACATTTTTATTTCCGTAATCCGTATTATGTAACTGGAATTGAAATTATGAATCTGTAGAGATTGATTTTAGACCAGTATGTTAATGACGTTTTGGATTGGAGATTAAATATCTTATTTTAGTTGATCAATGGTTGTCTGAGATTTATTAATATGATTTGGTTAAAAACTCATTATGGCTTAATTTGCCTGTTCGATGCTTTGAACCTTAGCGAGTTAGAAAACCAAGAACAACTTATCTCTAGTTGAGGTAGATAACTGTAATCTGATTTAGATCTTGTAGAACTTGATCGATTTTAATGTTTAAATCAATTTGAGGAAATATTGTCTTTTCTGATTATTGTCTTGCGAGTTTAATTTCTGTATTCGCCTTTAATTAGGAATGGCATGTTTTGCTTTGTTTAATAGGACCCTGTCGTATGGATTGACTTGGGGTACCTGTTTCAGTCCTCGATTCTGAGTTGACTGTTGTATTGTGATGTGGTCATAGTCGGTCATATCCTCTTTGTGTGAGTCGAATGATGATTCATGGTTGACCTTAGTTTGTCAGGTCTCTAGTTAGAGTACCGTCAGTAAGTGTTCATCTACGAGTCGTGTTTTGACCAGATGATTGTTCTCCTTCTTGAACTCCGTTCGTCTGACCATGTGTATTCCTTGGTTTTGAGTTCGTCTGAGTATAGTCTAGTGTCGTATGGGAAAGTGGCTTTCGAATGGGGGCCGCGCCCAAAGTGGCTGCTAGATAACCTGTCGAAAGTGAGTCTAATAAGTGATAACCTTAAGTAGATTAGAATGTAATCTCTAAATAAGATAAATGTACCTCACACATGGGACGAGTGCTATCATAGACTCGACATGCTGTGAGAAGGCCTGAAATGGCAAACTACCATCCTTGTCATCATGAGAGGATGTGTGGGTCCACATGAGGCTTGGATGGGCCGGAAGCTCGGATTAGGTTGCCAGGGTGACCTAGTGTATGGGGCCGGGACCTATGAAGACTTGCCATGGTATCCATACCAGGTTGTGTGATGACACTTGTCCCTACGTTTGCTAGTGTGTTGTCGTTTTGTCCTATTAGGAGTACCTTTGTGAGTCGTCCTTTTTTTCTCTGCCCTTGTGAGTGTCGGTTTCATGTTAGACCTTGGGTGGTGATGGCTCAGTTTTATGGATGCTCTCATGGACCTCTTGTTTTAGCTTTGATTATGTTCAGCTGGATCCTATTCTTTTTCAGGGATCGTTTATGTATTGATTGACCGATGCGGTCGTTTGTATATTGTTTATATTTTGCCTTGATGGCTGGATTGTATGGTGTAACCTCTTGTATTCTTAACTTTATTATTTATCAGAGGGGTCTTGCAGTTGCGCAGACCCGGAGATGTAGCCCTTTAGGGGTGAACTCCGAGATCATTATGGTGTTATGTGATGTATTCTCTTATGTTTCCTTTATTCAGCTTTATCATGTATGATTAACTTATGTTAGAATGGATAAGTGGATAATTGGAATTATCTTTAAATGCTTATATTCAGTTCTTTCTTGAATGCCATGTTGATCGAATGCATAAGTGGTTTAGATGTGATTTATCGTAGATGCTCGTGTGTAATCATCTTTTAAAATGCAATAAAATGGAGTACGAAAGAATGTATTTTAGAGTTATGGAATCTATTCCGTTGTGGTTAGAAAACTAAATATGCTTGAAAAGATCTCATATGTTATGATGAATTCCTAGTGTATTAGAATGTTAGATGTATGGTTTGTAATTTTAAATGAAAAGCTTGAATGAAGATTATGAATGGATCTTAATGATGTATCTTCGCTTGTGATTTATATTTCCCTCCTTTGAAAGAAAATTATCCTGATTATGAATTATCTCGTTATTAAGATATTCAGCTTATTGGATTAATTGTATGAGTTAAGTGAATCGTGAAATTTAAGTAATCTCGTTGGGAAACTCTTTAGGTGTTAGTTGATGTCTTCCGCTATGTAATCTGAATCTTTGTTATCGTGTTGCATCTTATGTGTTGTAACTTTTAAAAAAAAAAATTTGCACTCTATTCTTGTGTTATGGCTTTATCCCTTCGGGGTTTCCTGGCGGGGCATTACACTTTCATCCAACAATTTCAAAACAACATTGGTCACTAATACATTTGGCCTCAAATTCCGATGAGCATTTCCGATGATCTATGGGATTTCTTTTGCTTTGTTGGATTGATTTGTTTTTTTTTCAAAAATTGCCCCATGTTCGTTAGAATTCCGACATAGTAAAATTTCACATCGGAATTTGAACTAAAAAATGACATCTTGAAATTTCACCTCGACATTCCAACAAACACGGATTTTACCTGTTGATCGGTATATGTTGGTTCAATGATTTTCGCAACCTCTGGATGTCTTCTTACTCATTGGGATAACATAAGTCGATGACCTCTCTTCTTGCTGATTGGTGCGAGTTATCCCACTAGTCTCATCGGCCATCGAGATAGCTTAAAATGTGTTCAAGCAATGGGCATGATTTCCTCGATGTCTTTTCCCTTAGCGTAGCTCCTCCTGATATGTTATGTATCCTCAGCATAAGCTTTGACCCTATATCGTATTAACCTTTGTCAATGCTTTTTACTCTTGCCAGTGTCCATCAGGAAAAGTCTTACCGATAGCATCATCGGCTATTGGAAATACAAGATCTTTGCTTTGCTGCTAGTGTGCGTTATGCCGATGGACTTCTTCGGTGTATTATATCCCGATGGCATGCTTCTAGTTGTGTTAACATTGGGTTTAATTTTGCCGATAGTGCAGATTTTGTATTTCACATCAGAATTCTGACAAACACGTGGTATTTTTTTTTTTTAAGTAATTACACGCCATCATTATATGCGGTCTCATCAGGGTGTGAAAATTGGGAGGAAGCAGGCACAATTGTTGCAGATAGATGCTGATGAAGAATTCGCCCATGGCAACGACAAGTGACATTTTCTTGTTCATAATCTGCTCTTTCTCTTTCTCATGAGTCCCTGTTGAGAATCAAATGTGGAACCTCTTCCTTGTAAAATCGTCGTGCATGGGAAGCAACCCATTGGAGCTAGAAACTGTAAACCCTAGGGAAATCACTCTACTTTTACTAACCAAATTCAAATTGAAGAAAATTGCAGTAGCAGACGGCGGTGCCATTGACACAATGGTCATCACCATTATTGTTACTACCTCTTACCTCCTGTGCTTCATGTTGTGTAATGTACAAGAGGTTGGTCTTTTCGTTCTTGTCATTAAGAGTTTTTTTGCAAGTTCCTTTGCTTTCCTTGCATTCTCTTGTTCACTTTGTTTAATGGTATCGGCTTTGGCAAAATATGGATCCTCAACCTCCTTAACCTCTCCATTTTGCGGCTACCAGTTATAAAGACAAGTCGCTGGACATACCAACCACCCCAGTTATGATTCACTATCTTTCTGTCATCAAAATATTTAGGTCTTGATTTAGTTATAATTTGATCTTGTGTAATGAGAATCCCAAACAAAAGTCCATAATTGAACATGTTGCTCCTCCCCTTGGTTATTTCTGACATTAAGCCTCAATTCCTCAGGCCACATAACCCTAAAACGTCCACATAATAAGATTAAATGCATCAATAATGAGTAAAACTTAAAATTAGGGCAATTATTAGGGCACAATTGCTACAGATAGATGCTTAGCAACAATTGTACAAGAGGTTGGTCCTTTCATTCTTGTCATCAAGATTTTTTTGCAAGTTCCTTTGCTTTCCTTGTATTCTCTTGTTCACTTTGTTTAATGGTATCCACTTTGGCAAAATATGGATCCTCAACCTCCTTAACCTCTCCATTCTATGTCTGCCAGTTATAAAGACAATTTGTTTCATAGCTTCTAGAGGGGTGAACAATTCTCTGCGACTGTAAACCCTTCCAACCCTCAAAATAGCCCTTTGTATGGAAGCAACTTTTCTAGGTCCAAGGCCAGCTACAAATTGTAGAGGAGAAAACATCCATTCATATGATGCTGCTAGGTTTATGTCAACACCAACTTGGTTGGTTACTGTAACCATTACCTGTTCGACAATTCTCTACGACTGTAAACCCTTCCAGCCCTCAAAATAGCCCTTTGCATGGAAGCAACTTTTATACGATTATTTAGGACTCTATAGGCAGTTGGTTGTACAATTTTCCCCACTGAAAGGGTCTCTTCATTTTCTCCAGTTAGCTGATAAAATTCCTCATCCTGGGATGGCTCTTTATATCGTAGTAGCAAAAATCGTTTGGGGAAAAAATCAGCAAACCAAAAGTATTAGATTTTTTTTGAAAAAATCGGCAAAAAATCAGAAAAAAATCAGATTTTAAAAAAACATAACAAATTATAGGCATAGAGACAAAAACTATTTTTTAAAAAAACTTAAGGGCATTTCCATAGCATAGAGATATAAAGAGCAACTAAAATAGAGTTTAACCCATGAATTGTAGAAAATTAATTTTTGTTGTTTATATTCATATTGTCGAATCAGTCTTTATGTCAGCAAGAGTTTCTCGATTTTTATTGGATGTTCGTTGTTGCACACTTCTATCATATTCATCAATATCAAGGGCCTTTAACACATGGGGATATTTTTGACATGTTCAACTACCATTTCTTGTGTTTCCTCATCCATATCATCTATATCCTGTCTTGCATCTTCACAGCATACATCCTCAGCCATTTTCTTGGCTAGTTCATATGACTCTGGATGAATTCTAGTATCATCCAATGGATCCATAACATGGTTCCCAGAAGATGCTTGCTCGGAAAAAATCGGAAAAAAACAGATTTTAAAAAAACATAAAAAATTGTAGGCATAGAGACAAAAACAGGGCATTTCCATAGCATAGAGATATAAAGAGCAACTAAAATAGAGTTTAACCCATGAATTATAGAAAAATATTTTTTGTTGTTTACATTCATATTGTCAATTCAATCTTTATGTCAGCAAGAGTTTCCCGCTTTTTATTGGATGTCCGTTGTTCCACACTTCTAGCATATTCATCAATATCAAGGGCCTTTAACACATGGGGATATTTTTTGACATGTTCAACTGCCATTTCTTGTGTTTCCTCATCCATATCATCTATATCCTATAGAAGAAGATACCAAAGAAGTAGAAGATGATCATGATCGACAGTTAGTCAATGATGTTCCTGACGTAAATGTTCACGAAGAAGAAGAAGTTGATGATGATGATGATGATGATGATGTTGTTATTGTTGTTGATGGTGATGGTGATGGTGATGGTGATGGTGATGGTGATGGTGAGGATGGTGTGACGATGACGATGACGATGGTGATGGTGAGGACGATGTGATGATGATGATGACGATGACGATGACGATGACGATCACGATCACGATCACGATCACGATCACGATCACGATCACGATCATGATCATGATCATGACGGTCATGATGATGAGTTGGATGAAGAAGAAGATCATTGACATGAATGAAATGTATGAGGTATGCGATTAGTATATTATCTATTTAATATTGATTTCTTGATAGAAATTTATTTGACTTATATGGTTACATAATCAATTCAATAAGTTGATTGTTTATTAGCTATGTGATGGATGGTGATTTATGATATATATTTGATGGATTACATGATTATGATGATACATATGTGATGCTTATGATTCTCAATTATATATATGATGATACATATGTGATGCTTGTGATGCTTATGATACATATGTATTTATTGTTTATCAAATTACAAATGTAATGCTTATGATGCTCAATTGTTGGTGTTAATTTCATGTATATATTTTGTGTGATGTTGCCACCCTTGGTGGAAATAGGTAATTGACTATAGACCATCAACCCTTTACTTGAGGATCCTGCACAGTCTACATAAAGTAAAGGTAAGGAATAAAAAAATATACAATGATTATGATGACTGCATATTGTTCATGTTGTGTACTATGTAATTTTTAGTATACGTATCATGTAATTTTTAGCTAACATAAGATAATTGAATTACATATGCAGGAACCTGAACCCCTTTGATGAGGATCCTGTACAGTCTCATGGATCGAATGGATAGTTTATTTAAAAAAAAATACTAGGAAAACAAACTTCCTTAGTTTTTCAAACCTCGACATTAGCAGCAAATCTAATACAGTTATCAACACTTGAGGCCCCAGTTGGACTTCTTCAAATTTTAATCTCAACATCAACTTTAGGACTGACTTCTTCATCAACATTACCCTCATTTGCAAAATATCTCTCTCATTACCAACTAACTCTCTCATTTGATGGAGTGCAGGTATCACCAAATAGGTATTTGTCAAATGTGTCTTCCTCGAGTGAGGGAAATGCAAGAATAGAAGATGAAAGTGAGACATGTAGTAGATCTAAAATAGGGAGATCAACTAGAGGTCAAAAGATTAGAAGAAAATTCAATAAATGCATGAAATTTTTCCTTGCTCAAGGGGGGTCATGTTCTTACGATGATGAGACCAAAGGCGACATCGAGGTGCCCTTGAGGTACAAACATCTATAGAAACAATGGGTACCCAATGAACTTCCTTCAATAAACACTGATTTTTGTGTTAACGGGAGGATATATCACATAACACCTTTGTCGTTACATGGTTTGGGCCTATTTTCCATGGACAAAATGAAGGTTTGTTACAACAAAGTTGTTGAATTGATGGAGTTTGTCGGACCTTGTTACAATTACAAAAATTGGATGCAGATTGTTCGATATAAAAAAAGTATGCGTAGCTATGCATTGTTAGCAAATTATATACAGCATAAAGATAATGATCAAAGTAAACGAGTGGTTGTATACATTAATGGAAGACCAAAATCAACAAGGAATATTGTAGTTTTTATAAATAGTACGTGACCTGGGTCAACTAATAAGCAACCCAATTGCATATTTGAGGCGCGTGAGGGAAATCATGTATTCGTATGTGTGATAAAATCAATAAGTGCAGGGGAAGAGTTGCTAATCGATTACAATTTGAATCGTATAGATACAAACAAAGTTACTATCATGGGGGTGGTATGTACTATATACCATTTAAACCAACCTCCAATTAATGACTCCAATATACCATTTTATTATTAAGTTTTTTTGCTAAGTCTATTGGTTTCATTTCGCTAGCGTTTTTATATTTTTTCTTTGTCACAGGGCAACATGGATCCATCACATAGGATAGATAGGGATGTAGGTCTTGACACTTCTACCGAGCAAGTAAACCTCATTGTAATTGTACAAATTAGATAGAAGCAAACTGTTACATTATTATGTTCTTTTCTTGAGTGTTTTGGAGTAATTTTGATAGTGTTGATAATATTCTTGTCACAGGCGGATGTTCGGGGAAAGGGAAAGGGACTTGCAATACCTTAGCACCTCTATAGGGATGTGGACTCAACAACATTATGTGATGATGACATCGCATTTATCACAAACCCTATAGAAATGATGAAAAAGTCTGTTAAAAAAATTAATAGAGAGATTCTTTCTTTGGAATCCATGAGACCTCAGACCAATGAAATGAAAGAGAGGGTGCAACAATTGATGCAGACAACACATAAATTGCAAGTAAACAATAATGAAAGCTTTAATTATAACAAAAGTTCAATAATGGCTTATATTTTATTCTCTTTTATGTCATTAACTAAAATATGTATGTGTTATTTTTACAGAATTTTATGCATCCTCATCAACCTGGTGGCCATGATCAGGGTATTGTAGGTAGTTCAGGTGATGACCATGTTCTATACACTAAAACTACTCCTTCTTTGGACTTGTGAACTTGCTTTTTTAATGCTAGTATTATTGATCATATATTTATTATGTAGTTGATGCAAAGGGATCTAGTTGATGCTCTTCATGACTAATAATTCATACCTTAGGGAAACAAACCCCATTACACATCCCTTCACTTGTTCTCAACAAACCCCTAACACATCCTTTTTCTAGATCCTTGACTTGGATCAACCTCTCACTTCATCACTTATAATTTTTGAGAGCTTCATACTGTGATTTGTTCTTCACTGTCAACTCACCTCTCACTATATGATACTCTCTCCTTTTAAAGCTCGACACATTCTACTTGAGCTCACATTCTACTTGAGCTCAACTTCCAATAAGACAAGTTACATGTTCAAGAAACTCCATGTTCGCCTTAACATTGTGAAAATACCAAGTATTTCAACCATCATACCTTAACATATTCTTACCCCTGTCCTCTAAGAGTGTTCTTTCACCGTCCTCATCTCATTAATGTCTGCTCCAATTGCCCAAGAACTCATAATCTACACTTACTCATAGAATCCTTACAAATTCCAAAACTGCAAAATAAGGAACCCAAACTACCATTCATTGTGACTGTCATGATCAAACAAGTAGATTGAAACTTTTTTGGCTTATCAATGTCCATCATACTAGGGAAGGTTATTTAGAGTTGTTCCAACCTTATATAATCAACACAGTCCTATTTTAACCCATTGGACATCACTCAACAAAACAATATGGTTTGATGTCCCAAAACAAGGAAAACTTTGTCTCAGTGTTCTAGGGCACTAGTTTTCTTGACATTTGTACAACCATTCAACATAAGAACAACTCAATATGAAAGATACCTGAGTTGACAATAGGAATCCAGAATTTGAGAAGTTTTCAATGACTACATCAATGGATATTAACAAGCTCTTGTGACTGACCCAGAACTGAGGGTTTTGGACAGTTTAGAGAAAAACAATTCAAACTCTCCTCATTATTCACGATCATTGCTCTAACTTGGCACAAAACAAATTTAATTCATTACACTTCACCCTCCAATCCTTTATTAGACATTTTTAATGTGTTTGTTTGATGAGAAGAAACTTGAAACAGTGCATGAAACGTGACTGTCATGGAAATTTACAATTAACAAGTTCCAAAACACAAAATTTTATTGATTTTATCAAACCATAATACATTACAGTGTTCTTCAAGGTGTCTCCTTCCTTCTTCCTTTACACAACCCTCTTGTCACAAATTTACCTACCTCTGTCCTCCTTCATACTATTCTATCATTAATATTAGCATCAAACACTTTATAAAAGGTTCATCTTTCTTTACAATTCTTAATAAAGGTTCATCCTTGTTTACAATTCTTGTAGTTTTCATATATTTAATGTTTTATATATTTAATACATTATTCTTTAGGTGTTGTCAATGTTCCTATGCAAATGCCACCTCATCCGAGGTTAGCCCCACCTATATTATCATCTGCAATGTCAACAACACGCAACATGCAGACATCGTCTACTGCACGTCATGTTGACCCGCCCACTGTTGGTAGATCTCTCTTTTGCTCTCTCTTTTTTTATGTGTTTATTTCCCTTGAAGAGTTCTTTCTTGGGGGCATTTCATAGTGGATTCATTTTATACAGCAAGAGATGCACATGAGGATGCGCCAGAGGTGACTACTGCTGATAACATACCATCATTTCATGGATCTTCTAGCATTGCTAGTACGGGAACGTTGCAGACCACATTGGTGGTGAGTGATGAAGAATTGATTCCCTTAAAGATACAGAAGGTTCCAAGTACTTTAAAATTATTATTATATATATTCTAATTGTAATTTACTCATTGATCACTCATTTTGGACTAATGATCCCATGAATTTTTGGCAGAAAATGATATTTTTTATAAAAATCTTAATGACATTGCATTGCAGATATTTGGGCCCACCATACGTAAAAGGTGGAACATCATATGTGACCTAATCCTAATCCACTATTTTGATTTCATATCAATGCTTGAATAGTTTTCCTTTGATCATTTTCTTGAGCTATATAAAAGGTAGCTTCAGTTTATTTCTGAATCTAATAGGTTTGCTTTTGCTTTAAAGGTGGAATGACCAAGAAAAAAAGTTAAAAGATGAACTAACAAACCGTATGGATGGGTTGTTCAAAAATGACACATTCGACAAAACTAAGGTCCTTGAAAAAGATTACACATATCTAAAGTATGTGAGGGACCAATACAGGACACATTTAGAGAAGAACATAAAGTACAAGTGTCCCCCCATGATTCCAAAGAGGGAGTGGAAGGACCTGATTTTGGATGTGAAGGAGAGAATTGAAAGGAAAAAAGGAAATACACCACCAGACGCCAGAAGAGGGTATGTGATACTATTAAGAATGTAATCATGTACTAATTACTCTTTATATTTATATAATCTAACATATTTTAAACTTTTCATAGACTGAGTGACACGTCAAAGGCAACCAAGGCAAGACAAGAAAAGCACAGGCAACACAAACTCAGCTCTGGTGGTTATACGAAACTTGCCGCATGAATTGTAAGAATCAGTAAATGAAATATGGCATCAAAATATTTAGAAATTGCAAACAATTTTTTTTATTATCAAATAATACAAGCAAAATTCATGATACTAAGAAAAAATGCAGGGCTCTGAATTCAATAGAGCGCCCTTAGAAGATGACAAGAGAATTGCCTACCAACAAGGCTATACAGTCGTGGCTGAACGACTATGAGAAATGAGTGGGCAAACATGAGATTCTGATGCATCCATCACAAAGGTAAATAAGCTAAATGAAAATGATTTCAAATTGAATACTTTACCAATAATCTATTTGATGTTAAGTTCCAACATAAAGTGACTATATTCTTTTTAAATAAGCAAACAATGATAACAATGTGCATGACTTTGGAATGCGACTTGTTAATCATGGAACACAACCTGGACATGAAGGTCTAGATGTGCATTCTAGTAGTGGAGATATTCATTTGCTATTCAAATTTTTTTATGTAATTATTAATACAATTAAACATATTAATTAAATTATAATTAGCGTAGTAATTAATGTAACCTTTTTTGTTAATATTTTAGATCATGTAGTCAGTGGTCACCAAGTGAAGCATGATCCGGGTAGACAACATCAGGAACGCGATGTTCCCCAATCAGGTAAACAAGACCACTGTTATTCCTTTAAAAAAAATTAATTGCAATTGGTGTATTGATTAATGTAACCTTTCGTATTTCAACTCCAGAGGATCTAGAGGGTGTTCAGCATGTTGAGGTTTAGGCTAGACAAAATTATGTGGAAGATGATGTCGCTCCATCAGGTAAAGAGCACCACGGTTATGTAACAATAATAATAAAAAGTTTTGAATTTAACCCATTTCTTTGTTATTGCAGACGACCCCCCTTTGGTTCAGTGTCTTCTGTATAGGACTAGGCATACATCAAGATCATGAGCAGAGGGAAAAACAATTGAAGATGGGGGAAATGATGAAGAAAACGATGATCCACTTAGTTTTTATATAGCTTCAAAAAAAATAAAAATAAAAAATTGTTATCTACCTTATTTGATAATGACTAATTTTTATGTGTTAATGAATGTAACTATGTGCTAATGAATGTTCATGAATGATATGTGTTAATGAATATTGATGAATGTTGCGTGTTAATGAATGTTATGTGTTAATAAACGTAATGTGATAATGAATGAATGCTATATTTCAATAATGGATGAAAGAATGAATGGATGTTATATGTTAACGGGGAATTTAGAGTGATGTTAGGGGGGGGAGGGGCCAAATGAGCTTCCACCTTCACGTGGTTGGCTCTGTTAAGTAGAGAATATTAAACTATTCTCGAAACAAAGCGAAGCTCAATAAGATAACACACTTTTCAATATTTCATTATGTTGCACGGTTAATCTTATTGAATAATATATATTGAATCTTAATTGTAGGGTCCAACAGAGCCAACACGAACAACAACACCACAAGTTGCTGGGTATAATGAACTCCCATATTGTCTTGTATGTACACTAACACTATGAGTTTCTTCCAGTCCTGATATGCATGGCGCAACTGCAAAATTTGTGAATATGCCTCATCCTTGTAAGTTTTTTTATTAGTTGACGTTTTCTTTAGCATTTTTTAATTTTTCTTATCATTTTAAGTCTAACCACTTTTATATGAAATTTATTGTTCTAGTTTTTTACTATCTGCCAGACATTATTGATACAAGGACATGCATTGCATCCATTTTTTCAATTAGGTATTATAAAGGGTAGGTTGTATTTGTAAATGTCTCTTTGAGTTCATCCAAATTTTATAACGGTTACCTCACATCTCGTTATTGCTGCAATAGGGATTATGGCCAACATAGGCTATGATTGCAACCTCTCAGTGCCATAGATTCTCTTTGTTCTTAAAATTGTAGCGGACTATCAGGTACATTCCCTCTTTTGCACTCCAAATTGTAGCGGTCATTGCACATGACCAAATTTCTTTTGACATCTAGAGGATAGTATTAACTTTTAAGTAATTAGAGGCTTTTGAGGCGTATTTGGCCAACTTTTATTTTTGTGGGATATGATGGTTGTGTTTTAAATCATCTTAAGATGATCTCAATGAGTAATCATTTCACTAATGATATTTTTTCATTTTTCTTCATGAATGTTGGCAATTTTTACAAGTTAAGAGACCCATTGAGCACGTAGGTACCTTTCAACATTTGTTAATAGGGGAGGAAAAACTCTTTCTAATTCTAAAGAGGATACAATGAAATGCACAATGACCCATTTGTAGATCTCAACCTCCAAGTTACAAAATTAAGATGCTTGAGTCATCTATGTGCATGTTAGACAACCTCAATCTGTTAGAAGCCTGAATTAACATATAATTAGATGAGTACACATCAAAAAGTTGCTACCTCCTAGAGGTAGGAATAAAATGCATCAAAGTAGCCTTGTAAATTCATTAATTTGTTAATATAATACTTGATATCTCTAACAAAAACTCATTATGCATAGTGATTATGATAGCCAATAGTTCTCATTTGATGATCATCTAGGTCAACTTTTGATCTAAAATAAACTTATCACAAAAGGGATCATGAACTATCCTCATTCACAGTCAAAACTCACTATAGTTGAGCTATCAAAGCTTTCAATCGCAAGAAAGATATAGCAACAGTAATGTAGATGTCAAATTGAAGAGAATGAGTAGTGACAATAAAAGTCATACAAAGTTAGAGACCAAGAGTTGCCAGTCAAACCAAAAGCCCTAGATCCATAGATGATACAAAGAGCGGTCAAATAAGTCTCCACGATTGTAGATAGCTAGCAAATCACAGTGATGAAGGTTTTTTAGTGGTGAGATAATCAAAACAATATGAGAAAACACTTAGATAAAAGATCATTTTAAAAAGATGACAAGGATGCCATCCTACTCATTGTATGTGACAATAAGGACATTCACTATTGCAAAGACAATTGTGAGTAAGAATTTTTGTATCAAATCAATATAAATACTATCCTATGCTTATTGGAGAAGCCATACACCCAAGCCAATATTCATAGTGATAAAGGATCCTTTCAACGTTAGCAACATAGATGATATAGACTATCAAAGTTTCAAACAATGGTAGGCATGCATTCAAGGTAGCTCAAATAGGGGAGATTTGATAGAGCACAAGTCATGATAGAAAACTAGAGACAAATCCCTATATTAGGCAAAGTTAAGAAGGATAGTGCCCTAACAAGTTCTAATGATTTGCTTGAATTGATCAAAATATTGCTGCATTATTAGCCGATAGGCTACATTTTGTGTGGGGTTTTGACTTGAAACCTATCTCACGCCGTAAAACAATTAACAGGTTGATGTGAAACTATCGACTTTCAATAGTCATTATATGATTTTTTGTATTAAAGAGAAAGTGACTGATTTCATTGGTAGATATAAGCATTTGTGTGCTCAAATTTCTTTTCATGTAACTGATAATGATATTCAAAGAATTTTCATTTCTAATTTGCAAAAAGATATCAGGGAAAAGCTTCTTTTGTCTGAGTTTACTTTCTTTTCGCAGTTGTGCGCAACACTCCACAATTATCAACTGGCTGTGAGTCAAATGGATCAATCTACTCCTATGGATCTGAGTGATAAGGGCGAGAGTGTTCAACAACTATTTGCAAAGTTCAAACCAACAAAAAGCTTCATCAAGTTCAATGATCCAATCAACAACAATCACGTGAATGCTACAATAGGTGTGCCTTCTATTTCTAATTTTTTTCAAAGACAAAGGTAGTTTACTCCTTTGAATGAATCTTTACATAGTATTATGTCTTAGTTGTTGCACAAAAATGTTATCAAACTTCCTCCTATAAAACAAATTGATCCTTCCAAACTTGCATCTCCTTATTTTTATAACAATTCCTTTTGCCAATTTCATCGTCAACCCGGTCATGATACTGAAAAATATTTTGCATTGAAGAATAAGGTTCAAGACTTGATTGATAATAATACTATATCTGTGGTAGGTGTGAATGATAAAGGGAATAAATTAGTTGCTCCTCCTAAACAAAATCTTAATATTTTCACTGATCCCTTGCCATCTCATACCTCTAATGTTATTGAGATTGTGCCTAATTCTCTTACTTTTGAAGAATTCACCTCTATGGTTCCAAACTTTGTTAATATGGTAGAAACACAAGATACGCCTAAGGATCACTGTATTACATTTGATCCTAGTGAGACCATTAGAGCACCTGATGGCCCTTTATACATAGTTGCGAAGGTTAATGATATCCCTTGTTGTGGTGCCCTAATTGATCCCTCTTTCATGGTTAATGTCATAACTGAAGAGTATCTTTTCACTTTATGGTTGCATAAACCACTTTATGATGCTACTCATGTGGTTTTGAAGTTATTTGATGGCTTCTCTTGTCCTACCATTGGTTCTATCATGCTTCATGTTGAAGTTCATGCTAAATCCATGGATGTTGACTTTGTTATCATACCTTCTTCTAAGAAATTTTGTGTGAAGTTGGGCTATCCTTGGATATATTCCATGAAGGATATTGCTTCTCCAATCCACAAGTGTCTTAAATTTCCTCACAATGGAGAAATCATAACCGTGAACCGTAAACAATTTCAATCTCTTCCATCAAGGAGCGATGCTCTTTTTAAATCTTATAAAAAATGGAAGAACGATATGATCTTATCCTTAAGTCAACCTAGATCTCCAACACTTGACATTCCTATTATTATTCAAGATGAGGTTCTTCCCCTCTCGGATAGAACTGATCTCCCTCCCAAGGGAAATTGTCTACCTACTCCTATGGATGTGACTTTACCTTCTCTTAAGGAGAACAACAATATTCCTCCTAAGGTTAGACCTATACCTCCTCCTCATTATGGAACTGATCTCCTTTCTACTCCTAATATTTCTCCTTTCTATGACGTAGTTCCATCTCCTTCCTCCTATCAAGAGAAGACGCCTGCTTCTCCTATTGTTCAACCAAAAGGACCTCAACCTAAACCTTCTACTATCAAGCAGAGAAACATTCCTTCTTTTTAAAGTGTTCCTCCTCCTTCTCAGCCTTCCACTAAGACTCGACAAAATCGTTGTGCGAGAGAATGCTGACGAAGATGCCGTGTTTGAGCTCGTGAAGCTATCCCTCAAAATACTCAATTTCCTCAAACTCCAACAGTTGACATGATTCCCTTTTTGCCTAAGCAAGATGTTCAACCTACATCTCCAAATCATAAGTTGTATAAAACATGTGATGGTTTTACTTCTATTCATGTTCTTGCTCCTCTTTCTCTAAACTTTGATGAAGAAATGGGTGAAAATGTTATTCATAATGGCAATACAACTCCTAATGCTTATGATAGTGAGTATGAGTATGTTGATGTGGACAAACATTAATCAGATGAGTTTTTACAAACCCTAATCCTAGCTCCTAGAATCGAACAAAGTGATTTACAACATGAGCATAGTCCTTGTTTGGATCTTGTGATAGCTCCATCTGTTGTGCTCAATATCACTCCTGTGGCGTGTTGCTCACCTTCCTAAAATAGTGATCAACAAGATCGAGAGGTGGATGTCGTGCTAGATTAGCAATATTAGCACTGCAGATCTTTCTCCCTCTCCTTTCTTTCTCTCTTGTGACCATTCTTCTATGTGTATACTTGTTCTTCTATCGTTCTCTTAATATCTACTTGGGGATGATGCAAAGCATTGAGATATTTTCTTGGTCTCTTTCATGTTGACTCAAAAGACATCCTCTCTTCCGTTTCTTCTAAGGTAGTGTCCTTCTTTCAGGAATGAATATTATTATATGCATATACATACATGATATACATGAGTTATCATACAACATATTGACCCCGAGGAAAGCGACACTACCTCGTGTTTTGTGTTCATTATCCTTGGGTTTAATCCTTGATTGGGGGCTAAATCCTTGCGATAACGTACTCCCTCTCTTCTCTCTCTCTTGGGTGTATCCTACCTTAAAGCAATCGCTCCTGATAAGGTGCATGCAATCTCTTTAACATGGGGGCATACACTCCACTCATACTTTCCTTTTTGTGGTACTTAGAATTACTTAGTGAACTTTGTTTTGCTTTGTAATCTTTAGTATCCTTGCTTTCATGACTCATAGTGAAGGAACTTTGCTACTTGCAGTCATAGTTTCCCCTTCTTGATCTTCCCTTTTATATTGTCAATCGAAGTCGTAAGATCCTAAGTCCATTGGGGGCTTGGTGCATCTTTCCTCCTTGACGTGGTAAAAGTCTTTCAATCTTGTTTCCTTGTACTTTACTAGCAGTATTGGCATACTCTTATACTCTTGCTAAAGTGGGGGCTAAATGTAGTGTCATAAAATTGTGACTAGCAATTTTTGACTGCATTAGTGTCCTCATGCATGTGAACTCAAATCCTCTAGCCTGATTGGAGACTAGAGATTGCTCGACTTACAAAAATAACTTCTTCCTTGGTCTCTGCATCACCCTATCTGCACTCTGCCCTAGAGAAAGGGGTAGGATAGGGGCATGTCGCCACTGTCCCCCCTTGGACAAGGGCATGGTACCCTTTTCCTCCTAGGATAGGGGTGTGGCACCCCTGTCCCTGCCCTATTTTGGGGTAGGAACCTTCCTAGAGCATGCATTGTGGGTTGTGCCTCAGGCAAGAAACTCCCCCGATGTCGACCCTTGACAAAATTCAAATCCACCAACATGTATTTAATGGGAATTCATCCTCTCATTTTGATAAGTTGAAGTTGGATAAGATTGGAGTAAGCACAAGTGATCAAGCATTCAAGAGCATTCAAGCATTCTTTTCCAGCATTGAGCATTCTCAAGTCTCCCTTCAAGGCTAGGTGTTGCATTCAAGTCAAGGATTGAACCATTGAAGATGAGATTGATTTCAACATTCAATTCAACACAATCACTTCTATCAACATTGCTACTACAACCTCCCTTGAGGTGATTTACAATTCAGTCTTTCATTTACATCTACTTGCAAGTACTTTCTTTCATTACTTGGTTAATTCCAAAACTAGGGTTTGACCTAAAGGTAAACCCCCAATCCCAACCCATTTTCCTCTCTTTTCTATATGTAGGTTGTAGGTGTGCAACTGTACTTTCGGATTTAGGTTTCATTTGCAGAGGCGGAAAAACTCTTTTTCGTTTCGCAGATTTTTTGGAGGACCGTGTACATTCATGCTATAGTCTGTGCAACTTTTCCTCAAATTCATAGGATGAATTTGTCTCGACATTTTATTGCTAGATCCAAGTGCACATCTTCATCCCATATTCTGATCTCAAGTTATAATCGATTCTTTATCACTTTTGCACTACATAATTCAATCAATTCCTTTCCATTTCAAACAAGGAAGAGGGGATCAACTTAGCATACCCAATTCATTCAGAATTCAATCTACTATCTTTATGTGGAGAGATTGAATCTAGTGAATTATCATCTCCTTCTTCCTAATGTAATGGTGAAAAGTTCTTAAATAGTAATCGATAGCAAAACTCTCATCTCTCTTTGAGGGAAAGGGTAGTTTCCTTCTTGATTTATCATTCACCATTTTCCCACCATTACAAGAATGATGAAATTCGAGGGTAGCTATATGCCCCCCTATTTTGGCTTTCTAATTAGTGATTTGAAATAGGGTATCATGTTTACCACATCAAATTGTAAAGGAATTTGATGAAAAATACTCACAACGAGCTCTAATATAAGATAAAAACTAATCGAGGATCATTTGGTAAGAAAGAGATCCGAATCTTGATTCTAATGTAATAGACAGTATGAGAGTCAAAGCTCTCTAACCCAAGATGTGAAATATTAAGTACAAAATGAAGAATTAGGATTTGGAAAAAAGAATTACCTTTTAAATAGTGACAAGTGTAAAGGGATCTTTTTTATGTATAAAAGGAGGAAGAGATCATTATCCAAAGACATCCACCTTTAAGAATGGAGGGGATCTTTGATAAAGATAACATCTGTAAAAAGAGGAGAAGGAAAATAAGAATACACACCTTCGATAATATTTAGGAAAAAGTGGGTTCTTAGTGAATGATTGCACACTTTCACTAAGGAGATATTGCCCATGAAATATGTATCATTTCAAATAGAGAATAGGTCCTAAACAGGGAACACACATATTCTGTGTGAGAAATGACATCAATTGAAAGATGCAACTCAACAAAGGAAAGGTGAATCTTTGAAAAATAGAATATATAAATATCATTCTCACCCCTCAAGTATGGAGACAAGGACACCAAAGAGATATCATTTATAAAAGAAACACTCTTCTAAAAGAAGGAAAGAGATCCTCATCTAGGATTTATTTTTCTGCAAGAGGGATGGGATCCTCAACAGGGATAAGCACTTCCACAATATAGAAGGGTTCATTATAAAAGATATTAGTCAATAAAAAAAAGGATTTGATGAATGATTATAGAATTACAACACTAAGGAAGAGGTCCCAATTAAGGATATGTACTTAAGATCCTCATTAGGGATACTCATTCCAACAAGAGGAAGGAGATCCCTAGTAGGGATATACACCTCCACAATCAATAATAGATCCTTATAGAAGACACTACACAAAAGGGAAAGTTTTAATTTTAAGAAGTAGAGATTTTTTAAATCATTCTTTCCCCCTTACATAGATACAAGAGAAATTAGGCTATTATGTGTCTTCTAAAGTATGATTTCATGTGAAATTGTACTATCATGAATGGCAATGAAGCCCCAATAGGTAAGCTACCAATGCCACATGGTAAAGAGAAACATAATAGCCACTAATGTTATTTTAATTTATGATAGATTGGATGAAGAATTTGAATATGACATGTTAAATTCTCTATAATCAATGAGAGTAAAAACATGTATAATATGATAAACATTGAAATGTCTTGATCAACAAACTAGTCTCTAGGAGAGGAATAGGCCTCTAAGTCATGTTCCTCTTGCACATAAATTTCCTCATACATAAAAGAAATCTTAGGAGAGGGCCAAGTTTAATTCATTAGGGCCTCATTTGTATAAGAGATGGTATGAATAGAAGGTAAAGCCTCATAAATGGGAATTATAATCTCTTGGGGAGATTCATAAAGAGACTCGTCAGTCATCATAATTTCCTTATGAGTGGGATGCGTTTTGAGAGATGTAGAGGATGATCTAATTGAGATAAATTCATCATCACTACTAAATATGAAATTCACATTGAAATATGGTCTTCGGGATTATTTAGTGGGCTTCAAAGGATTATATCCAACTCCAAATGAGACTTCACGTATGTTATTTTCTAAAGGAACCTTAATTCCTTTTTCATTTGTGCCACATCCATTTCCATTATATGCACTTCTAGTTAAAATGTGAAAACTCAGACCATAACAGGATGCTATATCAGGATGAGATGGTGGGGCCTCATAGGTCTCCATGTCATAATTATATGAACTAGAAGAATATTTTGAAGAATTATTTGAATTAGAAGCAACCGCAAAATTGTAACTAAGTTTTTAAGACAAAGTAGGTTGCTTAGATTAGTTTCCACCATATCATCTTCCTTTTTAGTCTTAGGCTCCCTTGGGGGGATTTTATATTCTCCTATAAAGGTAGGTATAAAATATAAGGACCCCTAATCATCTTCTAAGAGTACCTATTCAGATGAGGAAGTATCTTTAGGAGGAGATGGTGTTTCAACTTGAGTAGTAGAAGAAGTAGAAGAATGTGAAGAAGATTTAGAATCAACTGAAATTTTCAAACAAGCTTGTAAATTAGTATCAACATGTAAAGTATACATCTTATTGTTATAAATTAATTTGACACTATAATGAAGAGTAGAAGGGACAAATCGCATACTAAGAAGCCAAGGTCGTGCTAATAAAAGATTATAAGTAAGATTATCAAGCATGACTTGGATAGGTGTAGGTAAAATAATAGGTCCTACCTTAATAGGAAAGGTTATAGTACCTAAATATTGTTTAGAAACATTGTCAAAACCACAAATAGAAAGAGAGTCAGGTTGAATAAGAGAAGGATCCATCTTAATTTTATGCAATAACTCAATGCTAAAAATATTAAGGCCAAATCCATTTTCCACTAAGGTTAATCTTATAGCATTACCATTGATAAGAACAACAATCATAAGAGGATCATATTGATTTTAAAATTTCTTTGAAGGTAACTCATCTTGTGAAAACACAATTTGAGCTTTAGGTTCTTTCATAGGATCAATCAAAGAAGCCATATTATAAGGTGTCACTACAAGTGACATTCCATGATGTGTGGATAAAGTTTGGATTAAATCCCAAAGATATATCTTAGCAGGAGTGGCTTTAAGGTGTTCAATAAGATCATACTCTTTACCATGATGTTGTGATAAATGAGCTATCGATGGAAGTATTGGTTGAGAAGTAGGAAGAGAAGAAGGGATAAATGGAGGTGGATTAGGTTGCCTATTGTTTTTTGTATTATGTGTGTGGGAAACCAAATTGTAACTCTCTCAGGTGATTTGTTTGGAATACTCATAAGGACTCTTAGCTAGATAACTCCCTTGCACAGTAATAATTGGTTTGTTAGGAGTGCAAAAGGCATCATTACTATAACCACCTTGAACCACACAAAGAGGTTTGTTGAGAGGTTGAAAATTTGGAGAAGGACTAGCACCTTGAACCATGAAGAGGAGTTTATTAGGTGTTTCATGACCATTCACATGTATCATATGTTGGATTGGTTGAATGAACCAGAATATTGACAGGGGGGGTGGGGGTGGGGTGGGGGAAATCAGTATTCCCACATATTTTAAAACTTTCACAACTTTTTTTGGTATATCAATATTATCAATTAGGCTCATCAACATGAAATAAAAAATGCATAATAATC
Organism: Cryptomeria japonica; assembly: GCF_030272615.1. Taxonomy (NCBI): domain Eukaryota; kingdom Viridiplantae; phylum Streptophyta; class Pinopsida; order Cupressales; family Cupressaceae; genus Cryptomeria; species Cryptomeria japonica. The sequence continues at coordinate 472,900,959 of NC_081408.1, forward strand.
AAGAATGCGACCACAAATGGAACACCAGATTTTATACGTGAAAAACCCAAATGGGAAAAACCATGGAGAGTGTTAACTCTCAATACAATATAACTAGTTATATGGTGATTACAAAATGGGTGGCTCACTGCCAAATTACAAAAGCGGCTCACTATCAAAATGCTCACTGCAATAGATATAAATGAAATGAGGAAAGTTGCTTCTCCAAATGCATGGAATTAGTTCTAGATTAAGCTAAGATCACAATCCACAAAACTTACAACAAATTCGGTAAAGGATCTTTGTACTAGACTATCCTCAAACGCCTACAGTAGATTCGATGAAGGATTACTGCACTGCTCTGTGAACCAATCACTTGCAGCTGATCCGGTGAGGGACTACTACAACACTATTCGCACTCTGACTCTGCTCCAACTACTTCATTGTCCACAACTTGCACTTTACACACAACACCCTTATTTGCCACTTCTCATTCACTCACTCACATCTTACATACACATCCATTCATCATTCATAACTCTGCTAAAATTATATATATAAGGTTTCCACCATTAGAGGGAGAAAACCACTAATTTTTGCTTGGGATGAACATTACATTTAAAAGAAGGGGAATCCAATAGATTCAATCACAAATCAATAAAGATTAAGTCTGAACATTGATTGGATGGATTAAATTGGGGGTGCTCTTTTATAAATTGAACTGCTGAATTAAGATAAAGTTTTGGAAATGAAGGTAAAAACATGAAAAAAGTGAGCTACAGATGCAGGATTGAATTGTGCACCTGGATCTAAGAAATGTACCTAGACTCGAATCAGATCCTTGTAAGAGCACCTAAAATATCGGGACCATGGTGGTGGTCGCCATGCTGCTTCAAAAGTTTTGCACATCGAAGGGGGATTGATTTGTCTCTACAAATAATTTTGATTATGAAGATCACAACTTCATACGTGTTTCCTGTACATAGAAATAAAGGGAAATAGGTTGAATAGGGGCTTGCCTAAGTCAAACCTCGATTTTTGAATTAACCATGAAATTGAGATAAAAATAATTGAAATTACTGTAATGGAAGATTCTCGTTTTGAGGGAGATGATGAATAATGATTGAACATCAAATGATATACCTCCTTGTGAAGCTTTGTTTGTCTCCATGTAGGATTAGGGTTTTATGAAGGCTTCAACAAAATAGGATGGAAAATGTTTACTTCAATGCTTGAATCTTGACTTTATTGTTGCTCCAAGGCTTGAAGGAAGAATAATTACTACTTAATTGCTTGAATTATCTAATGCGTGATGTCATATGTGTGTTTTTTCTTATTGATGGATGTCCCCTTCATTAAATGAGAGGGGAAAGCCTCCTTGTATACTAGCCCATCGGGAAAACTAATTAATTTTTTGACATGACCTTGTTGGAATCAAGGAACACTGAGAAGGGGGGGGGGGTGAATTAGTGTTCTGCAATTTTTAGCATTCTTAATCTGATACTTCAACCACTTAATACACTTGAACAAAGGAAAGATGCAAACACATAAATAAAATATCCACAACACCATAACATCGGGATTTTTATGTGGAAACCCGATTAAGGAAAACAACCACGGTAGGATTGAGTCCCACAATATTAATATACTCTATTAGAAGTATAGAAATATTACATAGGAGAAATGCACATGCATTCAAGAACATTGCCTAGAGCTCACTGCTCAATATTACAATAAGGGCTACAACTCGGAAGGCTCACTGGCTTACCAAATGATTACAAAAGATAATTAGAATGTTTGAACTGATAAACAACATCTACAAATGCCAAAATACAGTTCCAGTTAAGCACAAAGTACTTTGCTCTGCTACACTGCTCTATTCTACTGTTCTACTATATTCCAAAGCACAAATCCTTCTCTCATGCATGTGAAACTATGTACAATCACTCACAACCACTTTTCACAGACCCACCGATATAAAAAATAATCATATCAATTGCTCCTATATATTCACAACATCAAATTATGTCTTCTTCATGTCGACCCAAAAATGCATAACACACAAATGAAACGTGTATACCAAGTCAACTTAATCCAAACTCAAATGAATATGTAGACCAAAAAAAATTGTCCACACGCTTGCCACATGTAGGCTAAACATCCTGAAACACACAAATGATCAGAAAATTCAATCCACAAGATCCGCAGAATGATTATCCACACAAGATTGTTGATGAACATTGTTCTAACCAAAAACCTATATACGAACCTTCCAACTTACTCAAGATTCATCACTGGAGGCCACAAACTAGGAATAAGGTAGATTACATATCCACAATGCTTCTTCGAGATCTGGAAAATGAAGTATTCAACCAAAATGAAACACTAACCAAAATAATGTACATTCTATCGGATGTCCTGTTCTATTTCACCGAACCTCACCAAAACTCAATCTTACTTCTAGTATGAACAAATCATGAACTACGGATGGGATATCTAACATCAGTTTCTATCAATGACAATATTTGATCATCTATGCAATATCTCTTTCCAACAGAGTCGATACAGAACTAGGAATAGATCGCTCATTTTTTAAATGCTAAATTGGGTTTTGGAGGGGCCCAAAATGAGGAGGACCATGGTGTGGCACCATGGTCCTAGTGAGGAGCAAGGTGTCACACCCTAGTCTTACCTTATTTTGGGGCTAGGACAAGGTGCCAAATTGATGTAAAGTTAAACAATGCAGCAATACTTGAGTGGTATGAGCATAATTGGGTCCAGATTAGGCCTAGGGGAATAAACACTAAGGTAGGGACCCAAATGTGGTCAAAATTACAAAGGGGTGCAATTTTAGGATGCTACATTTATCCCCCACTTTAGCGGGAGTATGAAGTCAATCATACTATCGGTAAAGTACAAAGGGCTAACATTTAAAAAATTTCACCAAGTCATCAATGAGGCAAGATACACCAAGCCCCCATTGGACTTGAGGATCTCGCAACTTCAATAACAAGATAAAAGAGACATCATGCAGGAAAGAGAAAGAGAGAACCATGACTTCAAGCCTAGTAAGGTTCTCCTATTATGAGTTATGAAAAGAAAAATACCAAAATTTACAAAGAAAAAGACTAAGTTCGCTAAGTAACTTAAGTATCAAAATATGCAAGAGAAAGAATCATTTTGTGGAATGTATGCTCCCACATTAAAGTGATTGTGTACGTCTCATCAGGAGAAATTGATTTAAGGTAGGATACACCCCAAAAAGACAAGCACATTATCACTATAATTTTCCCCCATGAGAGGAAAAATCAAAGGATAATGATTACAAAACACAAAGCATGAGGTGGTTTTACTTAACTCTGGGGTTAGTGTGCTTTTATGATATATATATTTGCATAGAATTGTCCTCATCTCCCAAAGAAAGCATAACCACCATGGAAGAAGGGCACATGTGTCTTTTGATTCAAAATAGGAGAGACCAAAAGAGATCTCAACACTTTGGATCATCCTCCAGTAGACAACACTAGGGAAAACAAATAGAAGAATTGAGAGACAAATAAAGGAAGATCACAAACAAGCAAGAGTGGAGAGAGAGAGAGAGAGAATCTAGAATGCGAATGGAGATAATGAAGCAAGTCATTCGCCTCTCAATATTGTTCATAATTATTTTGGGAAGGTGGAAAATGTGCAAGAGGAGCCACATCAAGCGTGCAATAGATGGAGCTATCACAAGTTCCAAACAAGGACCATGCTCTAATGATGAGTCACTTTGTTTGTCACTAGGAGATAGGATTAATGCTTTTGAAAATTGTTTAGATAAATAATTTTCAACATCAACATATTTATATTCATCATCTGAAATATTAGGATCAACATTTTCATCATGAAAAACATTCTCACCTATTTCTTCATCAAGATTAACAAAAATAGGATCTCTAATAGGGATATAACTTGAACCATCATGTCTTAATCATTTTATGTATTGGAGAACTAGGTTAAGCTTCTTCCCTAGGGTTAGGAAAAGGTTGAGTAAATGGAATTATATCAATTTTTGGTGTCTTCGAGGAAGAAGTATTTTGAGAAGCAATTTCATGAGCCCTAGCGTGACGTCTCCGTCAACATTCTCTTGCACAACGATTTTGTTTAGTTTTAGCTGAAGATTATGAAGATTTAGGAGTAACATGCATAGGATTATTTTCTTGTTTTAAGGAAGGATGCATGGGAGAATGTTTTTTAGGTTGAAAAATAGGAGATGTTAGATGCTTTCCTTTGTAAGACGTAGGAGGCAGGACCGCAACATATAAAGGAGGAATAGAAGGTGTGGGAAGGAGACCAGGTCCATCATGAGGAGGAGGAATAGGTCTATTCTTAGGATGAATAATATGTTTATCCTTATAAGGAAGAATAGATTGACCCTTAGGAGGAATATCTTTTCTATCCTTGGGAGGAAGAATAGACTCATCCTTAAAAGAAGGAATAGATTCTTCCTTAGGAGAAAAAATATTTCTATCCTTTGGAGGAAGAATAGACTTATCCTTTTAAAAGAAGGAATATATTATTAGGAGAAATAATATCTCTACCCTTAGGAGGAAGAATAGACTTATCCATAAGAAGAGGCATATGATCATCAATATGGGGAAGACTAAGTGTTGGATTTCTAGGTTTACTCAAGGATAAAATCATGTCATTTTTCCACTTTTGATAGGATTTGAAAAGAATATCACTTCTAGGTTGGAGAGGTTGGAATTGTTTAGACCAAAAATAATCAAGACAAACATCTCCATGTCTCATTGTAGGTTGATACATGCTATGATTAACAGTTATGATTTTACCATCATGAGGAAATTTCAAACACTTATGAACAACAAAAGTGACTGCTTTCATGGAAGAGAGCCAAGGATGTCCCAACTTCACATGGAATTGATCAGATGTAGGAATACAAGAAAAGACAACATTTAAGCATTTAGACATAACATCAATATTTAGTGTAATAGAACCAATAGCATGACAAGAGAAACCATGCAAGACTTTAACTATTGTGTCAAATTTATCACATGTTGTTGGTATTTTGGATATGTTGATATGGTTTTGTCATTGATGTCAACACTTGTCAAACTTGTCATTACTTGTCAACACTTAGAGACTTTGGTTATATTCACCGGCAAGACAGAGAATTATGCAAGAATCTGGTATTTGGTTCACCAGTAGATTGTATTGTTCAATGGCACTTGGAACGACTTGGAAACTACTTGGTTATGTCGAAGACATTATTCGATCACTTGGTTTTGGCGATTTGGTTATTTGTTTATTCGGGTTTGCATATTTGTTGTTACTGACAAATAGGTCCAGGATAAGCACCAACAAACTTATCTATTCCAGATCAGCACGACACGTTATGGAGATGATTTATTATTGTTGTAAATGCATTTGAGCCGACATCATGCATTGGATATTGATTTGTTTGTAATTGATTATATTGTAATATCTTTTAGTGAGTCGCCCTATTCAATTAATCTTGGTTTATGGTATCCTAGAGATGAAATTTTTTCCCTATATGCATACACAGATGCTAATTGGGCATGAGATGTGGATGATAGAAAAAGCACCACCAACGGAGCATTTTTTTTTAGTAGCCGACTAATTTCATGGTTGAGCAAGAAACAGAGTTGTACAAGTTTATCAATAGCAGAATCAAAATATGTTGCAGCAACAACCAACTGTACACAAGTATTATGGATCAAGCAAATGTTGAAGGACATAAAGGTGAATTGCAAAGAACCTATCACTATTTACTGTGACAATACAACAATAATTGATATATCAAAGAACTCGGTACTTCACTCTAAAACTAAACATGTTTCTATCAAACTGATCTTTCTAAAGGAGAATGTTGAAGCAAAAGAAGTGAAATTGATTTATGTAAATACTAAAGAGCATATTGTAGATATTTTTAGAAAGCCTTTGCCTAAGGAAACATTTGAGTATCTCAGAGAGCAACTTGGAGTCCTACCCCCATTGGTAGAGACTTAGACAGTTGATTTTTGTCATCAACCGACAGAATTAACAGATAAATCTTTTATTCTGGCTTTGATGAGGGGAGCTATTCCTAGGGGGAGTAGTTGGTATATTGAATGAATTGGTATTTTGCATTTGGTTTTCTATTGCTTTGGCATTTGATGTCAAAGGGGGAGAGATTGATATGGAAAAACACATGTTACTCCTAGGGGGAGAGACTTTATCCCTTGGGGAGAGATTGATTACTCTCTATACCTGAATTTTGATCTCTGGATATGATCTCTTTTGGGAGATTGTTGGTTTTTGGTATTTGGCATTTCTATTTTGGCACTTTAATGGTTTTTCCATCTTGTCTTGCGATCAATGCCAAAGGGGGAGATTTTTGGTATTTTGGATATGTTGATATGGTTTTGTCATTGATGTCAACACTTGTCAAACTTGTCATCACTTGTCAACACTTATCAACACTTAGAGACTTTGGTTATGTTCACCGATCAGACAAAGAATTATGCAAGAAATTGGTATTTGGTTCACCGGTAGATTATATTGTTCACTAGCACTTGGAATGACTTGGAAACTACTTGGTTATGTTGAAGACATTATTTGATCACTTGGTTTTGGCGATTTGGTTATTTGTTTATTTGGGTTTGCATATTTGCTGTTACCGACAAATAGGTCCAGGATAAGCACTGACAGACTTATCTATTCCAAATCAGCACGACACGTTATGGATATGATTTATTATTGTTGTAAATGAATTTGAGCCGACATCATGCATTGGATATTGATTTGTTTGTAATTGATTTTATTGTAATATCTTTTAGTGAGCCGACCTATTCAATATGTCTTAGGTTATAGTATATATGTAAGATCTTATTTGTAAGATCGATATGCGATTGGAAAAAAGAATTGTAATAGAGTATATGTGAAAAATAAGTAGAGCTATACACGCAGACATCATTTGAAGGTTGAAGGAGGGTTTTGTGAAGGCAATCAGAACTACACCAGTACTGAATCCAGCATATGAAGATGCTATTTTATGCAGTACATTATCATTAGATTTAACCATCCAATTGTAGTCAGTGTGACTCTCATTTGTGATTGAGCAGTGAGCTCTAGGCAGTTGGCCTTTCTGCATGTGCAAAATCCATATTGTAAACACATACTATCTGCAGTAGTATCATTTGATTGTGGGTAAGGCTTCCCACCATGGTTTTTCCCCTTACAGGGTTTCCACATACAAACATTGGTGTTATATGTTGTGGATGTTGTTGTCTTTTTGTTTCATGCATTAATCTTTACCGGTATTGCAATTATCTGTTAAGACAGTCTACATGCATAAAGTTTGGTTTACCGGTATTAAGAATTAAGTTTTGGTTAAGTTAATTTTGGTTGAATTTATTAGACAACTGATTCACCCCCCCTCTCAGTTGTCTCTAGAACCTAACACATGTTACTTGATGCAATTGTAAATTATAAAGATATTCTTTAGTTATAACATTAACCATACATGCATGATCAATAGGAACTCCTCATGAGAGCATGTTTTTTTATTCTTGCAGTGATATATAATGGACCATTAAGTGCTTCAATAGTTTCACTAGGATAAAATGTAATGCATAAGTCTTTTGGAGATTTAATTTTATCAATAAGGTTCAACTCAAGGCCAACATCATTAGGAGAGACAACAAGACGATAAATTTGAATCACATTAGTGGAATGGAAAGGTAAAGGATTAGTGAAAATTTGAATATTTTGATTAGGAGGAGCTATGAATTTTTTTCTTGTATCATTCACACCAACCACAGTGATGGTATGATGAAATAATAAGTATCTGGTAGATTACTGAGAGGGGGGGGGGTGAATCAGTAAATAGAAAAACTGATACAAACTTTCCAAACTCAAATTCAACATATAAAGTAAACTTATCAATGAAATACCACTGTCAAGATCAATACTCATAAGAATACCGGTTGACTATTACAACAACTTAATAGTAAACAACATTTAACTTATAAACATCCAAATGCTTTATCATATGCCAATACTTCATTTCTCAATACTTCTAGTTATCATGCCTTATCACATAGTTAAACAGTTAATCAAATCAACCACAAGATCATAACCACAAAAACATTCACCACATGACACAAGTATTTATACGTGGAAACCCAAATAGGTAAAAACCATGGTGAGATGAGACTCTCAAGATAATATCTAAACTCTTATGAAGTTCTCCCTGTTAGGAGCCAAGCCTCTTAAAGCTTTTACAAAAGTCCTATTAAGAACTAATCCTGTTAGGAATCACCCAGTTAAGGGTTGACTACAAATGCCTTGTTAGAAGCAAATACCCTGTAACGAGTAACCTCGGTAGAGGATTTGAAAATCCAATCTAATAGACCACCTTGTTAGAGGATTTAATAAGTAACCAAGCTTGTTAGAGCTTACCTAGTTAGGGGATTTTAATTCTGCTGCAATTGTTAGAAAACAATGGCAATTTCTTTATTTGTCTGAATAGCACTGCACTTGCTTGATTAGATCCATTTAAGCTTCTATCTGCCTTTACTCAAACTGTAGACTCATTCTCCAGTTTGGCAACCACACACTCAACTGATTTTTGCCAACTCTTGCCAACTCTAAACAAAACAACTTCATCGACCTTAAATAGAAATCAATTAGGTTGGTAACACAACAAAAATCTAATCCTCCCATCGAGATTACAAACAAGTCGGTACAAGCATGACCGTTGGATTTCATAGCAATCTCTACACATCAATCAAGAAAACCTCAACCGCTCCTTGATTACTACTTCATCAAGCTTAGTAACTCATCATGCATTTTTCATTAGATGCAATACACTTTTCTCATTTCCTAGACAAACAATCGTGCCAAAACATTTTGAACTTGTCTTCATACAATGACCTTACGTGTCACCATCATTACCACTCAACATCAGATCATAAACCAACATAACTAATTCAATGACCTTAATCGGTTAGGGTTTAACAAAAACAACTGGTAGGGTTTACCGGTTACATAATATAGAAAGGGTTTAACTTTTTACTCCAATTACTAGTTCAACTCACAAACTTACATACCAGTTTATAATAACCTTCACAAAGCTCTTCCTATCGGTTATAAGACAATATCAACAATAACAACAATATAAACAATATCAATACCAGTTCAATTGACATCAATGACAACATAACATATCATTAATGCAATATTCATGCAAATGCCAACAATCTGCCCCTTTGGCATTGATGGCAATACAAATATCAACACCATTGCTTTGCTGCTTTGATTGTGAATAGGAATCCTGGTTTACATTACCAAGTATTCAAATGCTCTCTCTGTCTTCAGTCTGTCACTAGTTTTCCTTCACATAATCACACAATTCTTCTCCCCCTTTGACAACAATGCCAAATTGAAAGTAAAACATGTAATGTCAAATTTCATTGTGCATCAACAACATACTGGAACTTGATGCTCCCCCTATGGAATATATCCACTTCTACATCAACCCTTATAAAGTTTTGCAAGTGATTCAAGGACTAATGCAGTCAACATCATGTTCAAATAACTTCATGAAGAGGGACAACCCCTAACTGACTTCTAAGATACTCAAAAGTAGTTTTAGGCAGAGGTTTGGTAAAAATATCTGCAAGCTGCTTCTTGGTAGAAACATGCTTTAAGATAACATCTTTTCTTTGAACTTTTTCCCTCAAGAAATGATACTTCAATTCAATGTGCTTGGTTCGTGCATGCAAAATAGGATTCTTGGAAATATTTATGGCACTTGTGTTATCACATAAAATCTTTATAGGTTTTGAAATCTTCATCTTAAAACCTTCCAAAATGTGCCCTACCCAAATACCATGTGTACAATTCATATAAGCTGCAACATACTCAGCTTCAACAGTAGATTGTGAAGTACAACTCTACTTTTTACTACTCCATGAAACAAGCCTTCCTCCAAGAAAAAATGCTCCACCGGTTGTGCTTTTCTGGTGATCAACATTTCTTGCCCAATCAACATCTGTGTATGCCTTCAAATCAAAGTTTCCTCCATATGGATACCATAATCCATAGTCAACAATACCTTTCAGGTATCTAAATATTCTCTTGGTTGCTATTAGGTGTGTCTCCTTAGGATTCTTCTAGAATCTAGCAACTATGCCAACCGCATGGGCTATATTTGATCTGTTGTGAATGACATAGTACAATTTGCTAATCATTGACCTATATTCCTTCTCATCAACAAACTTAGATTCATCTTCCTTGGACAACTTACAACCTGTAACCATTGGTGTCCCAGCTAGTTTACATTTACTCATGCCAAATATCTTCAAAACCTCTTTCACATACTTAGACTGTGTAATGAAAATACCATTCTTCAGTTGTTGTATCTGCAAGCCTATGAATTTTTTTATTTCCCCTACTAAAGACATTTCAAACTCATTTTTCATTTCCTCTGCAAAACTGTAGCTCATGACATCATTACCTCCAAATATAATATCATCAACAAATACTTCACTGACCAGTATTTCATCTCCTTTAGACTTGAGATATATGTTACTATCATCACTGGTTCTCAGAAAGCCTATCTTCATTAGATGTGTATGAAGCCTTTCATACCATGCTCTGGGTGCCTGCTTTAATCCATATTAAGCCTTATGCAATCTGCATACCATGTCTTTCTCATCAATCAAAGCATAACCATTTGGTTGCTCTATGTATACCTCTTCTTCCAATATCCCATTAAAAAATGTAGACTTAACATCCATTTGATATACCTTGAATTTTTTATGGGCTGCAAATGCAAGTAAAGTTCTGACACCTTCTAGTCTTGCTACTGGTGCAAAAGTTTTGCCATAACCTTCTCCTTCTTCTTGTGCATAACCCTTGCAAACTAATCTTGCCTTGTTGCGAACTATAATACCATCTTCATTCAACTTGTTTTTGTATACCCATTTAGTACCTATAACATTCTTATTTACCAGTTGAGGTACTAGGGTCCAAGTGTTGTTCTTCTCAATTTGATCCAATTCCTCCTCCATAGCTTTAACCTAATGATCATTACCAAATGCCTCCTTAGCAGTTCTTGGTTCAATGGTGGAGATCATGCAAGAATTCTCTCTGATTCTTCTTCTAGTTAGCACTCCAGCATCCTTATCTCTAATAATCTGCTTAGGATTATGATTCAATCTCACATATCTAGGAATAACATGATCATTATCTTCAGGTTCAACTTCTTCATTGTCATCATCTTATTTTGAATTTATTTGTTCTGCTTGGACTGGTGCATCAGAATTTACTTTGCCGGTTTCAGATTTCACAGTTTCTAGTTCCAAAAACAAAATGCAAGCATCTTCATCCTTTTTCTCTGAATTGGTTCCTTCTAAGATTTTAGGAAATTCGTCCACTCAAACATCAACACTTTCAACAATTCTCTGTGTCTGGTTGTTAAAACATTTGTAGGCCTTACTCTTGGTGGAATAGCCAAGAAATATGCCTTCATCACTCTTAGCCTCAAATTTTCTAATGTAATCACCTCTCTTAATAAAACATTTGCTTCCAAATATCTTAAAATAGCTAACATCGGGTGATCTTCCATACCAATATTCATAAGGAGTCTTTTCCATACCTCTCTTTACCAGAACCCAGTTCATTGTGTAGACAACTTTGCTGATAGCTTCTCTCCAAAATGTTTTTGCTACACCTCCTTGTATCAACATTGTCCTAGCAGCTTCTACAATTGACCAGTTGTTCCTTTCTGCGATAGCATTCTGTTGTGGTGTCCTTGGTGCAGAAAGTTGTCATTTGACACCATTGTCTTCACAGTACCTAGTGAATTCCTTAGAATTAAATTCATCGCTTTGATCTATCCTCAGACATTTTATCTTCTTACCGCTCTCTTTCTTAGCTAAGGCCTTGAATGCCTTGAACTTACCAAAAGCTTTAGCCTTATCCTTCAAAAATGTGACCCACATCATCCTTGAGCAATCATCAATGGGAATCATAAAATATCTGTCACCTTGAATTCTTTTTGTTCTTATTGGTCCACAAATATTTGTATGAGCCAAATATAACAAGTTCTCCACTGAAAAGGATTTTCTTTTGAAAGTTGAAGAAGTCATCTTTCCTAACTGACATTCTTTGCAAAGAGCATTAACCAGTTTGTCTAGCTGAGGCAAACCTCTCACTATCTTGGACTTACTCACTTTAACAATGTTATCAAAGTTTATATGACAAAATATCCTATGCCAAAGCCAACTATGATCTATTTTAGCAATAAAACATTTGCTAACTTTAGAATTAAGATGAAATAGGTTACCTTTAGTTTATTTCCCGGTTGCAATCAATTCACCTTTGTTGTCAAAGATTTTGCACATACCATTTTAAACTCCAGTGGGTATCCTTTGTCATTGAGTTGTGCCACACTCAAAAGATTGTGCTTTAGTCCTTCAACCCAGTAGACATCATCTGCACTGTTCTTCCCATTAAGAGAAATAACTCTTTTACCTTTAACCATGCAGGGTGAGTCATTGCCAAATATAACAACACCGCCATCAAATTCTTTCAAGGAAAGAAATTTTCTCTGATCACCAGTCATATGATGTGAACAACCACTATCAATGATCCAATCATTAGAGTTATCCATCTTGGATACTAATGCCTTCTGGTCTGATATCTCTTCCTTCATAGCTACAAACACAACATCTTCACTAGCATCACCATCAAATTCTTCATCAGTGATACCACTATCAATAGCAATAAGTCAATCTCTCTTGCCTTTACCCTTATACTTCTTGAATTTATCTCTCTTGTGTTCATTTTAACCATTAGGACAATTAACCTCTATGTGACCAATCTTGTTGCATGCAAAACATTTTAAAGGTAATTTACCTTTGTACTTACCAGTGCCTCTAGGCAACCACTTTGCCAATAATACTTCAAGCTCCACTAAAGTGTCTTCATCATCAACATCTCTACTAGATCTAGATTCATAACCATGACTAGTATCTCTTTTTTTTCTCACAGATGGGTTAGAAACATAAGCTCTAAATGCAGAGTAAGATTTCTGTACACTACCATCATAACTGTTTAATTCAAAAGCAGTAAGCTTGCCAATGATGGAGTCAAGAGTTACCTTAGTTTTGTCTATGGACTTCAACTCCTAAATAGCTGCAACTCAAATAACATAGACCAGTAGTAGAGTTCTTAGTACCTTACTGATTACTATGGCATCTTCCACTTTCCCTCTTGCACTCTTAATTTCACCGACTATCTCTTTTATCCTTTAACCATACTGTTGGATATTCTCACCTTCAGACATCCTCATGTTATCAAACTTTCCTCTTAGACACTCTTCTTTAGCAATCTTAACATGTTCATCACCGCTATAAATTTCTTCAAGTTTTTTCCATACTTCATATGCAGTTTCAAGACCATGAACATCTACATATTCAGCATCAGACATGGAACTGATAATAGCCTCCAATGCCTGATGATTTTCTTGTTGTTCTTTCTTCTGATCATCAGTCAGAATTTAAGTAGATGCAATATACTTAGTATCTATATGATCCCAATACTGACTTCCCAGACTCTTGATGTAAATCTTCATTTTGTCACTCCATATCCTATAGTTTTCTCTGTTGAACTTCAGACCTTCCTTCTTCATCATGATCTAGTAGACATTTTCCTCAATTTGTTAGGCTTAGACCTTAGAGGACCCGAGACACTCTGATACCAATTGATGGTATGATGAAATAATAAGTATCCGGTAGATTATTGAGAGGGGGGGGGAATCAATAAATAGAAAAATTGATAGAAACTTCCCAAACTCAAATTCAACATATAAAGTAAACTTATCAATGAAATACCACTATCAAGATCAATACTCATAAGAATATTGGTTGACTGTTACAACAACTTAGCAGTAAACAACATTTAACTTGTAAACATCCAAATGCTTTATCATATGCCAATACTTCATTTCTCAATGCTTCTGATTATCATGCCTTGTCACAAATAGTTAAACAGTTAATAAAATCAACCAGAAGATCATAACCACAAAAATATTCACCACATGACACAGGTATTTATACGTGGAAAACCCAAATAGGTAAAAACCACGGTGAGATGAGACTCACAAGATAATATCTGAACTCTTCTGAAGTTCGCCATGTTAGGAGGCAAACTTGTTAATGCTTTTACAAAAGTCTTGTTAAGAACTGATCCTGTTAGGAATCACCCAGTTAAGGGATTGACTAGAAATTCCTTGTTAGAAGAAAATGCCCTGTAAGGAGTAACCTCAGTAGAGGATTTGAAAATCCAATCTAATGGACCACCTTGTTAGAGGATTTAATAAGTAACCAAGCTTGTTAGAGCTTACCCAGTTAGGGGATTTCAATTCTCATGTAATTGTTAGAAAATAACAAGAGTTTCTTGATCTATCTGAATAGCACTACACTTGCTTGATTAGATCTATTTAAGCTTCTATCTGCCTTTACTCAAACTGCAAACTCATTCTCCAGTTCGGCAACCACACACTCAACTAATTTCTGCCAACTCTTGCCAACTCTAAACAAAACAACTTCATCGAACTTAAATACAAATCAATTAGGTTGATAACACAACAAAAATATAATCCTCCCATCGAGATTACAAACAATTCGGTACAAGCATGACCGTTGGATTTCATAGCAATCTCTATACATCAATCAAGAAAACCTTAACCGCTCCTTGATTACTGCTTCATCGAGCTCAACAACTCATCACATATTTTACATTAGATGCAATACACTTTGCTTATTCCCTAGACAAACAATTGCACCAAAATATTTTGAACTTGTCTTCATACAATGACCTTATGTGTCACCATCATTACCGCTCAACATCAGATCATAAACCAACATAACTAATTCAACAACCTTAATCAGTTAGGGTTTAACAAAAACAACTGGTAGGGTTTACCAGTTACATAACATAGAAAGGGTTTAATCTTTTACTCTGATTATTGGTTCAACTCACAAACTTACATACCGGTTTACAATAACCTTCACAAAGCTCTTCCTATCGGTTAAAAGACAATATGAACAATAACAACAATATCAACAATATCATTATCGGTTCAATTGACATCAATGACAACATAACATATCATTAATTTAATCTTCATGCAAATTCCAACACATAGATATGGTACTGTTATCAATCAATTCTTGAATCTTATTTCTCAGGGAATAACACTTTTCAGTGTCATGATTGGGTTGATGATGGTTTTGGCAGAAAGATTTGGCATCATAAGAAGGAGACAAAGGATTTGATGTATCAAGTGGCCTAATAGGGGTAATTTCAATACATTCCTTTGTAACAATTGTGACATAAAACTATGTAAAGATTCATTAAGAGGAGTGAATTCTTTTCTAATGTATTTGGACAAAGGAGGCACACTTATTGTTGTAGCTGCTACTTGATTGTTGTTGTTGTCATTGAATTTGATGAATCCCTTATTCGGTTTTAACTTCACAAAAAGTTGTTGAGCACTTTCACTTTTATCATTTAGAGCCATTGAAGAGGATTGTTCCAATTGAATCAAACAATAAGGTGATAATTGTGAAGTACTGTGCACAACTGTGTAAAAGAAGTAAACTCAGAAAAGAGAAGTTTGTCTCTAATTTATTTTTGCAAATTAGAAATATAAATTCTTTGAATATCTTGATCAGGCACAGAAAAAGCAATTTGCAAATAATTTTTTTAATATCTATTGGTAATAAAATCAATCACTTTTTCTTTAACACCTTGCTTACAATGCATCAAATTAGTCAAAGTAATCTTAGGACCAATTTTATTGTGAAATTGTTGAATGGAAGCATTAGCCAATTGTTGAAACGAAGTAATAGAATAAGGAGACAAGTAACAATAACATTGAAAAGCTTTATCTCTAAGTGTTCTAGTAAACAATTCAACCAAAAGCCTTTGATCATGAGCAAAGTCACTATAAAAAGTTTAAAATGTTTTCACATGAGTCAAGGGATCACCTTTTCTATTATAAAGCTCCAATTGAGGGACTTCTATATGCTTAGGAGGGAAAGTACGAACAATGTCATTTGATAATGGACTCGCTACATCAAATATGGGAAAAAATGTTGTTGTTAAGAAGACACTACTTGAGCTAGGTTATTAATGGTAGCTATAGACACTTAAAAATAATTATTTTAATTATTTTAAGTTCCTGACATAATTAATTTATTAATTATGCCAAATTTTGAATTCCTCCTCAATATTAATTAATTATAATTAATATTGTCACTATAGTCTGTTGATTGATTTATTTGATAAATCAATCCACTTTTATTCTTCTAAAAATCTTTAATATTAAGTCTCCTCAATTTACTCCCCTTAACTACTTAATTTCAATTAATTAGTTAACCTAAGTTATCTCTACAAATCACCTTTTTCCTAATCCATCATGAACCTAATGAATTCTTCTAGAAACTCCCTAAACTCACTTAGCATTATTCTTGTAATTTTTAATTCCCTCCACTCGTTCTCTCTCCTAGTCAAATCCTCCTACAAATGTTATCTACCCTAATCCCACCTAATCATTCTTCTAATCTCTCTCCTAATGAGTTGTTAGTGGCTAATCATCATGATTAGCCACAAAGTCAACTCCTCGTCCCTTCCATCCAACCACCCTCCTCAAATGCTCTTTTCCTAGGTGAATGTGAGATTTTCAAAATCTCACATTCCTCTAGGCATCCCATCCTCCAAGGAATTTTTAATTCCTCCTTATTCCTCCAATCACCATGAACATCCTTTTAAAGAATTTTTAATTCTTCATCTCTATCCCTCAAGGAATATCTTATTCCTTGTTCTTCCCTAGGCACATTGGGAAGTCTTCCCAATGAACCTTGAGGAGTGTGGAGACAAGAAATATCTTTAAGGCATATCTCTTGGTCTCCACACTTGTCTTGTCACCTCCTCTTGGGCCTTGTGTGGGCTCACAAGGAATCCTGACCCTCCATCTTGGGTCAATCCTAGCCCTCAATTTCTACTCCTCTCTTCCTATAAATTGAGGACTCCATCCTCTCATATCTCATCTCCAAATTTAGTAAATCCATGCTGCTAGTTTGTGCCCAAGAAATCATCCTTATACCCTTACCATGCCAAAATTAGCACTCATCCATACTTAGCCATTCCATCCTTTAATCCTTAATCCATCACATCCCATTTCTACACAACATTGGAGAGCCAACCACATTCAAATCACTCAAAGGAGCATATCAAGTGGAGCATCATCAAGGGGTGCCTTCACTTCACCAAGCTCAATCCGAGGGAGAAGGTATAAGATTGCAAGGTATAAACATTGTGTTTATGTTTTCATATGGTCTGTTAATGTTTCATGTCTTTAATATGTTTGAATGCTTTGTTTGCCTACTAACCATTTGATCTCACCTTCCTAAGTTTTTACCTCTTCATTCTGGCATGCCCGGTGGGACTCACGTCCTTGAATCTAACGTTTATTGCAAGTTTTTGTGAGTGTACAAGTTGCAGGTATCGGAACAACGTGAACGTCTGCAAATTAGTGCGACTGACTCAAGATAAGCGTGACCGGAAGAACTTCCAGTGTGTCCGCAGGCACATCAGCGCAAGGGTTCCAAATTTAAATTTATTTCCCGCTTCCATTTGAATTCTGCTAACCATTTTGGTCTTTTTCAGTGTAGGCACTCGCGTTTCAGTGCGTACACTTGTGTTTCAGCGTGGGAGAAACTGTATCAGTGCGACTGTTTTCAGAATCCTACCCTCTGCAACAAAATTTTAAATTTTTGAATTTTAAAATCTAACCACTAACTTCTATTGCAAGTTTCTGTGTTTTAGCGCGAGCGAAGGCGTTTAAGGATGAGCATAAACATTTCAGCGCGAGCGCAGGCATTTCAACACGTTTGATCCAGATTAGCGTGACAGTCAGGTATAAATCAATAATTTTGTTTTTGTTCATTTTTTGTAATTTGTTTTGATTTCAACCCTCTTCAGCATGTACGCAGGTGTTTTAGTGCCTGTGCAGGCACTTCAGCGTGCCTAACTGCAGTTTAGCGAGTGCATTGTTCCTACAGGCCAGTAGCTACTAATTTTTTTCAAAATGAGTGTTACAGCTTCTTCAACTGTCCAAGACTTAAGAAATACGAAAACTACTAATCCAATTGTTTTGCAGGTTGCCTAGGAGTTTCAATCAAACATTGTGTCTTTTTTTTTAACTAGGCACCTATATCTAATTAGGGAGTAAATAAACCATTATTGTTTATGTTTGTGAAAAGCATAAAGGTAGGAGAGTATGATCTCGTCTATCTAGACGATCAGAAATCCAGACCCTCCAAGCTTTTTATGTTTGTCGCATGTTTACCCTTAGCAGGCTTGTCGTCCCGAGTTGCTCTTTGAGCCGATGAGAGGGGAACGACCCAAGTGAGTACACCCGGACTTGAGGTTCCCAACTCACTAAAATAAATAGGCCATTGAGGATGAAAGAATCAATGATTGGGGCTATATGAGAGTTCACTCTCACATTGGGTTCTTAGTAGGATCCTAGAGATCTCAATCATGCTTGCGTGACTACTAAGTTCTTGGTGCTTCATTGGGCTATAGGGCTCAATTGCGCTTGCGCAACTGCGAAGGGTAGCTCCTAACAAGAAGCCATATTAAACACCTTGTGCATAGTGGCCAAAAACCTTCTAGTCATTGGTGTAGGAGGTTGGACCTCTGAAGCCGCCCATATTTTTACAGCCCTTAGTAGAGACACAAAGTTCACCATGAGGAGTTTTCATGGGAATCGATGCTTGGCTGCCCCAAAGAAGTGAGTGTCGTGGAGGGGAGCTAGTGGGGTCAAGTATCTAAGTGTCTGCTCTGGGTATGTGTAGCTGGGAAACCAATTGGGATCCAATGACTATTGTCCTTGCTAGCCTTAAGAATGTTGTATATGAGCATGAGTGTCTTTGAGATAAAAATTCATTTGATTATTGTGTTTGCTTTGCTTGATACTTACTTTCCAAGAGTAGACTAAACACATCATTATCCTCAATAACTTTGCAAAAACACTTGTCTAAAAACAAACAATCATCCAAGTCAAGGTCCTAGTCACAATTCCAAACATAGTCATACCCAAGTCACATCCTAGTCACCATCCACACAAAGTCCTAATTGCGTCGAAACTCCGTCTGTCTCATGTTTCATAAACTTAAGTTGTATAAGAATCCTAAGAAGTTAATCCACCGACCTATCAAGAAGAAGAAGCTCACACAAGCACAACTCATTAGACATTGGAAATTTTGGTACACAAACCGCAAACTCTTGCTTAAACATAGGACCTTCTTGCTTCATTACCACGATTATGTCCATGGTCATAGAAATGAGTTTGATGCTAGTGATGAATTAAGAGTCTGTGCCCTCCATCAAGGTTCAAGTTTGTCTTTCAACACCAACTATCATCAAAATCAGGGTGGTCGTGTCCCTTCGTACAACTTGCCATCCAAACCAACCATCTATTGAGTCATGTTCATGCCAAGGATAACCTAGTCACCAAATTTCTTCTAATCATCACTATCATCCCTCTTCAATCAATCATCCTCAATCTTTTCCTAAGGACTTAGCACATCAATCAATCACGAAATCAATCACCTTCAATTATCAAATCAATTCTCAAAATCCAAATCAAATCATCCTTTAATCCAATTTAACCTCACATTAAGGTTGCATGCCTTGTGAAGTTTCATTTAGACCTCATCCTTAATCACTTGGCTTTATGCTTGAAGAAGAATCCTCTCCAAGTGCCTTTGCCTTATCCTTTGAGTAAATCAAGACTCTTCTCTCACGTCTTTGTTTTACTTAGGGTCATTAGTCAATCCTTAGTGGAAGAAAGGTTTTTTTATCATCATTCCAAGGTCTAAATTCTACCCAACTTGGTCATTAGCTTGCTTGTGGGTTCATCAGCAATTCCCGCCTAAGATCCCCATCCAAGGACTAAGGTGAAATCCTAATAAAATCGATGTCCTAATCCAAGGATCCTATCAATCAACAAAATCCATTTTCATCAAATTCAAAGCCAAAAATCCAAGAGCCTTACTAAGTCCTCTCATAAAAAATTTCCCATTTCAATCTTTTCTAAGGTTATTCTTGCATGGTCACAACTCGATGTCAAAAGAAAAAGATGGCCGAACAACAATACGATATGCCGAACATTAGTGTCCTATATGAAGATCCTACACAAAGTGTGCAACCTAGCATTTAAAATCAAGCACAAAATCCTAATATGGCTGACCAAGATGAACTCTCTCTGGAAGTGCAAACTTTCCTATAATCAAGAGATGTTGGAGAAATTTATCCAACACAATCCTAGTGTGCTTCTAAAGACCCTCCTTGAAAATGGAGCTCAACTCCCACCTGATTTTGATAAATCCACCCTTGGTCAACAACCACAAGGAGACCTTGATCCCACTCATACCACCGCACCTATTATTCAAACTTAATCAATTGCGGCCCTGCCAATCATTCAACCCCAACCAATAGTGCCCACAACATCTACCCCCGTGGTCTCCATTTGACCTTCTTCCTTCTTACCATCTATACCACTATCAAATCCAATCTCATATGTTCTCCAACATGCCTCTATACCATCTTCTTCTACCCAATCATATATTTTTATTTCACAAACCTCCATTCCCATCAACAATGTCGCTAGCTTCATTCGGGCTGCACTTAATCCTATCACAACAATTTGTGGGTTGCAACCGACTGTCACTCAAGTCCCTATGACGTCGGTCATCACCTCTCACATCCCCGCTTCCTCATTGAATTAATACATTAGTGGTGGTGCGCCTTCCATGACTCATCCGATTCTGGGGGCAAACATAATCCATCATGTCCAAAATCCACAACAAGACCTCATTAAAGAAATTCAGGACATGAAAAACATCATCAAGGACATGAAAGAAGGGACTAACATAAGGAAACCTTACTTGTTTTAGGAATTTTATCCTTGTCCTTATGACCCGTCTATATCAGTTGCACCTTACCCCCAGGGTTTGAGATCCCTAAGTTCACCAAGTATGAAGGCAAAGGGGACCCCCGCGACCATGTCCAAGAATTTCAAATCCTATGTTAATAAGTCTCCTATAGTGACCTATACCTTTGAATAATCTTCCCTAAGATTCTCACAGGAGATACCCTGGCATGGTTCTCGTCCTTACCGTGAGGTTCCATTATCTCCTTCCTAGACTTGGTAGAAAATTTTGTGGCTCACTATGCCGACAACATGGCTAATGATATTTCTATGATGGACCTGTGTAACATAAAACAAAGGCCCGGAGAGACTTTTGCTAACTTCTTGCAAAGATGGCGACACCTCATCAAGAAATTCCAATGGGACATGCCAGGACAACACCAAATTGAATTATTTCAAAAGAATCTGGTGCCCGAACTATTATGGCCTCTGACATCTCAATGTATTAAATCTTTCCGAAAATTGACTGATAATGGCCTAGCCCTTGAACGTGTCTTGTTAGAGGAAGGAACCTTGAAACACTACCGCCTCATAACAATGTCTCAATCCAGGGGCGACCACCCCGATCCAACAACATGACTCCAAGAGACTTCACTCCTCTTGTTGAGCCCATTGAAGTGGTGTTTCAAAAGCTTGTTCAAGCAGGCACAGTGGTTTTCCTGATTACTTGCCCTTTTGATCCCAATCAACCCAAACCTAGGTGGTATAATGAGAATGAATATTGTGAGTATCATCGTATCAAGGGACATGATACATGAAAATACATGAAGCTCAAAATCTACATACAATATCTCATTGATAGGGGTGAAATTGAGGTAGCAAATGCAAAACCTGGTAATAACAATGACAAACTCAAAATGTACTAGGAACCCTTCCCAAAACATGATAAAGGAAAAGGCTCATCATATAACACGGTGAACTACGACTACGCTAACCACATAACTAGATTTGACTCTTTAGTAGGTCGCATTGAGCTCGCAGACAATCATGTCAATGTCAAAACTATCCAAGGAGCTGACCCCCTCCCTTCCCAAAGCAGACCTAAACATGCTAGGATAGTCATTCAAGGTTCTACACCTTCCCCCCCTACTCTCAAAATGATTGCAATGTAACCAACCGCCAAGGCAGAGTCACTATGCAAGGAGCTTCTGCTCCACCAAACCCTCCCCCATGTCTTCCCCATGTCTTCCACCCGTCGATATGACCTCCTTGACCAACTTGGGAAGACCCTCGCATGGATCTCCATCCCAGAACTTCTCAAGACTTCCCTGTCCATAAAGAAATTTTGGAACAAGCCCTCCTCGAATCTCTCATTCTCGATAATATCAATGCTACCTAATTGCAAGCTCTCATTGGAAACCTTGCCGCCCAACAACACCTTGTGTTCACTTCCAATGATGCTCCTATAGATGAAGACCATAATAAACCTTTGCACATCGAAGCCCTTATCCACAAGTATAAGGTCAAATGTATCCTGATAGACAGTGGATCCAAACTCAATTTGTGTACATACAAATTAATAAAACAATTGGGACTTTCTAAGGACCTAGTAGATACATCAGGAAGGATCACAATAAAAGCATATGATGATGCAGAAAGAGTTTCAAAGGGCATGATCTTCTTACCTCTTCAAGTGGGCCTTATCACAATTGAAACCCCTTTCCAAGTACTAGATCTTGATCTCCCCTACAACATCCTTCTTTGTTAGCCATGGATTCACTCCTTGCAAGCCGTACCCTCCACTTATCACCAATAAATCAAATTCCCCTTCAATGGAAGAGAGATCACTATCAAAGGTGATCCACAACCTTTCCAATATTGTAAGCTCTTAGAGGGAAAAGATCCATATCATTTCCCACTAAATAGACCCTCGCCAACTCCTCCATCTGACACATCAAATGTTGCCTCCACCTCATCCCAAGCGGACCCACAAATCAGGATCCTCAATAATGGTTGTGTAGAATACAAATTGGAGGATGTCTTATTAATATGAAACCTCCCCTTATCTTCTAAGTCATTTGGCAAACCAAAAGAACTCAAAAGAGATAAAAAACCAGCTATACAATGCAAAGATACCACCTTCCAGCAATGGGGACCACTTGATGAGGAGAGCCTCGACATAGATTTCTCTTCATGGTTGTACCGGGAAGAAGATGAAGAGCCAACAAAAATACCTAAAACAATGTATCCAAAAGCATCAGCTATAGTTGAAAAAATGGGTTACAAAGGACATGACTTGGGACCAGAAGAGAAAGGAAGAAAAGCACCCATAAATTATATCTCCTACAAGTACAACAGAGGCTTGGGGTACACCCCAGTGCCTAAGATTACTATTGCTGGTGCCCCTTCAAGTTTTTCTTTGGATATCAAAAACTTCGATGAAGAGGAGTTCCATGAAATGCCTTATGAATACGAAAATAACATCTTGTTTGACACTCATGTCAACACCATCACCCCCATAACCCCTCCCATTTCACACGAGCTGCATCTTATCCATCCTGAACTCATAGGTTGGGGCCAATGAGACAAACCCACTTTAGATATCTGCGTTGATGATAACACTTTCATTACTCTCCTGACTATGCGAAAGTTGGAAGACTGCAATAGGATACACGATATTCAACTACATGAAAAAGGATACTTTGGTAGTCAGGTCAATGCCCTTAGCCACAAAAAAGATAATAAAAAGAAAAAAACATGATTCCCTAGGTGAAAACCTCTCTGAGGCACCTTTGGATGAGAAAAAAGAAAAAACAAAGGGCGTATCTGAAAGTGAAAACCTGGAAAAGGCACTTGAGGATGAGGGACTTGACCTCCCTACCATCAGTTATCTTCCACAAGATAGGTCAAATTTGTTAATAGAAGAAACATGCAGTATCAATATGGGCACCAAAGACATTCCAAAAAATGTGCTCATTGCCAAGTCCCTCACAGAGCAAGAGAAACAAGACTTCATTAATTTCCTCACAGAGACAAAAATCAATTTCGCATGGTCTTATGCTAACATGCCAGGTCTAGATCCTGACTTGGTGGTCCATAATCTCGCTATCCGCCCAGATGCAAAACCTGTAAAATAGAAATTGTGCAAAATGCATCCACATATTGTACTCTTGGTCAAGGCAGAACTCCAAAAGATGTTGGACACAAAATTCATCAAACCAATAGACTAGGCTGAATGGGTATCCAACATTGTACCTATCGGCAAACCTGCTGTGGGCATCTGCATCTGTACTGATTTCTGAGATCTAAACAAGGCTTTTCCTAAAGATGATTTCCCGCTTCCCAACATAGATATGATTGTGGACCTTACAACAGGACATGAGATGCTATCACTTATGGATGGATTTTCTGGATATAATCAAATCAGGATTGTAGACGAAGATCAACATAAAACTTCTTTCACAATACCATGGGGGACTTTTAGTTACTGGGTCATGCCTTTTGGCCTCAAAAATGCTAGAGCCACATATTAGCATGCCATGACACCAATTTTTCATGACCTCTTGCATAAAATTATGGAGGACTATGTAGATGATCTGCTAGGAAAATCCAAGACAAGATAGGAGCACATCCCCATCTTAAAGAAGATCTTTGAAAGATTGGAAAAATACAAATTGCGCCTCAATCCTAATAAGTGTGTTTTTGGTGTCACATCGAGAAAACTACTAGGTTTCGTTGTTTCTCATAGAGGCATCGAGGTCGACCCTACAAAGGTGAAATCCATCATGGAAATGCCTCCACTGAAGACTCTCAGAGAACTATGCAACCTCTAGGGAAAACTCCAATCTGTTAGACATTTTATTTCACAACTTGCAGATAAATGCCATCCATTTGCACACCTGTTGCTCAAAGACATAAAATTCAAATGGGACTACTTGTGTCAAAAGGCCTTTGAAAAACTCAAACAATATTTGGCGTCACCTCCAGTGCTTATGCCTCCTATTGCTGGAAAACCTTTTATTTTGTACATATGTGCTACCACAGTGGCATTGGGGGCATTATTGTCACAAACAAATGATCAAGGGAAGGCACATGCCATATATTACATCAGTCAGACACTAGTGGGGTATGAACTCAATTATACCCCCATTGAAAGAGCATGCCTGGCATTGGTATTTAGTACATAGAAACTCTGACACTATATGTTGAACAACAAAACAAAACTGATTGCTAAGATTGACCCACTTAAATATCTCTTGTCAAAAGCTGCCCTCACTGGCAGAACCGCTAAATGGGCCATGCTGTTAAGCGAGTTTGACATTGAATATGTAGATAGAAAATCAATTAGGGGACAAGACATCGCATACCAGCTGGCTAACGCTCCACTTCCAGGTGACCATCCTATTCTTACAGAACTACCAGATGAATTCATTATGATTGTCACCACATCCTTCACATGGCAGTTATACTTTTATGGCTCTTGCACCCAAAATGGATTGAGGGTAGGAATACTATTGATCATACCTCAAGGATATTTCATCCCAAAGTCATACAAGATAGGTTTTGCATGTACCAACAACATTAGAGAATATGAGGCACTCATTACAAGATTACACCTAGCTATCTAGTGGAAGATAAGGGAATTACAAGTCTATGGTGTTTCCCAACTTGTCATAGAACAAGTCAATGACGAATACCAAACAAAAGATGACAAACTTCTCCCCTATCATAGCACAATTGAAGATCTTAAGCAACACTTCACAATGATCATGTTTGATCAAGTCCTGCAAACAAACAATAGGGTTGTAGATGCAATGGCCACCATTAGCTCCCTCCTTCAGATGCTAGCACATAGTCAGAAGTGTGAGTTCTTGGTTGAGCAACTATTCATACCAGCATACGATCTACCAAAGTTCGAAATGGTGTATGTACTCGTTGGTCCTGAGTCCCCATGGTACCAAGAAACCTTTGCTTTCCTAAAAGACAACACCATTCCCCCATACCTTACAAAAACCCAGCAACAAACCTTCATTCGCCGATGTGCTCGTTACACCATCCTTGGAGACACCCTTTTCAAAAGGCATTTTGATGGTTACCTCCTAAGGTGTTTAGATAAACAAGAGGTGGAATGGGCACTACGTGAAGTGCACAAAGGCATCTATGGGGCACACTTAAGTGGGCTCACCTTGGCTAAAAAGCTTTTGAGAACAGGATATTATTGACCTAAAATGGAAGTAGATGCATATAACTTTGTGAAGAAATGTATCCCTTGCCAACAAAATGGTGATAAGATCCATGCACCATCAGAAGAATTGCAGTCGTTCATTACGCCGTGGCCCTTCTCACAGTGGGGGATCGATCTCATTGGGGAAATCCACCCTTCATCCTCCAACATACATAAATTCATTATCACTGCCACTGAGTATTTCACCAAGTGGGTAGAGGCTATCCCTCTTACTTTTACCACTGGTAAGAAGATATCCAAATTCATCCTGAACTGCTTGATCTATCGATATGGCATCCCAAAAGTTATTATTACAGATAATGATAGATAATTTAAAAACCAGGATGTCAAAGAACTTTGCCAAAAATTCGACATCCAACATCACTTCTCCACCCCATATTACCCCCAAGGTAATGGTCAAGCTAAAGCTTCTAACAAAACCCTAATCAAAATCCTCAAAAAGACAGTCAATGAAGCTGGTCGTGATTGGCACCTCCAACTCCATCCTGCTTTGTGGGCCTACCACACTTCCATCCACACACCCACATGTGCCACCCCCTATTCCCTTGTCTTTGGCTTTGAAGCCATCCTCCCCCTTGAGATCGAGATCCCCTTTCTAAGGGTATCGCTACAAAATATCCTACCAAATGAAGAATACATAATTGCCTGACTACAAGAGCTAGAATTGTTAGATGAAAGGTGCCTCAAGGCCTTGAACCATCTCCAGGTATACTAGAATTGTCTATGCATGAGTTACCACAAGAAAGTCAGAACCAGAGAATTTGAAATTGGTGATCTTGTCCTCATGGAGAATAAGAAAAACCTTCAAGAAAGAGAAAAGAAAGGAAAGTTCAAGCCTAATTGGCTTGGACCATATGCAATCACATCAAAATATGGATTAGGGGCCTATTAGTTGGCTACTCCTGAAGGAGATCCTCTGGACGATCCAATGAATATCATGCACCTAAAAAGATTCTATGCCTAGTCCTCAGAAAGTCATTAATTGTCAAAAAAATAAAAATAAAAAATAAAAAAAATCATGAAAAATACATATAAATGAGAAAAATATCGTCACTCTAGTGAAAAACTAGCAAATAGGCACCCTGTGACACCAAAAATAAAAATAAAAAAATAAAAAAAACTCAATTTTTCCATCAGTGAAAACCACTTTGTGGCGCTATGGACAAGTACCTTGGTGAAAACCTCCATGCAGGCACCAAGGTAAATAAATTGGATCCATTGTCTATCAGGTCGGTGCTCCATCACCCTCACTACCCAATCCACCCATCACAACATTCTTTCCCTTCCACCTCCAAGTAAATCACATGTATGATGATGAGTCTTCACCTAAATCATGAATAAAGAATGTCCCATCTAACTGAGCTTGTGTGCCTCTGTGTAAGCTTCATGAAGTCTTGAGAACAGTCCTAAGTCCACAAGTTAATCTTCAAAGCCATATGATCACTTGCCTAATCCAAATGTCCACTTGCTCTGTCCTTTGCCCTAGGGATGAATCCTTTCCTTGCCTGTAAACTTAATCCTCCACCTTAATTCCACTCTTGGCAAGAGGTGTCAGTTGGTTGTGAGTGAATGACTTGTTTGATTTCTTGGAATTTTCATTTAGGCTTGCATCTTTTTCCCTACAATTGCACCTATCTACAACTGCCCGGATTTTTCATATCCAGGTATATTTACAATAGGTGCATACTGGGGCATATTTTCATAGCATGGCATGTTTTGGATCTCTCTTTTATAAACCGATGACCTGGTACTAGTTTTTATCAATACTTACCCTCTCGTGTACAAGAGGTATTAGTGTGTTTGAGGGTTTCCTTGCACGTACCCACAACTTTGTATTAGTGTTTCTCAACACTTGCATAGATGTGTGTAAGGAATTCCCATTTGATTATGAGTCAGTCCATGCCTTGGGTTTCTTATGGCATCCTGATTCCTATAATAAGTGGTGTAGGTTACCCAGGGCAATATCAAACTAGGTTGGCTCTCCACATTTTTATGCGCAAGTCTCACCATCATTCCATAAAGTCCTAATCTAATAATCCCATGGAGTCCTCAATTAACCCCCCCCCTTCTATTCCACATTCTTCTATTTTCTATCTAAGATCATTTTATTACTATTGACATATTCCCTCTTTGCATTATTCAATCACTTTACCCGTGTAGGTGGCATTATTCATATAGATTTCATTTAGGTTGCATTACTTATTCATTTCATTACACTATTCATTTAGATTGTCATTTGTTCATGAACATTTATCACATACGTTGCACTTAGATTTTATTGCATACATCATTTATCCATTTATAATAGAGGAAATCAATTCCTCCATGCACATTACATTACATCACTCATTCATTTAGATCACACCTTTTGCATACCATTGGTGACTTATATATAAGCATACACACTGCATCATAAATAGGTCAACACAACATATCCATAATTACCATCCATACATCACATCACAAGAAAATAAATAGAATCCATCATAATAAAGTACACACATCATCCACCACCACAAATCATACATATGCATATAAGCTCAAAAAGATGAATATGTCTGTCATAATACAATGATCACCCTGAAGGGTCAAAATATGATACACAAGCCAAAATGGAGCTAGCTCTCCCCTCCTATCTCTCCACCCCCTCCTCTGCACCTCCTCCACCCAATCCTCCTGCTCCCCCTCCTCTTGGTGGCTACCACCACAAATCATATATATGCATATAAGCTCAAAAAGATGAATATGTCTGTCATAATACAATGATCACCCCGAAGGGTCAAAATATGATACACAAGCCAAAATAGAGCCATCTCTCCCCTCCTATCTCTCCACCCCCTCCTTTACACCTCCTCCACTTGATCCTCCTGCTCCCCCTCCTCTCGATGGCCTAAAACCCACCAATCCACCTGTCTGTTGGCTTCGTGTGGGCCGCTGACTCTGTGTCCTGTGTGATCACACACTCTCAGTGTACGAGGTTTCTCGCTTCTCCATGGTATAGTCCCCTATAATACCCTGCCTCCTGAACTACCCTCTCCACCCTATCCCGTTGCTGCATCATATCAGAGTACATCTGCCCAAGCCTTGCAAGAACCAACATTTGATGGGCTATATCCCTCTCCCCCCACAATCGTATCACATCTGCCTCTTCCCTCTACACTCTACCCCGTAGCTCTGCTAGCTCATCATCCTGTCGACTAAGAGCATCCTATAAGGCCTCTATAGACATCCCTATCCATGCCTCCTCTAACATTTGATCAGACTCCTGCCTCTCCTACCTCAAAGCATCTACCTCTGTCCTCATTGTATGGAGGCTCTCTATCAAATCTATTATCTCCCACTCTAGCCGCTCCACCTCTGCCTCCAAACTCTCCCTCCCAGTTCTCTCTATCTGTATCTCATCCTCAAGGGAGTGGAGCCTCACTTGGGTTGTATATCTCTCCTTTTGCACTCTGTCAAGATCATCCTGTGATAATCCTACCCTCCCCTCCACTTGTGCCTCAGGAATATCCATGGGTACAACATCCTCTCCCCCACCAACCACTCCCTCTGCGGCCTCTCCTGCTGGTACTACTGCTCCCTCTCCCTCTCCCTCCTTGGGATCCCTCCTCCATACCACCCTAACTCTCCTCTGTTGTCTACTAGCACCATGCCCTACACCAATCACAGCTCTCTCGCCTGGCTCGTCATCCTCCCTGCCGACTACCTGATCTACGACCGGTTGAATCTCATCCTCCTCCAAAACCCCAGGAATGGTAAGACGTACTGGAAAGTTCCCCTCCCACCAACTCTTGTATCCCCCTGTCATCCCCGGATCCTCACCTACCCCCATCCGCTCATCCCAGACCAAATGAGACACTGTCTAAAAACTTGTCCTACCCTCTAATGGACTCGCTATCGGGCCCCAAAACCTCACCTCTTGTGTAATCTGAGGATATAATGGGATGTCCCCCACCATATCTTGAACCTGTCCAAGCTGTCTCGCCACTCTATAGAGTGCATAATACTCCATAATGTATACCGACCTACCGAATATCCACATCTCCAATCCAACCCAGTGTAGCTGCCAATCCCCCCTCCATCTCTCACACCCCAAAAATGGCCACCATGTAAATTGCATAAGCTCATCAAGAATCCGGTGGCAAAACCATACGGACCTTATTTGAGTGTAATGCAACAGCCCCTGTACCTATCTACATATGGCTGATGGTCCTACCTATCCTGTACACCTAGTGGCCGAGTAACTGCAATATGCTCCCAAGCCCAGATATGGAGAAGTGTCACTCCTATGGACAAGCTAGCATACTCCCTATACGCCACTAGATGCATATCATGATATAACTATGCCAACATCGTGACTCCCCAAGCATACTGTATGCCATCATGAACCATGAAATAAAGACACCTGCTCCATCCAACAAGAAATCCATGCCCTCTGAGATCAGGTATAATTCGTCTGCTCAAAAATCCACAAATCACCAGTACCATGTAAGGAATACGCCGAATACCCATCGCCCTACCCAAGTGCATCCTACTCCCATCCAACATCAGTGGGGTCTCATACTTGCAAACCTCCTGAAGATAAAAATCCATTGCATCCAAATGGTACTCTGGGATGACACTGCGAATGGGGATTTTCAAGATCCTCCATACATCCAGAAGAGTCACTGTCACCTCACTAGTAAGATGATGAAAGGTGTTATACCTATAGTCCCACCTCTTAACTAATACCATCATCATCGCAGTATGAGCTCGTATCCTCGGCCACTTGCCCATAAAATGCAACCCTAGAGCAACTAACACCTCCAACTGATCTGACCGTAACTCTCGATATAAACTCATAGTAGCTGGCCAATGCTCCCTCAAAGTCAATGACCCCAACTCAGCCTGCATCCAACAAACCAATTCATTATTTCCATGTCATCAAGCCCTATACCCTCAACCTATCCCAAAAATCCTAAACCTATTTCTAGCCTCTTCTCTCCCTAGTGCACGTGCTGATTTACCTTGCGTTCATGCCAAAACCGTGGTGCATGCGCTAACAAAAAACCCTAGCCTATCCCTCCCCCTACCTACAACCTCCTTCAACGCTAGTGCCCTTGCAACAGCGCAAGCGCTCGTGTAACACCTTCAGTGCCCACACAGATTCGTGAGAACTCGCGCTAAACCCCACTTCCTCCCCCCCAAACCCTTTCTACCTGCCTATTGCCTGCGAGTGCCCAGGATACTCGCTAGCGCTCGCACTACCCCATAGGTGCACGCACTGAAATGATGATCAGCACGAGCCCCTCGCCAAATCTTGGCCCCAAACTAAGCCCTAATTCTACCCTAAACCTAAAAATCCACAAAGGTGGATAGTCCTACATACCGGTGGTCCATAGCTAGTGGTTATGTCATATTGTCAGATCCTCTTGGTGTGATGCTCATGTGTAGGAATGCAATCCATCTCTCCTTCTCTCCATCTAGGCTCTGATTGGCTCCAAGGCTTGTGTGTAACAATGACTCCTCATTGGGCCCTTTGTGGCTTATATGGGCCCCCTCGAGGGCCCATTCCCTCCACGATCTCTCTTCTTCTATTTTCTCTTCTAGTTTTTCTACATCTGCTCCCTCTTTCTCTTTCACTTATCCCCTCCACTCAAATTATTTCTTCTTCATTTCGAGAATTTTTCGTCAATTTTTTTCAACAAAATTCTCGAGGGGGCATACACCTCCCACGCTTTACGTTGGGGCATCTATTTCTTTTTCTTCTATCTTTTACCCACCACCAAATTTTCCACTGTGTAAAAGAGGGGCAAAATGTAGACACTTAAAAATAATTATTTTAATTATTTTAAGTTCTTGACATAATTAATTTATTAATTATGCCAATTTTTTAATTCCTCCTCAATATTAATTAATTATAATTAATATTGTCACTATAGTCTGTTGATTGATTTATTTGATAAATCAATCCACTTTTATTCTTCTAAAAATCCTTAATATTAAGTCTCTTCAAATTCCTCCTCTTAACTAATTAAATTCAATTAATTAGTTAACCTAAGTGATTCCTACAAATCACCTTTTTCCTAATCCATCATTAACCTCATGAATTCTTCTAGAAACTCCCTAAACTCACTTAGCATTATTCTTCTAATTTTTAATTCCCTCCACTCATTCTCTCTCCTAGTCAAATCCTCCTACAAATATTATCTATCCTAATCCCACCTAATCATTCTGCTAATCCCTCTCCTAATGAGTTGCTAGTGGCTAATCATCATGATTAGCCACAAAGTTAACTCCTTGTCCCTTCCATCCAACCACCCTCCTCAAATGCTCTTTTCCTAGGTGAATGTGAGATTTTCAAAATCTCACATTCCTCTAGGCATCCCATCCTCCAATGAATTTTTAATTCCTCCTTATTCCTCCAATCCCCATGAACATCCTTTTGAAGAATTTTTACTTCTTCATCTCTATCCCTCAAGGAATATCTTATTCCTTGTTCTTCCCTAGGCACATTGGGAAGTCTTCCCAATGAACCTTGAGGAGTGTGGAGATAAGAAATGCCTTTAAGGCATATCTCTTGGTCTCCACACTTGTCTTGTCACCTCCTCTTGGGCCTTGTGTGGGCTCACAAGGAATCCTAACCCTCCATCTTGGGTCAATCCTAGCCCTCCATTTCTACTATTCTCTTCCTATAAATTGAGGACGCCATCCCCTCATATCTCATCTCAAATTTAGTAAATCCATGCTACTAGTTTGTGCCCGAGAAATCATCCTTATACCCTTACCATGCCAAAATTAGCACTCATCCATACTTACCCGTTCCATCCTTTAATCGTTAATCCATCACATCCCATTTATGCACAACATTGGAGAGCCAACCAAATTCAAATCACTCAAAGGAGCATATCAAGTGGAGCATCATCAAGGGGCGCCTTCACTTCACCAAGCTCAATCCGAGGGAGAGGGTATAAGCTTACAAGGTATAAACATTGTGTTTATGTTTTCATATGGTTTGTTAATGTTTCATGTCTTTAATGTGTTTGAATGCTTTGTTTTCCTACTAACCATCTGATCTCACCTTGCTAAGTTTTTACCTCTCTAGTAGCTTCGATGGATGGATTGAAACTGGACATCTTGGATTGAGAAGGAGGAGTAGCATTGTTGTATGAAGGAAGGGGTTGAGAGTAAGGAGGGATATTGTTTTATGAAGGTAGGGGTTGAGAATAAGGAGGATTATTGTTATATGAAGACAGGGGTTGAGAATAAGGAGGTGGAACACTATTGTACTTAGGTATAGGAGAAGATTGGGTAACAAATGGAAGGTTTGTAGGAGGAGATGTAAAATAATTTTGATTATTAGAGTTGCCCCCTTGAATAACATGTGTAGGTATGATATTTTGTGTGTAAGTAGCCCTGAAATTAGATGTAAACGTGGGAACACAAGCCATAGGTATAGTCATAAGAATAGATTGGTTGTCTTGACTAGGAGGTTGTGTATAGCCAAGGACTTCAACACAACTCTTAATAGACACGATCATATTAGTACCAAAAATATGAGCAATACCACACAACAAGTCAACACCAACTTTATCACTTTGAACCATTATTTTTAATCCTTCAATTAGTGGTAGGGCCTCACTTTTTGAGTATTGTTGACTCATCCATTGTTGAAGATTTTCAAATTGATTGTCAATCTTCTCCACTTGGTCAATAGAAACCCTAGTTAGTAATTAATTTAAATCATGAGAATTATGTAAATAATGAGGATTAATGACATCATTTGTAGGATTTGAAGAACCACCCACATCCTCATGAAATAAAGTTTCCAAATTAGGCTCAATACCCTCAGTAATTAAACCTTGGGAAGCCTTAATTGTACAACTTCTTCTCACAGGGATACTATAGGTTGGACTAATAGAAGTAAAACTCATGCACAAAGGAGGTAAATTTGAAATTTAAAATTTTAGATTTGGAAATTAAATTTTAAAATAATTAAACAATACAAAATTTTGTAAAAATGATTTTTCAATTAAATAAGAAAATTGATTTGTGATTTTGAAAAGATAAAGAACAATTGTGAAAGATTATGCAACCCAATAATAAATTTAAATTAAAAAAATAAAGGCTTTGTGAAAGAACCTCTTAATTTTAAAATCTAAATTTAAAATTAGATCTAAGATTGCAATTTTGAATTTGAATCAACTCTAAAATGGCAAATTCAAAATTTAAATAACCCACAAGCTCAATTTTAATTTTTTTTTAGAATTAAGGTTTTTGAAATTAACCACTTAATTTTAAAATTTAAATTTGAGATTGAACTTGTAAATAAAATTTTGAATTGTGAAATATGAAAAACATTTAGATTTGAAATAATTAATCTAAATTAAACAATTCACAAGCTTAATTTTGAATTTAAAAACTAGGGTGTTAGTGAAATTAACCTCTAAATTTTTAAAATTTGCAAGGAAATCAAAATTGTAAATGAAAACTTGAATTTTAAATTGCATAAACACTCAGATCTAAGAACATAAATCGGAATTAAAGGTGTAAGGAGTCAAGTTCACCAAAAATGTAATGGTGAAAAATTAAGGTTTCCACCATTAGAGGGAGAAAACCACTAATTGTTGCTTGGGATGACCATTACATTTAAAAGAAGGAGAATCCAATAGATTCAATAACAAATCAATAAATATTTTGACTAAATACTGATTGGATTGATTAATTTGTGGGTCCTGTTTTGTAAATTAAATTTATGAATTAAGATAAAGTCTTGGAAATGAAGGTAAAAACATGAAAATAGTGAGCTACAGATGCGGGATTGAGTTGTGGACCTGGATATGAGAAATGTACACAGACTCGTATCTGATCCCTAAAAGAGCACCTAAAATGTCGGGACCATGGTGGTGGTCGCCATGGTGCTCCAAAATTTTTGCACACTGAAGGGGATTGATTCGTCTCTGCAAATAATGTCGATTTTGAAGATTGCAGCTTCATACCTGTATCTTGCACACATAAAGAAAGGGAAATAGGTTGGGAATAGGGGCTTGTCTAAGTAAAACCCTGATTTTGGAATCACCCATGAAATTGAGATAAAGATAATTGAAACAACTATAGTGAAAGATTCTCCTTTTGAGGGAGATGTTGAATAATGACTAAAAATCAAATGATATACCTCCTTGTGAAGCTTTGTTTGTCTCCACACGTGATTACGATTTTATGAAGTCTTCAAAAAAATAGGATGGAAAATGTCTACTTCAATACTTGAATCTTGACTTTATTCATGCTCCAAGGCTTGAAGGAAGACTGATTACTGCTCAATTGCTTGAATACTTGAATACTTGATGTCACATGTGTTATTTTTCTTATTGATAGATGCACCCTTCCTCAAATGAGAGGGGAAAGCCTCCTTTTATACTTGCTCATAGGGAAAACTAATTAATTTTTTGACATGAGCTGACATAGAGCTAGGAATCCTACTCATTTTTGAAATGATAAAATGGTTTTTTGAAGGGCCCAAAATGAGGAGGACAATGGGGCTAGGACAAGGTGCCAAATTGATGTAAAGTTAAAAAATGCAGCAATACTTGAGTGTTATGAACATAATCAAGTCCAAATCAGTCCTAAGGGTGCAAACACTAAGGTAGGGACCTAAATGCGGTCAAAATTGCAAAGGGTTGCAATTTTAGGATACTACATATATATACCGGACAACTTAAACACTAGGATAATATGTTGGGAAAGCATAAGTAGTTTTTTGCTTGGATCAACACACTATCCAATGAAGCCTTAATAGAAATAACATGATAACCAAGTCGACCTCCACAATATCTCTACACGCTTCCTTTACACAATTCATTAACTGATGCATATACCTTAATTACCAGAATAGAACAGAGGTCAACCAGACCCATAAATGTTGACCCATAAGCACAAAAATCCAAGAACAACAATTCTAAACTCCAAAATATAGATACCACACATACTATAGATGCCAAACCACAAAATGTGATAGATACAACTAATATAGCTAACATAACTGATGCTAGAACACACAACTGATATCGGGATAGAATATAAACCAAAATAAGCAAAACTCAGGATTTTGAAGATAAGGATTTTCTAGAAAAAACTCCAGTAGATCATCTATGCCTTACTGCATCATATCTCATACATACCTATTGTAGTGTCGTAAATTGTACACCCTTGCTAGGGTGGTACAATTTCAGACTTAGGTTAGCACCTACCTTAGTGTGTTTGCATCTTGCATTATTATTTCCCTTTAAGCATTTAATTAAATCTAAAGTCATATTTCATCAGTCCATACATTATAAATTGGGCCCTTTACCCAAAGTGTGCCCCTTTTTATTTTATTCCTCCAATAAATCAATTAATCATAAACCCTAATTATGTCCTATTTCAACCTTTAAGGCTCGATTTTGCATATAAAAACACCTCAAAATCAGTTGTAACTTTGGGATTCACTCTAATATTATCATATACCTAATGGCCCAGAAAATTTGGTGAAAAGTTGGTCAGACCATGTGCATTCTCGCCACGATCCTCGACTTTTTTACTAAAATTTCAGGAGCACAATTCTATGATATTATAATGCTTAACCCCAAAATATTGGTGGGAAATTCAATTCTTAGGTCGGCCTAAGGGCAAAATTAAGTCAAAATTAAGATATAGGGACTCATACATAAGAGATCTCTTTCTTCATTTGAAGGGAACTAAGAACTAAGATCTATCTAATCTAAGGGAGTTTTCAACAAAGCAAGCATAAGGAGCCTTCTATGTAGTGAAAGAGAAGCCTATGTGGAGTCTTCAACAACACTCAACAATATTTCATCAATCATTCATCATCAATTAGGAGCCTTGAAGACATTGAAGAGTAATAGAAGATCTTGTGGCAATATCTATCCCTTGGGGATTGGTATGATTTCATGTTATTTTCATGTCTTTGTATGAGCTTCTTTAATCAATTTGCATATTTACATTCATGCTTTAGATCATTTAGCATATTTGGTTTGAAGCATTGTCATTTACATTCACATTTACATTTAGGGTTTACTCTCATGTGTAGGGTAGCTCTAGTTTCTTATCATTTAGGATCTTACATACACACAAGGTTCTAGCACACACATTTTCAGTACATTATTGGCTATTTGTGGAGGTGGAAATCACCAAAACAGGGGTTTGAATAAGGCAAAACCCCATATATGCACCCAAACCTTCTCTTTTCAGTTGCAGGTGAAGAAATAGGTACCCAGAGGCACATTCAGCTCAACAAAAGGCACAAGAAGCTCCTAGAATCATCAGATCTACCCTAATCTTCCTGGGACAGGGGCGTGGCACCTTGGTCCTTCCTAGGAAAGTGGTGTGGTGCCATGGTCTCCCTATTTTTTAGTGATTTTTAGCAAGTTGCAACTTCGGGATCTTAGATTTGCAGTTTCTCAATTGCAGCCTCCTGTCTGCAGAAACAGGACAGTGGCGTGACATCCTGGTCCTAGTTAGTTTTGTTTAATTTGAAGCATTAGGTAAACATATAGAATCCTCCCTCTTTCATGTTCTCACTATCTCAGTTTCAGATTTGTTGGTTTGTTCAATTCTGAGTTCACTTATGCTCCATTCTTTATCTCGTAGTCCAGTTGATCATTCAAACCCTAGTTTTTCTCATTATTTGCAACAAGAGGAATAGAAACCCTAAGAGGTAATCCTTGGCTCTCTCTTTCCCACAATAAGTAGCCAAAGTGATCTATCTCCCTAGGCTCTTTCGTATTCCCAATGTGTTGGCTGGGATTAGGTCCTAGTGACCTGGTCTCGGTTTTCCCACCACCACATTTTGGTGAACCCAACGTGAATCCAACCTTCTTTAATTATGATTTATGTTCTTAGATCTGAGTATTTTTCCTATTTCAAATTCAAATTTACATTTACAAGTTTCAATTCCTTGCAAATTTTAAAATTTAGAGGTTAATTTTGTTGAAACCCTAATTTTTTAATTCAAAACTGAACTTGTGGATAGCTTAATTTGGATCATTAATTTAAGATCTGATTTTGGAACACATATAATTCATAAATTTCATTTTATAAATCAGCATTTAGAGTCCTTGGATTGTTTAAAATTGAGCATTTCCTTCTATTTTGCATATGTTATCATTTCAAAGAGGAAATTTTTTGTCATGATGCATTCCTTTCATAGATGTGATAATGGGTTAGCTTCCCTTGTTTCAATTTTTCCATCCCTTAGAGAACCACCTCTATTCTATGGAAATATTTTAGTTCCTAAAAGAGTTGTTACCAACCCCTTCAAAACTCTCCCATGCTTTAAGGATGAAGATTTGAAGGGTGATCTTGATAATTCTCCTAAAATGTGCCCTTCTCATCTAGCCATCTTAGAGGAAGAGGATGATATTATAAACACCTTTCTTAGTGTTACTTTACCTTCCTTACATGATGCCTCTCTAAGTGAAAATTTATTTATGGACATTGACTTATCTTCTCCTAGATTTGGTCTTACCAATGGGGGCATGTTAGTACAACAAGAGTTTATGAGCACTTGTTCCAAAGATCTCCTTCCTAAGCATGAATATTTGGAGAAAGATGTCCATCTCCCTCCTATAGAATACTCCCCTCATGAGGTTCATTTTGTGCAAGAATATGGTATTGTCCCTACTTTTCCTAGTGATGGTATTTCCTCTTTTGATTCCAACAAAAAAAACCATTAGAGATGATGCATTAATGAGAAAAGTTTTCCCTTCTCCTAAAGTTTGTCTTACCCCTAAAAATTCCTTAGAGAAAGAAGATGAAACCATGACCAATTTCCTTAATTCTCTCTTCCTTAAAGATCCTATTGAAGACATTTTGAGGAAATAGGATGATTTAAATATATGTAGTGATTCTCTCCTTCCTAAGGATGAAGAATTAATGAACAATGTCATCCCTTCTCCCAAAATTGGCAACAACAATAAGGACATCTTTGTGCAAGATATTTTTAATACTTTTCCTTTCAATGACCTCACTATTTGGGATGAACCATTAGAAGAAGGTGTTGATTATTCTCTACCCCATGAAAGAACCCTAGCCAAAGGGGATGAAATCATGATTGATAACTCCCTTGATAGAATCTCACCTTCCATGAATCTCAATCATTCTCCCTCTAAAAATAAAGAATCTTCCTCTCCTCAACTTGGTTCTACTCATAAGGATACCCTAGTTCATGGTAAGATTATTGACATCTCTTTCAAAGACCTCCCTCTCAAGGGTGAGACTTTAAAGAGTAATATTGATCCTTCTCCTGGAGAGTCTATTCCCATATAGATCCTTTGGTGATATAGGATGATATGACCTTTCCTACTAATAATTTTTCTCCTAAAATGTCAATTCCTACTTCTAGTCTCCCTCCTAAAATTGGTCTTATCCATGATAACATTTTAGTGCAAGAAGAGACTATCAACAATTCTTCCAACAATCTTGTTCATTCTTCTTTTAAGGGCACCTTCGATATTCCTAAACCATCCTCAATAAATTTGATACATGTGAATGAAACACCTAATAAACCCCTCTTCACAGTTCAAGGTGCTTGTCCTTCTCAAAATTCCCCATGTAAGCCTATCTTAGTGGTTGAAGGTGGTTATGCTAATGATTCTTTTTTCACTCCTAAGAAACCTAATATTACTGTGCAAGGAGGTTATCCTACTAAGAGCCCTTATGAGTATGCTAAGAAAATTATTGGAGAGAGTTATCATATAGTTTCTCATACCTACAACACAAGAAACAATAGGCAACCTAGTCCTCCTCCAGTTATCCCAACTTCACATCAGCTCTCTCAACCTACCCTTCCATAAGCACCTCATATATCGAATCTTAGCAAGGAGTGTGATCTTATTGAACAACTTAAGGCCACTCCTGCTAAGATTTCTATTTGGGATTTGGTTCAAAATTCACTTGCTGGGATGTTACAAGATGCTTTGAAAACTTAGATGTCCCACCTGCAGTGACACCTAATAACATGTCCTCTTTGATTGATCCTACAAACAAATCCAAAGCTTAAATTGTATTCACACAAGATGAGTTACCTTCTCTTGAAATCCAAAATTAATATGATCCTCTTATGATTGTGGTTATTATCCATGATAGTGCTATAAGATGAACCCTTGTGGATAATGGATCTGACCTTAATGTTTGTGGTGTAGACTTATTGGATAAGATTAAAGTGGATCATTCTCTCATTGAATATTCTTCTCTTACTATTCAAGGCTTTGATAATGTTGCTAAACAATGTCTAGGTGTTATAACCTTGCCTGTTAAGGTAGGTCTTGTTATGTTACCTACACTTATTCATGTTATGCATGGTAATTTGACATATAACCTTATATTAGGGAGACCTTGGATTCATAGTATGCAATTTTTCCCCTCAACTTTGCATAGGCAAGTCAAGTTCATTTATAACAATACGGCATACACTTTATTAGTTGATACCAAATTTCAAGAATAATTAAAATATGGATCTTCTTGTTCAACTACTTCCCATTCTTTTTTCAATCCTTCTAATTCTTCCAATAAATCTACTTCCTCTAATGATCTTGTTCCTTCTAATGCTCCTGATTCTTCTACTCAATCAGAATCTCCTCTCTCCTGAAGAAGTACTCATAGATGACGATTGGGGATCTCTAGACTTTAACCCTACAATTGTAGGAGAGTATAGAGTATCTTGGAAAGGATCTAAGACTCAGAAGGATAAATATAAGGAGGAACCTAAAGAACAACCCACTTTGCCTAAACAACTAAGTAACCACTTTGTGGCTTCTTCTAATTCAAATGATTTTTTAAATCCTTTCTCTAATAGTATTGAGACCTATGGGGC
Source organism: Cryptomeria japonica (assembly GCF_030272615.1). Lineage (NCBI taxonomy): Eukaryota > Viridiplantae > Streptophyta > Pinopsida > Cupressales > Cupressaceae > Cryptomeria > Cryptomeria japonica. The sequence goes on from NC_081408.1 coordinate 472,942,047, forward strand.
ATCACCACCTCTTTCTGATTTGGCATCCCTTTATGGTCATGGTTTTCACATTTTAGCTAAGAGTGGCTATGATGGCAATAGTTGTGGCACAAATGAACAAGGAATTAAAGTTCCTTTAGAACATAACACGCATGAAGCTTCATTTGGGCTTGGATATAATCCTTCTAAGCCCACCAAAGCATCTAAAAGACCATCTCTGAATGCGAATGCTATATTTAGTAGTGATGACGACCTCACCTCAATTAAATCATCTTTTACTTATTTCAACACTCATCCCCCTCATAAGGAAACCTTAGCGATGAACAAATCTCTTTACGAATCTCCTCAAGAGATTTCTAATCCCACTTATGAGACTTCATCTTCTACTCATTCCAAAATTCCTTTTTCTAGGAATAAGGCTCTAATGAATTACACTTATCCCTTTCCCAAGATTTCTTGTGTGGAAGAAAAGTATGATGTAGTGGTCTATTCTTCTCCTATAAAATTCTCTCTTTCTAAAGACTTTTTAACATTCATAATTTTATACATGTTTTTAATCTCACTTATAGTAGAGAATTTAACACGTCATATTCAAATACCTCATTCAATCTATCATGTCTTTAAATAACATTAATTGCTATTATGTTGTTCATCATTATGTGACATTGGTAGCTCACTTACTTGGGGCTCATTGCCATTTATGATGGTAAAATTTCATGTGCAATCATACTTTTGGAAGCAACATAATAGCCTATTTTTATCTCATATCTTCTCCCTATATATGGGGGGTAAGAGTGATTTCAAACATCTCTTCTTCTTCAGATTGAATTTTCCCCTTTGTGAAGTAGTGTCTTATATAAGGATTTATTATTGATTGTAGAGGTGTATTCATATTTAAAATCCTTCTCTCATATTGGAACAAACATCCCTAAAGGGTATCTTAAGTACATATCCTTAATTGGGACCTCCTCCTTGGTGTTGGAAGTCTTTGATCATTCATCAATTTCTTTTCTTCATTGAGTAGTATCTTTTATAATAAACCCTTCTATCTTGTGCATGTGCATATCCCTGATGAGGATCTCTTGCCTTCTTTTATAAGAGTGTTGTTATAAATAATCTATTTGATGTCATCTCAATCCTCTGCTCTTTTCAAATCTCTTGCATTCATTCATTCTAGAAGATGTTATATTTGTCTAAGACAACTCCTCTTGAAGGTATATGTCTTTTGAACAAAGATCTCTTCTCCTCCAAGGATCTCCTTTACACTTATATATCAAGATATCTCTTTCAACTATCTTATCCTTGCTTGAAGAGTATTCTCTCTCTTGCTTGGATTTATGACATTGTTGTATGATGGATATCTTCTTGGTGTCGAAGGTAGGTATCCTTGTTCTACTTGCACACACATGCATGAGGTTGAGTGGAACTAATGGTGTTCTCACTCTCCTCCCTTACATGGATCACCCAAATAGACTCCGGGGGCCATTTTTCCATGTCCTTCTCTCCATGGATCACCTATTTTTAGGGGCAAGATGTCCATGGTTCCTTTTCTCTTCTCATGGATCACCAAAGTGTGTATTCATGCTTTCAATTTCTTCTTCCTTCTCTTTGCATTTGTTTCCATTTAAATATTTCATCTTGTGTTAGAGATCTCTCAAATCCTCACACTATTTGTTGTGTTGGAATTGAGGCTTAGTTGTCTTTCTTACCAAATGATTATCCATTAATTTTGATCTGGTATCAAGTCTTCTTATGAGTATTTGACATCAGTATTCTTTCACAATTTGATGTGGTAAACATGATACCCTATTTCAACTCACTAAAAATTAACAAGCTAAAATAGGGGGGGCATATAGCTACCCTTGAATTTTCATCACCTTCCTTAGTAAGCATTTAGGTGATTTTGTGATTTTATCTAACATGTGTTTTTGTAGGGTGCAGATCCTAACTGTGTACTGTAGATACTGCCAGGGGTTTCATCCGACAACTTGTGGATATACCCTTTTTCATGATGTTTACTTTTCTGTACTTTAGCTTTCATATGCACATAGTGTCATATGACCGCTAAAGTGGGGGCTAAATGTAGTGTTGTAAATTGTACACCCTTGCTAAGGTGGTACAATTTCACACTTAGGTTAGCACCCACCTTAGTGTATTTACATCTTGCATTATTATTTCCCTTTAAGCTTATAATTAATTAATTAAATTAAATATAAAGTCATATTTCATCACTTCATACATTATTAAATTGGGCCCTTTACCCTAAGTGTGCCCCTTTTTATTTATTCCTCCAATAAATCATTTAATCATAAACCCTAATTATGTCCTATTTCAACCTTTAAGGCCCGATTTTGAAAATCAAAATACCTCCAAATCAGCTGTAACTTTGGGATTTTCTCTAATATCATCATATCTAACGACCCTGAAAATTTGTTGAAAATTTGTCTAGACCATGTGCATTCTCGCCACGGTCCTCGAATTTTTTCCTGAAATTTCGAGAGCATAATTCTATGATATTATAATGCTTAACCCCAAAATATTGGCAGAAAATTCAATTCCTAGGTTGGCCTAAGGGCAGAATTAAGTCAAAATTAAGATCTAGGGTTTCATACATAAGAGCTCTATTTCTTCATTTGAAGGGAACTAAGAACTAAAATCTATCTAATCTAAGGGAGTTTTTAGCAAAGCAAGCATAAGGAGCCTTCTATGTAGTGAAAGAGAAGCCTATGTGGAGTCTTCAACAACATTCAACAATATTTCATCAATCATTCATCATCAATTAGGAGCCTTGACGACTTTGAAGAGTAATAGGAGATCTTGTGGCAATATCTCATGCATAAGGTAGCTCTAGTTTCTTATCATTTAGGATCTTGCATACACACAAGGTTCTAGCACACACATTTTCAGTACATTATCGGCTATTTGTGGAGGTGGAAATCACCAACACAAAGGTTTGGATAAGGAAAATCCCCATATACCCACCCAAACCTTCCCTTTTCAATTGCAGGTGTAGAAACAGGTACTCGGAGGCACTTTCAGCTCAGCAAAAGGCACAGGAAGCACCCAAAATCATCAGATCTGCCCTAATCTGCCTAGGATAGGGGCGTGGAACCCTGGTCCTGCCTAGGATAGTGGTGTGGTGCCATGGTCCCCCTATTTTTTAGTGATTTTTAGCAGGTTGCAACTTCAGGATCTTAGAATTTCATTTTCTTAGTTGTAGCCTCCTGCCTACAAAAACTGGATAATGGCGTGGCACCCTGGTCCTAGTCATTTTTGCTCAATTTTCACCATCAGGTACACATCCATAATTCTCCCCCTTTCATGTTCTTAGTATCTCAGTTTCAGATCTGTAGGTTTGTTCAATTATGAGTTCATTTATGCTCCATTCTTTATCTCCTAGTTTAGTTGATCATTCAAACCCTAGTTTTTCTCATCATTTGCAACAAGAGGAATAGAAACCCTAAGAGGTAATCCTTGGCTCTCTCTTTCCCACAAGAAGTAGCCAAAGTGATCTATCTCCCTAGGCTCTTTCATATTCCCAATGTGTTGGCAAAAGTGGGATTAGGTCCTAGTCACCCGGTCTCACTTTTCCTGCCACCACACCTATCTTCCAACAATACCAAAACTACAACTCTAGCAACATACACCATTTGGTCCAAATTGGATAACCGGATTTGACATCAATGACAATAATGACAATATTCACACGTCTGACAATCTCCCCCTTTATCATTGATGACAAAACCTCTAAAAAAGAAACATATATGCATATGACTCCCCCTAACTCATATATCTCCTTATTTCTCCTACACCATTAAATTTCTCCATTTTCCCTTCCCCCCCTTTGACATCAAGGATAAAGGATGTCTTTGATGAAAAATAAAAGAAAGAAAGAAAATGAAACTGTAAAAAGAGTATCAAATTGCATACCAACCCAAATGAATTTTTAGATGCTCTTCTTCTGAAATATTATCTTGTACTTTTCCTTGAATTTTGAAAGAAGAACTTCCCAAGAGTTAACAACCAATTTAATGCTTACCAATAAACTTCTGCATTCTACCAATAAATCAATAGCATGAGAAAAGTTGTTTGGAGCAGACAGATTCTACTCATACTCAACTACACTATTAAGCAATGTTGAGAAATGTTACAATTTTGCCTCAACTATCTCTTTCACTTTCTATAAAACATACACAAAGTCTTATCTTTGCCTTTTGCAAGAATAATAATTCAGCCTGAAGAGAATTTATATTTTTCTCTTCTCTCCATCCTTGTCACTCAAAAAATTAAATGACTTACCCAAGGAACTCAATTTGCCTTCAATAGCATCAATCTTTCCCTTATGCCTCACTGCAACAACCAACCATAAAAGACAACAACTGTAAACTCTGCTAGCACTACTGGTACATTCTCTCATTTCATCAATGCATACAGACATGGATCTTTGTGCATCATTGCACTTCTTAAGCATACTTTTCATATCATCATCATTTTCTTTTGAATATTTAGGATCAATAGGTTGCTCAATCAATTTTTGTTTCACAATCTGAGACAGGGATTCTAGAAGCACATTACTAATATCTTCAATTCTTCTATTGTTTCAGACCAAATGATTTATTAGATCATTTTTCAATCTTAGTTGACTCAATAGAAGTCAGCCACATCTTACCAATCTTCCTTAATCCATCCACACTCCCAATAATCTCTAGTAAGTTTGACTCATCATCATCTATCCTTTCGCTTCCTTCTCTGCAACAACCAACTCTCCTTTAGCCATAGGCGATTCTAGATCCTTAATTATCACAATGTCTTTTGCCTTCTAATCCTTCTTACTCTTCTTAGATTCTGAGACACTGATAGGCATAGACTCTCTCCTTTTCCTCTTACCAGAGGAAGAACCTCCTTTAGCAAAAATGGTAGCAGGGGATACCAGACGAACACTTCACATATCCAAAAAGGATTTGAAATAAACATTGCATGCATCCTCTCTTTTGTCCAAACTATTCAAGTATCTACAGATTTGCCTCACAACCGGGACACGAAATTCCCATATTACATTCTTCTTAGCTGAAAGGGATCCCAGAAAATAGATAGCTAAACAAACAAGAAATGATCCAAACCGGAAGGGGTAATTCTGCTCTTTTGACATTTTAATATTTTCTAACAACACCCTTAACAATTCACACTATTCGAACATTCTATCTTCCATAACAAGCATATGCACCAAGTACACAAGATAGCCAAAGTGGAACCTTCCTTATTTCTGAAATAGATTTTATAGGAAAAGCCATATGCAACATACCTCACAATGAGATTGATGATTTTGTTGATAATAAATGCTCGCCGATCACCCGTTACAATGGTTAGGGTTTCAACCTTTTTATTTTTTATTGATTTGTTAACCGAAACAGATCCACTATCGTAGAAACTTGTAATAACCAAAATAATCTCCTTCGTGATTGGATAGGGCTTATCCAACATGATGCAATCATTCTGCACATGACTAATAATTACTTTGATCACCTCCTCATCATCAAACTAGAGAAATTCAGTCCATAGATTCAGTCCTTTATGCTCTAACTCGATCTTCTACAAATCTACATCATTCAGACTCTTTTCCACTTTTCAGATCTTATTAGGGTTAAATTCATCTAGAAATACCTTCTCCACAACTTGTAAGTCCTTGTTGCTTGATTCTCCGATGATCATCTTAGCTTCCATGATTATTCACTCTACTCTTCTATTCTTCAATTTTTCACAATCTCCTCAAGCACTAATAACTTAATAAAGAAAAATTATTTCAAACATCGATACTTATCTTGCCATCTCCTTTAAGGTTTTGTTGCCAAAAAGTGTCTTGTCGATGATGTCAACACAAACCTCTAATTATCGGATAGCCTCTCTACCATAGTCATATCAGACCAATGACATGATCCACTCAAAAGGGGGGATCAAAAGATTTTTCTTCAAGAACTCCCCTTGAGCCAAAGCTATGTGCTCAATTATCAAAAGAAGAGATGCTTGCATTGGACTAGCACACCACCTGCTCACCATTTTTCACTTCCTTCTTTCTCCAACAAAATTTTCTTTTTCTTTGATCCATTATCCTTCATTACACTCTTTTTAGTATATTTCTCCATTTTTTCATTTATGTACTGATTAGCATAATGCCCAGATTCATTGCACTTCTAACAACTGATGTTCTTCTTCATTGAATTTACCAAAATAGTTCTAGATCTGCACTGATTAGCTTTATGACCATAACCATTGCATGCATGACAATATCCATGAAGTTATTGTTCACCTTATTTTCTCTAACCAAATTATGATTCTGATAGTAATTATCTTTATGACCAAACCTCTTGCAATTGTAACACTGAATGCTTCTACAGTTTACAACCTTATAACCAAATTTGTTGTATTGAAAACAATAACCATTAAATGATGGGTACCTTTGTGCATTAGGTTGATGAATCAATAGTCTTCTCGCATTAGTACTCTAATTCTGGGTCTTGCTCATGTTTTTTAATTTCTTCTCTACTTGTGCCTTAACCTCTTTGCTTTTGTCTTTATCATTCTGATTTGAACATTCACCAGGCTGAAATCCAAGTGCAGTCTTGTCTAAATGAGCTTTCTGCATGTTGATCAATTCTTCCAAGAGCTTACTGCTATCAATAACCTTATTCTCTACCTTTAACTTCTTCACCTTTTGCTCTAGCTTCTCACATTCTTCAGTCTTCAGCTTGATTGATTCTTTCAGGGTTTCCTTTGTTTTGTTTTTCTCCTCAACTTTTTGCATTAGATCTTTAATAGTCTCATTCGCCTACTTCAACTGATTGTTAACCTCCTTATACCTCAATTTGAATTTTCAGATTTTCTTTCTCAACTTCTACACACATACATTCACTATCTTCACATTCTTCTTTAATTCCTCATTCTCTGATTCAACACTTTCCAAATCTTCAAGAGCTATTTGCAATTTCTCATCCAACTGAAATTTTTTGATCATACTCATTGCTGCCATGATTCAACCAACAAGAATCTCCCTCAAGTGGTTAAGCTTTCAAGCAAGAAAGAAAAGATTTGATACCAATTGTTGGGTTGGTTGAATGAACCAAAATATTAAGAGGGGGGCTTGAATTAGTATTCCCATAGACTCTAAAACTTTCATAACTTTTTGCTGGTATATCAATATTATCAATTAAGCTCAACAACATGAAATAACAAATGAATAGTAAACAATAAACACAACCACAAATAGAATACCAGATTTTATACATGGAAAACCCAAATGGGAAAAACCACATAGAGTGTTAACTCTCAAGATAATATAACTAGTTATATGGTGATCACAAAATGGGCGACTCACTGCCGGATGACTCACTACCAAATTATAAAAACGGCTCACTGCCGGAATACTCACTGCAATAGATATAAATGAACTGAGGAAATTTGCATCTCCAAATGCATGAAACCAATTCTAGATAAATCTAAAATCACAATCCACAAAACTTACAACACATCTAGTAAATGATCTTTGTACCACTATCCTCAAACACTTGCATCAGATTTGGTGAAGGATTAGTGGACTACTCTACTGAACCAATCACTCGTAGCCGATCTGGTGAGAGGTTACTGCAACATTACTCATAGTCTGATTTTTCTCCAATTGCTTCGTTGTTCACAACTCACACTTCACACACTGCACCCTTATTTTCCACTTCTCATTCACTCAACTCACATCTTACATACACATCCATCCATCATCCATACCTTTGCTAAAGGCATATACATATATACCAGAAAGCTTATACACTAGAATAATATGTTGCTTGGATCAACACATTATTCAATCAAGCCTTAATCAAAATAACATGATAAACATGTCAGCGTCCACAAGATCTCTACACACTTCCTTTATTGATGCATATACCTTAATTACTGAAATAGAACAGGGGTCAACCAAACCCATAGATACTGACCCATAAGCACAAAACTCCAAGCACACCAACTCTAATCTCCAAAATATAGATACCACACATACCATAGATGCCAGACCACAAAATGTGATAGATACAACTAACATAACCGATGCCTAAACACACAATAGATATCGAGACAAAATATAAACCAAAATAAGCATAACTCAGGATTCCAGAGATAAAGATCTTTTAGAAATAACTCTAGTAGATCATCTATGCCTTACTACAACATATCTCATACATACCTATCTTCCAACAATACCAAAACTGCAACTCCAACAACATACACCATCCGGTCCAAACCGAATAACCGGATTTGACATCAATGACAACAATGACAATATTCACACAAGTCTGACATAATATTGATCAAATAAGGTTTGGGAACATGGGCAGAAGGTCTACTAGAGTTGAAATCATTAAGTGGTTTGTGAAAAGGATTATCAACCTTAAACATTTCTTCATGAATAGGATTTTCTTAAGATTTAATGAAAGGGACATCCTCATAGAGGGGATTGTTAATAATATCAAACCCTTGTAACCTAAGATATTCTATTGTCCTAAAGTATCCTTACAAGGGGTGTACATTTTAGGGGAAGGATCAAAATCATTCATATGATAGGAATTATTGAAAGAGGTGTTGATAGTCTCTTCTTGCACCAAAATACTATCATGGATAGGATCAATTTTGGGAAAGGGACTAGCACGAGTCATTAATGCTTTATCCCTAGAAGGAAGGTTATTGAAAAAAGGTGTAGTCTTACTAGGATAGGTAGCCATCATGTCATCCTCTATCACCAAAGGATCCACATGGGGGAGGTATTCTCTAGGAGAAGGATCAACATTACCCTTCAAAGATTCATCCTTGAGAGGGAGATCTTTGAAAGAAATATTAACAATATCTTCTTGAACTAGGGTGTCCTCATGAGTAGAGCCAATTTGGGGAGAGGGAATAGAAATTTGTATTAATGCTTCATCCTTAGAGGGAATCTTATTGAAATGAATAGAAGGTGAGGTGTTATTAAGGGAACTGTCAATTATATCACTCTCTTTTTTCATAATATCATCTTCTTTCACCCATGTACTCTCATGGGGGAGGGACATATTAAGAGAATAATCAACATCATTCTCCAATGGTTCATCCCAAAGAGGGATATCATTGAAAGAAGTGTTAAAAATATCTTCTTGCACTATGATGTCCTCATGGGTAAGGCCAATTTTGGGAGAGGGAATAACACTATTTATTAATGCTTCATCCTTGGAAGGGAGAACATTAATACATGTGTTATTAAAATTGTCCTCTTGCCTCAAATGTACTTAGTAAGATCTTTGGGAGAGGGGTGAAGGGTCATGAGAAGGTCTAAGAAATTATCATGATGTAAATACAAGTTGGTCGAAGGCCGGCGTGTCATCCTAGAATTGATGACATGGAATGGGGTTCGAGGAAACACCCTGAAAATATTTTTTGGCATGAAAAGATTTGAAAATGTCCTTTTTAAAAAATTTTACACAATGCAATGACAAAAACAATGCAAGTAAAGAATTAAATTTGATGTCTAAGCAATGAAGCAATTATGTGATTAACTAAATGCAAGCATATGAACTAAATAATACAATTAATGAAAATGCATGAGATATATGTTAAAGAAATGATTAGAAATATGAATGTTTATGTGCATACATGATGAATACTAAGGGGGGGGGGTGAATTAGTATACCAAAAAACACTGAACTCAAACTTCTAAATAGTTTAATAGATAACTGGTACAACAGATTCACTAATAAACCAGTTAAGATAAATGCAAACCAAATAGAAAACAAGGCATTCACCCACAGGAGCACAATCACCATAACACAAGATGTTTTGATGTGGAAACCCAAATGAGAAAAACCACGATGAGCAGAAACTCACAAGTAACTATCTACATAATAGAAACCAGACCGGTTAAGGTCATACAATGTTCTTCACCAGAACAGATCCTGTTAGGAATCTAGATCTTCGTCAGGAGATAAGTCCTGTTAAAGACTACCTTGTGAGAGGATTTCAGATTCACAGTTGTGAACCACCTTGTTAGAGGATTTACAAAGGCTTTGCTAGGCCTACCCAGTTAAGGGTTTCAAACTTGTCAAAGATGTGAGTAATCAACAAGTGAGTGATCTAGATACGAGCACAGTATGCTTGGTTAGATCCTTGGTAGCTCACTATTAATGTATTTCAACATTAATTTAGTCTTCAATATCTCCACACTCCTACTCTTCACATAGACCTAATCTTCTCTTCTATGATCGCACATACAAACCCTCATCATATTTTTAAAACCCTAGACATGATGTCCTTATAAAGGAGTCTAATTTCGTGTCGGTCCAATAGGATTAAATTACAAGTTCCTAGGTTCAGCGCATCTAGACACATTTGGTTACATGACACAAAATGACCACCAAAGTGTCGGTGGATGATAAATCATCACAGAAATACTGGTTGGTAACTCATCACAGAGTAATACCGGTTCATACAATTTACCGATTTACCGGTTGTCAAAAATGAAGACTAGAAAAGTGTTAACTACCGCTTCGTTCCTTCGTACCGCTTGAGATCCTCAAACCGCTTGAGGTCTTCATACTGCTTGAGGTCTTCAGTCAATTTGTGACCGGTAAACATCTTCTGCAAAACACCGATAGTCTAAAAACTATAATATATATACCGGTTGGAACAAATATCGGTTGAGCATAACTCATACATCAAGAAAGTGTACACAAAGAAAATGTGTGTCCATCAATGACAATCACAACATCATCAAAATTTCAACAATCTCCCCCTTTGGAATTGATGGCAACACTTAGGAAAATTTTGACATCTAACTATTTTTACAACAAAAAATATGCCATATGCAAAATTACTCCCCCTAAGCATATACACTATCCCTTTTGCAGAAATTACAATGTATACTACTCCCTTAAAGTGGTAACATGAAAGTATACATAACATTCACCAAATTTTTAAATACTACTCCCCCTTTGCCAACAATGACAAAGTAATGCCGAATAACCCCTGTTTCTCATTATCATTAAAATTGAGTAAATGTTTATGACAATAAGGAATGAAACTTGTCAAAAATAGATTTTAAAATCCTGCAAAATAGTCTTCATGGCTAATGAGCATGACTCAAGTAATGAGGTAGCAACCTCACTTTCAATCTGCATCTGAGATACATGTTCTTCCATGGCATTAATGGTACTCATCTCTTGAGTTACCGTTAGGGATTCCAGATTGAGAAAGAACTTTTGAAGAATTTGTTGTTTGAGTAATAAGACCAGTTGAAGATCTTGCAAATCTCTTGACCGGTTGCTGATCTCTAATTCTATCCTGGCAGATTGAAGCTGATAACGATGAACTATTTGCGCATATGTAGTGAAGGAATCATATGGTGTCTTGAAGTTGCTTATGTATGCCTGCAAATATGATTGGAGTTTATCTTTTTGTGTGAGAACATCATCGCAAAATAGTTGGGGTTGGCTGATTTTGCTCAACAGTAGTTTGCCCTCATCCATAGCAACACTTATATCCTTCTGTTGTTTCTGAAGTTGAGACCGGAGCTCATTCAGTTTCTTGACTAAGGCAGTGTTGAGTGCCTTTTCATGCTTCTTCTTTGCATTTGCTTTAGCAACTTCTTCCAGGAATTGGACCTGGTCCTCTACAACAGTACATAGAAGTTTAAGCTTTGACAGAGATGAATCGGTTGTGGGGAGATTAGTACTGGGAATCAAACTGGTAAGAGTGTCAACCACAGTTTGAATAACATCTTGTTCCTTCTTCCTCCTCAATGCTTCCAATCGTTCCTGTGCAAGCTTTATGCTTTGAAGCAACTCCAATTCATCTGTAGATTGGAGATCAATAGGACTGGTGATGTCAACCGGTTTGGTTTGACCGCCAGTTGCCTTGGGAGTCTCTGCTTGATTGGCTCTTTTTGCTTCCTTCTCCTTTGCTGCTTTTTTCTTTTCTTCTTCTTTCTTCTTTTGGTCCTCTTCTTCTTTCTTCTTCAATTCTTCCTTCTTCTTATCTTCTTCCTCCTTTTTCTCCTCTTCTTTCTTCTTCTCCTCTTCTTCTCCTCTTCTCCTCTTCTTTCTTTTTCTCTTCCTCTTTCTCCGCTTTCTCCTTATCAGCCTTTTCCTTGTCCAGTTTCTCCTTTTCTTCTTTTTCTTTGTCAACCTTTTCCTTCTTTGTGTCTGGAGTGAAATCTTCAACATCCAATGCATCAACATCAATAGTGTCAACCTGTTCTGTAACTCTTTCTCCTTCGCCATCAAATACCTCATCTAGTTTGGTTGAGGATAGGTTAGATTCTTGTTCGGCCTTCTTGTTGGCCTCAGACACTTGATGTAACCGGACAACAGCTTTGGCATGGAGATGAGTGTCCTTCTCCACTTCAGAGGTTCTTCCTTCTAGCAGCCCGAGTCTTCTTCTTCTCATGAAGAAGAGACCTTTATTCTTGTCCATTATCTCAAACAATTCAGAATTGGAGGCATCAAGAAAGTACTGAGCAAAGAATTTGTCCCTTATTTCTAGTTCTTTCTCAATGGTAATGCGCCATTTATTGTCCAAAGAATTGTATAAAGAATCAGGGGTCATCGATCTAATTTCACATGGCGATCGGTCATTAACACACAAATATTTTATCATTTCCTGCTCTACTTCTTCCTTCTCATTATTAGAAAAATCATCAAAATATTCTTTTAAGTCATCAAGCACCTTTCTCTTAATATTCTTTAAAGTCCTTTGACAATGTGTCAGAGGCTTATAAGAAGAGATGTCTATATTTACCAGTGCTGACGATGCAGGTGCATTATCGATAGATTTAGCCTTCTCGCTTGATTGCCTGGTTTTCTTAGGCTGCACTTCCGATACGGTATCATTTGACTTCGGTGAGTTGTTTTTGGTCTTTCACTTCCTCTCAAATACTTTAGTGGGTGCAACTTCCGGTTTCTTCTTGGTGGGTGATCACTTGGTCACTTTTGGGCTTGCTGAGGTAACCGGTGCCAATACCGATGGCACTACCTTTCCCTTTTTCACTGTAAGATCTTCAACCTATGTTACCCTTTCTAAGTAGGTGTCGGTTCACTTTTTCTTTGCATCTAAGGGTGAGGCAATCAGGGTAGAGGCATACCCATCCAACATGTCATACATTACTTCATACCCCATAAGTTCTACTGCTTCCTTTCTTGGCTCTACTGCTTCCATTATGCATTCATCTACCTTTATGATAAAGAAGATGTCATCTTCATATTTCTTTACAATATCTCCAGAAATCCCCATCCTTTGGCTCATTTTCTGCCTGAATTCATCAAAATATTTATTCAGAACCTCAGGATATCCGATTCCTACCGCTTGGAGACTTTCCCTAATTTGCTTAGTGACTGATTGGTCAGCAGACCATTGAATATCACCTACTCTAGGAAAATAGCCTTGAAAGTAGAAAAATAGGCCGACCAAGAGTTGTCCGAACCTTAACCTTAACACATTATCCTATTTAATGGACTTCAAGTTCAATAGCAGTTGCTTCTGCAAACAGGTACACAAATCAAATGAGGCATCTTCCTGAATCATTCTATAGGTGGCATTCACTACAGCAGTGGGGACAGAGTTTATTCTGCTGGCATAAAACACCTGGTAGCTGATCACCATGAAAGCATACTTATCACTTAGAGAACCAGTGAGCTTAGTCATTTCAGTCTTGATGACCTTCCTTAAGGCTGGCACCTCACCAATGTTACAGAAATTGGTGACGACATGAATTGCTTCTGGTGTGATATCATGCATCTGCCCGAGGTACATTTTATCAAGAAAATAAACTGCATTGTGTAGTTTCTTCCTCTCTAGGATGTTATATTCCAGTTTGATTTTCTTGTCATCCCCACAGAATAGACCTAGCTGAGAATGGATCACTAGGGATCCTAGGTCTTCCAATTTGCAATCAATATAAGCTGAAATATCTTCCTCAACTATGACTCCAATGGGTATCTGGGATAAGGCATTGTATTTCATCTTCTTTTGAATAAAATTTGTTGAGTCTACAGGTGCACTAGGATTGGAGTGCGATGCAGAAGCCATGATTAAATGATAGACAAAAATTTCAAGAAATACCTTCACACTTTGAAATTTAGAGTTTTGCAATGTCGCTCACAACACACCACTTCAGTTGCTGGATTACAACTTTGATGTTCTTCACTTGATTGATTGAAAATGATCTCTGGATTCTTCTGCAAGATTTTGAATTTACTTTGAATCACTAGACAAATCGCTCTTGTTTCTCTCCACTTGAAAATTCTTCGCTCGAAAATAGATAAGTGAAAATGGCATCAAAAATCCGTTTTTAAACGATCTTTCACCTACCATAATAAATGCTCCACCGCTAGGGTACAAACCCTAATTTTGCCTTTTACCGCTTCAAAATATTTTGCCGATTGACAGGTAACGTATACCGGTTAAGGTCTTTACCAATATAAATTGAGGGTTCAAATATTTCATTGATATGCTCCCCCTAAGCTTTTCTGAAGCCCAGTTTGCTAGTTCAGAGACTTCCACACTAGGTGCAGAAACCGGTTCATCTTGTGACACTTCTTCAGGTTTCTTTTTCCATGTTTTATTCATTCCCGCTTGAATGGTTTCAACATCAATCTTCCCTTTTGGAGTGATCAGTATATTATCTGATAAGTTCTTTCTCATTCTGTAGGTTCTGATAGTGTGTCTCGGTTTGTTGCAATGATAACATACCATTCTAGGTGTTCTCCATGGTCCATTGTTCATACTACCATTCTTCCTTCTGCATGTTGTAGCAGTGTGAATGCTAGCATGACAAATCAAATAGGTTGCTCTTCAACCAATTACCGCTTGATAGCCACCACCACCTAACTGATGGTCATACACATTATACTAGTTTGGATTCTGGTTCACAGTGGGTTCCGAGATAACTCCTTGAGTCCTTGGAGGGTATCTCCCAGTGTTGTGCAAAATAGACCTGCATTCAAATGCTCTATGCCCAAACTTGTTGCATGCATAGTAGTTTCCATTGAATCTATTGGATCTAGGCTTATTGTTTATAAAATAAGGAAAATTATTGTAGGCCTTATTTCTACACACATTAGCAGTATGTCCTTCCTTGAGACAATTAAAGCAAATAGGTTTAAACTTTTTCTTACCTTTATCCTTTGATATTGGTTGCTTCTTTGATGCTACATCTTTTGTTCTAGAGGTCTCACCTTCCTCATAACAGGAGAAACCAAGTCCAGTGGTATTCTTTACCGGTTTTGCTGATTCAAGCTTTTTCTCTAGCTTAGCAATACTCTGATTGAATTTGGCAAGTATGTCCTTTGTCTTAGTAAGTTCTTTGGAAATAGAAGCATTGGATTCCTTCAAGTTTGCATTCTCAAAAATAGCCATGTTTAGTTCACCTTGCATTTCTTCTTTTTCCACTTTACTCTCTTGGAGATGAGCAGTAAGGGCACTGATTTGTTGCTTCAACTTAGAGATCTCATGATCTTTGTCTTTTACCAGATCTTCAGCTTTCCTTTGGTTGTCAAGCTCTTGACACATTCTGATAGTCAGTCCTTCTAGTTCCCTTCTCAGGTTGGCATTAGATTCATTCAGTTTTTCAACTTCTTCAACTAGGGCATCCATGTTTGCTTCATCAGAAGAACTATTTTCAGTAAGCTTCATTAGTTTCTCAACATGCTCTCTTCTTTTTGCCAGAGAGGCTTTATACTTGACTTTGAGTTCATCATAGGCTCTCTCAGTCTGATTGAGACGATGAGTAAGTTCCCTCACAGTGTATTCCCCCATATCTCCTTCCAAGTGGTTAGACTTATAGAAAGGTTGGCTTTAATACCAATTAATGAATACTAAGAGGGGGGGTGAATTAGTATACTGAAAAACACCGAACTCAAACTTCTAAACAGTTTAGCAGATAACCAGTACAACATATTCACTAATAAACTGATTAAGATAAATGAAAACCAAATAGAAAACAAAGCATTTACCCACATGAGCACAATCACCATAACACAATATTTTTGGACGTGGAAACCCAAATGGGAAAAACCACGGTGAGCAGAAACTCACAAGTAACTATCTACAAAATAGAAACCAGATCGGTTAAGGTCATACAATGTTCTTCACCAGAACAGATCCTGTTAGGAATCTAGATCTCTGTTAGGAGATAAGTCCTATTAAAGACTACCTTGTGAGAGGATTTCAGATTCACAGTTGTGAACCACCTTGTTAGAGGATTTACAAAGGCTTTTCTAGGCCTACCCGGTTAAGGGTTTCAGACTTGTCGAAGATGTGAGTAATCAACAAGTGAGTGATCTAGATACTAGCACAGTATGCTTGGTTAGATCCTTGATAGCTCACTGTTAATGCATTTCAACATTACTTCAGTCTTCAATATCTCTACACTCCTACTCTTCACACAGACCTAATCTTCTCTTCTATGATCACACATACAAACCCTCATCATCTTTTTAAAACCCTAGACATAATGTCCTTATAAAGGAGTTTGATTTCATGTCGGTCCAATAGGATTAAATTACAAGTTCCTAGGTTCAGTGCATCTAGACACATTTGGTAACATGACACAAAATCACCGCCAAAGTGTCGGTGGATGATAACTCATCATAGAAATACCGGTTGGTAACTCATCACAGAGTAATACCGGTTCATACAATTTATCGATTTACCGGTTGTCAAAAATGAAGACTGGAAAAGTGTTAACTACCGCTTTGTTCCTTCATACCGCTTGAGATCCTCGAACCACTTAAGGTCTTCAATCAATTTGTGACCGGTAAACATCTTCTGCAAGACACCGATAGTCTAAAGACTATAATACATAATACTGGTTGGAACAAATACCGGTTGAGCATAACTCATACATCAAGAAAGTGTACACAAAGCAAGTGTGTGTCCATCAATGACAATCACAACATCATCAAAATGCCAACAATACAAACCAAATCTAAAGATGAAAAACAGAATTAATGCAAGTGTAAGAATGTAGGGTTCACTAAAATGTGTTATTGAAAAATGGAATTAGGTAGCTTAGGACCTAATCCCACTTTCATCCAAACATTGGAATATGAAAGCACCTAAAGGAGTAATCCTCTTTGACTAACTCTTGTGAAATAGAGTCAAGGGATACTTTTATGATATGTGAATTTTTGAGAGAGGACTTTAGATTTAATCAAATTAACAATTAAATGTCTAAAGAAGCCTTATAAATGCAATATGCAATGGGACACACTAAGGGAGGCACTAACCTAAGTGTGGAATTGGACAACCCTAATTAAGGGTGTACAATTTACGATGCTACAATTCCATGTAACCTTTGATCAAGGGACCCTTCTATGTTTATGACCATGTTGGATATATGGATCAATTCTACTTACACAACCCTTCTATAATTGGTGGTTAGGATAGAACAACTTCTATTCCATTTGTGGCTAAAAAGGAATTGGTCAGTGTTAATGGATCCATTTATAGCATTGGTTACAAGTCTAGTTGTATTTTGGATAAAATTTTATACCACATATGTGTTGTGTGATAATATTATACTTGGTTTTAGTATTTTAATTTTGTTAATATAATTAAATTTTTTTAATAACTCTACTAATGCGAACTATTAGTAATTATGGTGGATTTGATCCTTTTGATAATGATTTAAGTTGTGATCAATTGTTGTCTTAGAGCTAGCATGATCAAATCTCATAGTTATTAGTTACATATACTTCTTAAAGATATAATGTGTATTTTTCTTTGGTCTTAGTCACATGCTCTTTTGTGGTTGGTCAATTCTAGGAGTTTATTAAAAGGACTAGAAAAATATCCGATTTAGATGCCACTTGTATAATTTTTCATAAATTGTGTTAGGTCTTTCTCAATTGTGTGGGTAATGTAAGCACCTAAAAATGACTAACACATTTTTGTCATATTACTCCATCATGTATCACCATTTCATTCATCCACACTAATTAAATAATTTTATTATTTAGTTAAGCTAGCATTTACTCTTTTGATCAATAATAATTGAATAATTTTAATTATTTCGTATCTTTTTATTATTCATATTAATTAAATAGTTTTGGATTATTTAATTTATAATTTCAAATTTCCCTCACTTTAATTAAATATTTTTTTAATATTCAATTAATTTCTTAGAAAATCTTTTTTTTTTTTCCCAAATGAATTGAATCATTTTATGTTATTTAAGTAATTTCTCCATAATTTTCTCTAGTGTATAATAATTAAATAAATATAATTATTTAATTAGCTAATTATTCTTCCATGATTCAATAAATTATCTTATTTTATTTTATTTTATTTTATTGCATTTTTTTAAATTCATTTTCTCTAAAAATAAATAAAATTCATATTTATTAATTTTCCTCTCATGCACATGAATTGAATGATTTTTTATTTAATTCCAATAGTTATTCCTCATGCACCTCCATATCATTAGTTGACTCTCACTCACTCTCAATCCACTCATCAATTATTCCTCCATGCAATCAATTATTTATCTTATGCAATGAGTTAACTTATTCATGCAATTAATTAACTTCTATTTTCAACCTCTCAATCCTCTCAATCATTCTCATCCATTATTTCTTCTAATTCATCTAAATCCTTGACCGATATCAGGTATCAACTATATATATATATATATATATCATCTCATCATGTACTTCTATTTTTAGCCTCTCAATCCTCCCGATCATTCTCATCCATTATTTCTTCTAATTCATCTAAATCATTGACCGATATCAAGTATTAACTATATATATATATCATCTCTCATCTTGTTTGATCATCTATAATCATTGGACATCCATTTACATACTTATAATCATTATGTTATCATAAGGTTATTGTGATTGTAGAGAAATTCACATATCACCTCTCTCTCTCTCTCTCTCTCTCTCTCTCTCTCTCTCTCTCTCTCTCTCACACACACACACACACACACACACACACACACACACACACACACACACACACACACACACACACACATAATGGAGCAATATGGAGTCATGTAAGGTATAATTATTTTAACTATTCATTTGATTGCATTGTTTTTGTGCTTTATTGGTGTTAGTTGATTTGTGAATTTGGTAATTGCATTGTTGTCATTCCTACTTTTGTATTTCATGATTTAGCTCTCCACATTTTGACATTATTAGTGGGACCTACATCTTTAATTTTATAATATTTTATGAGAAATTTGTGTTTAAGAAGCTATAGGTATGAATCTATGTAACTAATACAACGTGCAACACAATTGAGATGAGTAGTTGTACAACTGATATGACTCATGATGCATTTGGTTTGACCTATTATGTTATTATTTAATTTTGGCATGTCTTTGATTTCTTCCTCAGTGCATTTGATTCTACTTATTCCATATCTATTTATTGATATTTTATTGGCATTTTGACTAATTTCTGTTGTAGGTTTTTTGGATTTTTGAAAAAAAAATCATTACTCTAACATGAATCCAACCCTCAAGCTGATCAAATTATTATTTTATAAGGTTTTCAGGTCTCTATTTTATAGGTATCTCATATTATAAATCTGCACATCTGTAGTGACTTATTATGCTTCTAAGGTGTCATGGTGTGTGTTATTCCCAACCGGTGCTGAGAGGGGAGGGGTGAATCAACACTTAATCAAAATTTCACAATTTAACTTTTATCTCAACTCTTCTTTCATCTAAGATCCAATAATATACTTAATCACTGAAGTAAAATATGCAAGCATGAAAAGTTGATAGTGCACCAAGAAGTTATCTCGTGGAAACCCATTAGGGAGAAAACCACGGTGTGAGTAGGAACTCACAAAATTTACACTCTATTGGAGTACACCCAGTTAAGAGCCATCCATGTTAGGAGATTGCAAAGACACTATTAGGTGTCACCTGGTTAAGGGATTTTGAACAAAGCCGGTTAGTGCCTTTACCCTATTAAAGGTATCCTAGTTAGATGACTTAGAACATCATCTAAGATGTTACCCGATTAAGGGATTTTATAATAGGGACTTGTTAAAGTCCACCCAGTCAAGGGATTTATGTTGTAGTTGTTAGAAAACAACAGATAGATGATCTACTAAATTAGCTACTGATAGCTTGATCGGATCTCAATATGCATTCCACTCAATACACACCGATTGTGTCTTCTCAGCACAACACCGATTTCCTTCTTACACCTTCAACTATTCACTCAGTCAGTCATCTCTCCTTTAGCACTACACTCTGCTGGTCCTCTGACCTTTAGCTCTACACTCTGCTGGTCCACTATCCTTCGGCTCTTCCCTCAGTCGGTTCTCTATCCTTCAGCTTTGCATTCAACCAGTTCTCTATATGTCAACTCTACACTTAGTCGATCTAGCTCACACATACACTCAACAATGCTAACACCACTTTGCTCTTCACCCAGGATTGCCTTCAACAAGATTTGCTTGTTTCAAATTTCACAATAAAAAACTTTCTGAAAGATCTTAAGAACACTTTATACATTTTTAGTTGAAACCTACAGGCATATCCTCAATCAGATCAATCAAGGATTCTGGAAGATTTCAAATTCAAACTCTCTCACTCTTTCTCTGTGCACCTTTCAATAATTCCACCAAGTGTTCAACCAGTTCTACCACTACATCTTCGAAGGATAGAAACCTTTGAGACATGTCCAGTCAAATAAATGCAAACCAAAGAATCCACATGTAATCATGCTTGACTGCATGGTAACTGAAAGTTAACTCTACCAAAAAATTATTTGGCATAGGCACAAGCCTACCAACTCATTCTTTGTCACTGCAACTAAATGGCTAATCACTACTACGAAACTTATGGCGATCGCCTGTCTTCCTTCAGTCATACCGGTGTATCGGTATGTAACTACACTTCTTGCTTTACCACTTTATTCTTTGGCTGCTGGTTTGTTGTGCTAGCATCATGTTTCTTCCCTATTTGCTAGAGAGTTACCGGTTGGTTGGAACAAACAAGTTTCTTTTCCTGAGTCACCTTTTGTGACTTCACCATCATCAAGGTGACCGATCTTCCTGAATGATAGATAAGTTGACTTACTTTATCTTTCCTTGAGCTGAAGTACCCTTTGATCATTCAATACCCATTCATTATTACTTATTGAAAAGCAACATCACTTTACCTATACCACTACACTGGTTAGTATCTTCACCGGTAAGTGTTGAACATCAATGACCAACCTTAGCATATATACCAGTTTTCTAGACTGACCGGTTTTGTCAATGCCAACAATCCAACAATCTCCCCCTTTGGCATTGATGGCAAACACTTCAAACTTTGGCTAGTTAGAAGCATGTTTCTTCATCTCTGTAATAGTCCAGTCCTTACTTCTGCCTTGAGTAATGAATATCTCCCCCTGTCACTAATCATACTCTAATACAGTAATTTCAGCTCAATCACTACCTACCAATGTTGCACTCTAATCATATCTCCCCCTTTGACAATAATGCCAAAGAGTCTTGTCTGACCACTTACAAGATTGCTCCCCCTAACCAGAGTAGTCAACACTCATCAATCTAGTTTGTGTAAACAAAACTTGAAAGCATACTAGATTGATGTAGAAGCCTATTTGCTTACTTTACTGAATGGAGGGGCATCACCCCCAACTTACCTCTAAGATAGTCAAAGGCGTCCTTCACTAGTGGCTTGGTGAATATATCAACCACCTGCTCTTTTGTTGATATATACTCCAACATTACTTCCTTTTATTAAACTTTTCCCCTTAGATAGTGATATTTGATGGCTATATGCTTCGTTTTGGAGTGCATCACCGGGTTCTTAGATATGTCAATGGCACTGGTGTTGTCACAATGAATCACTACCGGTCCAACCACCTTTTATTGAATTCCTTCTAGTAGCTGTTTGATCCAAACTATCTGTGTGCAATTAATTGCAACAACTATATACTCAGCCTCAGTTGTAGATTGAGATATGCAGTTTTGTTTCTTGCTTGTCCAAGATACAATTCTTTCTTTGAGAAAGAATGCTCCTCTACTAGTGCTCTTCCTGTGATCGATGTTTACTTCCCAATCTGAATTAGTGAAGACACTTAAGCTAAAGTCTCCTTTGTGTGGATACCAGAGACCATACTCCTCAGTCCTCTTTAGGTATCTGAATATTCTTTTGACTGTCATCATGTGAGTTTCTTTTGGATTTGCAAAAATTATGGCAACCAGGCCAACAACTTGTGCTATGTCCGGTCTGCTATGGACAACATACTGTAATTTACCGATCATGGACCAGTAAAGTGTCTCATTCACCTCTACAACCTCATCATATTTAGATAGCTTACAACCTGTAACCATTGGAGTTCCAACAGGTTTGCAATCCTCTATTCCAAAGGTCTTGATAATTTCTCATATGTACTTAGTTTGACCGATAAAGATGTCATTCTTTAACTGAGAAACTTGTAGGCCATTAAAGAACTTAATCTCACCAATCATGGACATCTCAAACTCTTGCTGCATTTGTCCTGCAAAGATCCTGCTCATCTCATCATCTCTCCCAAAGATGATGTCATCCACAAAGATCTCAACAATTAGGTGTTTTCCTTCAGTTCCGCTCTTTAGATATAGGTTACTATTATTACTGGTTTTTTGAACCCAATGCTTAGCAGATATAAGTGTAATCTCTCATACCAAGCTCTCGGTGCTTGTTTCAGCCCATACAGATCTTTCTGCAACCTACATACCATATTTCTCCCATCTTCAGATGCAAACCCTTCTGGTTTCTCTATGCATACCTCTTCCTCTAACACACCATTTAAGAATGCCAATTTAACATGCATTTGGTATACTTTAAACCTCTTATAAGCAGCATAGGCCAGCATAATTTTAACCCCTTCCAATCTAGCTACCAGTGCGAAGGTTTCTCCATAGTCCAAACCTTCTTCTTGAGCATAGCCCTTACAAAAAATCTTACCTTGTTTCTTATCACCTTACCGGTTTCGTCCATCTTATTTCTGAACACCCACTTGGTGCCTATTACATTTTTTATTTTCTGGTCTGGGTACTAGAGTCCATGCATCATTTTTCTCTATTTTTTCTAGTTCTTCTTCCATAGCTTTGACCTAGTTATCATCTTTCAGAGCCTCCTTTGCTGTTTTGGGCTCAAAAATGGAGAGCATACATTCATTCTCTCTTTCTCTTCTTCAGGTTAGAATTCCCGCATCCTTGTCATCAATGATATCTTCTGCAAAGTGGTTATTTTTGACATATTTAGCCAATACCGTTCACTCCTTGGAACTTCTTCTACCGGTTGTGCAGGTTCTATCTCACAGGATTCTTCATTAGCCACTTCAACAGGATCATCTTCAGTAGGTTCCACTGGTACATTGTACTCGAACCCTTTATAGTCCTCCAGTTCACTCTTACTGTCCTATTCATTTTTCTCAGAGTAATCATCTACTCTGACATTTGTACTTTCCATAATCTTACTAGTCCTTTTGTTTAGACATCAGTATGCCTTGCTCTTTGTTGAGTAACCTAAGAAGGTTCCCTCATCACTCTTGGGATCAAATTTTCTAGTGTACTCGTCCCTTTTGATGTAGCACCTACTTCCAAATACTTTGAAATAGAAAACATTAGGTGAGTAACCACTCCATAATTTATAAGGAGTTTTGTTTGTTCCCTTCTTTACCTGTATCCACTTCAAAGTGTATACAACAGTGCTTATTGCTTCTCTCTAGAAGGTATGTGGGATATCCTTCTCTATCATTAGAGTTCTGGCACAATCAATGAGAGTTTTGTTTCTTCTTTCAACAAGTCCATTCTGCTGAGGAGTTATGGATTCTGACATTTGTCTCATGATTCCCTGTTCCTCATAGTAGTTCATGAACTCTTGAGAGGTGAACTCCCCTCCTCTGTATGATCTTAGGCACTTCAGATTCTTACGTTCCTCTTTCTACTCAAGCCTTAAACACTTTAAACATGTGAAAAGCTTATGATTTTTCTTTTAAAAAGACAGTCCACATCATTCTTGAGAAGTCGTCCACAAATAACTTAAAATATTGGTCTCCATAGAAGCTCTTGTTTCTCATGGGACCACGCAGGTCTGTGTGAACTAAGTCCAACACACTTTCAGATGAGAATTTTTTACTGCTGAAGCTGGACCCGGTCAACTTCCCTAGTTGACACTCTTTGCACATAGAATTTTCAGGTTTTACTATGTCAGGAATACCTCTTACATATTTTGCCTTGCTGATTTTAGCTATGCTATCAAAATTAACATGACAATCTTTTGTGGCATAACCAGCTGTCTTCTGCCTTAGCCACTAGCCAATTACGTATGGTGGTGTCTAGATGAAACAAATTACTTCTTGACTGTTTACCAGTGGCAATTAAACTTATAGATTTGTCATTTATTTTACATATCCCTTAATTGAACTCTAACCGATATCCTTTATTGTTAAGTTGTGCAACACTTAACAAGCTATACTTTAATCCTTCTACCCAAAAGACATCATCACAGTTTGTCTTATCATTCAAAGCTATAGAACCCTTACCTCTTACTGCACATGGGGCATGATTTCCGAACCTCACTGTTCCTCCATTGCAATCCTCTATGTTGAGGAATTTAATTCTATCACCGGTAATGTGGTGAGTGCAGCCACTTTCGATCACCCATTCTCCACACTGGTTTGTGCTAGAAATCAATGCCATATCTCCTTCCTCCGTGCTATCCTCTTTGACTACCACAAAATCAATTCCATCTTCATTAGATCTCTCTGACTCTTCATCAGTGACTCCTTCTTCTACAATATAACATTCCTTCTTGATTTTGTCCCTGTAACTTCTGAAATTATCCTTCCTGTCTCTATCATTGTCAAGACATCTTGAAGCAATATGACCTATCTTATTATATGAGAAGCACTTTAAGGGTAATTTACCTTTGTATTTACCTTACCTCTTGGTAATCTTCTTGCCAACAGAGCTTCAATTTTGTCTTGATCTTGTTCCTCAGAGAGCAGATGGGTGCATGCATCATGAATGCTTTGAAAGAAACATCAATCTTTGGTATGCTATTGTCATAATTGCTCAAGTCAAAAGCAATCAACTTACCGATCAGTGAGTCAAGAGTTACACTGAGTGTTCTCAAGGATCTAAGCTCCTAGATAGCAGAGACCCTTATGGCATATTGTGGTAGCAGAGTTCTTAGGATTTTGCTAACCACATTATCCTCCTCGAGTTTTCCTCCTGCACTTTTAATGGAGTTTACTACATCTTTTATCCTCTTACTGTATTGCTCTATGTTTTCACTTTCCTGCATTCTCATCTCATCATATTTTCCTCTCAGGCTGTCTACTTTGGCTTTTTGAACATGGGGATCTCCCCATAGAATGTCTTCAGCTTATTCCATATTTGAAAAGCTATTTTCAAATCTTGTACCTCAGCAAATTCATTATCTGAAAGTGTGCTAACAATCAGATCCATAGCAACAATATTATCTTGCCTTTCCTTGATTTGTTCTAGAGTAAGAGTCACTGTAGGTTTATTGTATTTTGTGATCACATGATTCCAGTAGTGTTCACCTAGGGATTTTAAATAGAGTTTCATTCTTCCACACCATAAGGTGTAGTTCTCCTTAGAGAACTTAGTACCCTCCTTACGCATCATCTTTGATCTTTCCCTAAGCCGGTTAAGCTTCTTCTAATTCTAGGGACTTGATGCTCTCATACCAATTGTTAGTCCCAACCGGTGCTGAGAGGGGAGGGGTGAATCAACACTTAATAAAAATTCAACAATTTAACTTTTGTCTTAAATATTCTTTCATCTAAGATCCAACAAATGGGTGGAGAGGAGCGGCAAGCGGAGCAACGAGCGAGAAATTCAAATTTCAAACCTGGGGATGGCAGAATTCATGGGGATGGCAGTCTTTCTACGGTTGGAGCTACTAATCATGCTGGTCCCCAGGCTTCTTAGGGTACTGAGGGGGACAAGGCGACAATCAAATCAGTGGAAGATAAATATTCCAAAATTGGGGACCCACATGATAGAGGTAAAGAAAAGAAATGGTCTTCTCTTTTTGGAGTCAGGCCTCTAGTGAAATTTGGTCTTCCAGAAGTTAAAAATATCTCTGATCTGGCGATAGGGGTTTTTTCTATTTCTGTTCTGGATAAGCTGGTTGATTTCACTGTGTGTGGCTTAGCTATGACCTTGGTTGGAAGGTTTGTTGGTTTTAGACCTAACAATGATTGTGTAAGGAACATTATAAGGAGGAAATGGGTTCTCAAAGGTCAAGTGGATGTGGCGGCTTTTCCTAGGGGTTTTTTTTCCTTTGCTTTTAATAATGAAGAAGATATGAATAAAGCACTTTGTGAAGGGCCATGGATGTTTAGAAAGTCAACCTTGGCTTTACAAAAATGGGCTCCTAACCTCCCTTTGGATGATTTCTTTTTTGTGTCGGCGCCTATGTGGACGTGTCTCCGTGGCCGGAATTCTGGAATGAGGAGGTCCTTAAAGGGATCGTGGGATCATTTGGTGAACTTCCTTTGATCGACCTGATGACAATAGCTAAATTAAGGTCAGTTTTTTCTCATATTTGTGTTAATGTTAATCAAATGATGGATATGCCTCAATCTATTGAGATTCTATCTAAATTGGGGAAATGGACCCAAGTGATTGAATATGAATCTCTCCCGTTTGTTTTCATTGTAAAAAGTTGGGTCATTGGGCAAAATCTTTCCCGCTTAAGAAGAGTAAGATTGGTAAAAATGATAGCAACTCAAAACAGAAATGGAAAATGAAAGGGAAGAATGATGATCCACCTTTAGAGGTTGTCCTTGAGAAGGAAGTGACCGAGATGGAAAATGAGGAAAAGAAGGGTGTGAATAGTAACAATGAAAAATCAGTTTGTGCCTATTCTAACAGTAAAAAAGAAAGTAACAAGGAGGAAGAGCATGGGAAAGACGAAAAGGCTCAAAAATATGAATCAGAGGATTATAAGGTTGGTCCTATCATCCAGGGTAAAGCTGATGAGAGTTCCTATGATGATGTTTCTGCTTCATCTAATAATAAAGAAAATGAGGAAGACTTTAATGAAGCATAGGACTATAATATTTTGGATATTGAGCCTTTGTTGTTTTTTACCAATGGAAGTCCTAAGAAGATTGGAAATATGATCCTAAACTCCCAATGCAAAACTCCTCCTAAAAGTTTGGAAATGGTGGGTCTTGAGGGAAATCTTCGGATTCTCTGTATTGAAGAAGGCAAGTCAAATAATGGAGGACCCAATGGAGGTATTTCAACCAGAAGCAAGAATAAGAAAGTGGCAGATGTTGGAAGTCACAACAAAAAATAGGTGAGACCCTCTCTAAAGAATAAGAGGGAATAGGAAAGTTGGAAGAACCGTGCTGATGGAACACAGAGCTCCATTGAGTTAGCCTTATCCCTGATTAAAGTAAGAAGATAATCTCATGGAATATTAGAGGGTTGAATGCCCCCCATAAGCAGGATGTGTTGCGTAATATTGTAAGAGATCATAAACCGGATGTAGTCCTTATTCAGGAAACTAAGATGTGTAAGGATAAAGTGGAAAGGATTAGAATATTCAAAAGTAATGGGGTAATTACAACAAGTTCGGAGGGTGCCTCTGGAGGTACAACTATCTTTTGGAACCAAAATACTATTATAGGTAAGGAAATTGCTTCAGGGGTCAATAGGACCTCAGTCTTGCTTGAGCATATTAAGGATAACTTTGTCTGGGTTATCACTAATGTCTATGTGCCTAATTCTAAAGTTGGAAGAACTAAATTTTGGAGGAGCCTAGCTGAAGACAGACTAAGTTTTGCTGATAAAAGCTAGATGATCATGAGAGATTTAAATACCCCTTTAAAAGAGGATGAAAAGATGGGAGGCCTCCCTTTGCAGCTGGAGGGAAGACAAGATCTTATGGATTTTATTAATGATCAAGCTTTGATGGATGTGGATCTCCAAGGGATTAATTACACTTGGACCAATCGAAGAACTAGTTCTGATCTTATTCAAGTAAGGTTGGATAGATCCTTGACTTCTCCTAATTGGCTTTCTAAGTATAATTATTCTTTGGCGTCAATCATTAAGATTGGCTTTGATCATTACCCTATTTCTTTCACTGCCAATTCAACTTCTACAAAGTGAAATTTTCCTTTTAGATTTGAAAAAGCGTGGTTATCCCACCCATCTTTGGAAGTCTGTGTTGCTAAATGGTGGAATTCGGAGATTGAGGGAACGACCTTATTCAGGGTTGCCAAAAAGCTTAACATCATAAAAGCCAAAGTCAAAATCTAAAACAAAGAGACTTTTGGAGATATCTTGAAAAGTAAAGCTCAAATTAAGACTAATATAAAAGAAGCTCAAGATAAAATCCAAGAGGAAGGGCTTTCTGAGGATTTGAGAAATGTTAAAAATGGGTTGTGGTCTAAATACCATGAAATTATCTCTAATGAAGAAACTTTTTGGAGACATAGATTAAGAGCTTTGTATTTGAAGGAAGGTGATAAAAACACCCAGTTTTTCCACTTGACTGCTCTTAAGCATAGGGTGGCCAACATGATTTCCAGGTTATCCTGCAATAGGGGAATTTTATCAGATGAAAATGAAATAAGAAAGGAAGCTATGGATTTTTTTAGCAATTTGTTGGGAGGGGTGGACATTCTAGATATCAGAAATGAAGACCTTCTTTCTCAAGCAATCCCTCCCATTTTAAATGAGGATGACAATAAAAATCTCTCTCAAATCCCTTCAAATCAGGAAATCAAAAAGGTTGTGTTTTCCTTTCATGGAGATAAGTCTCCTGGTCTGGATGGATTCCTTATGTTCTTTTTCCAAAAATTTTGGCATATTGTGGAGATTGATATTCGTAATAGAGTTAAAGAATTCTTTGGTTCAAGGCAGATTCTAAAAGAACTCAATGCTACCTTTATCGTTCTTATTCCTAAGATCTCTAGAGCTGACTCTTTCAATAAGTCCAGACCTATCAGTCTTTGTAATTTTGTTTACAAGATTATATCTAAGGTTCTTACTTCTAGAATGCTGGATATTCTCCCCTGCATTATTTTGGCTCAGCAAAACGGTTTTGTCCCTAGTAGATAGATCCTAGATCCTATCATTTTTTTTCATGAGAATAATCATTCTTTAACCGCTGCTAAAAAATAGGGCCTTTTTCTTAAGTTGGACATGTCTAAGGCCTATGACAGAGTGAATTGGCAATTCCTTTTCAGATTTATGAAAGCTTTTGGGTTTGGGGAAAAGGTGATTCAACTTTGTTCTTAGTTGACTGGAACTTCTACCTCTTTAGTTATTATTAATGGATCCCCTTCCAGTTTCTTCAAAAGTTCTAGAGGCCTTAGACAGGGGGATCCCATCTCTCCTATCTTGTTTACTATTTTGGTTGAAAGTTTGGGTAGATTTATTATGAGAAATGTGGAAGAAGGGAAACTCAAAGGCCTTAAACCTTCATCTTCCAACATAACCTGTACTCATGAACAGTTTGTTGATGATTCGATCACTATGGGAGAATTTACCAATAGGGAAGCGAGAAACATGAAGAGTGTTATGGATTCCTATGAAACTGCTTCTGGTCAAAAAATAAATTGGGATAAGAGTTCTTTGTTCTTCATCAATACCCCTGTGGATAGACAAAGAAGGATAGAAAGAATCCTTGGATGCAAAATTGTCGAGTTTCCTTCAACCTATATGGGTCTCCCTCTATGCTTAAAGCCTTCAGAGAATTTCTGGATGAAATTGGTTGATAGATTCAATTCCAAACTGGCTCGATGGAAAAGAGCCCTCCTTAGCCAAGTGGGTAAGGTGACGTTGCTTAAAGACACCCTTCAAAATTTGCCTATCTATGCCCTTAGTCTGTTCAAAATCCCCAAAAATTTTGCGGAGGCAATTGAAAGAATTCAAAAAAAATTCTTATGGTCGAGAGTGGAAGATAAAAATAGAATCCCCCTTATTGCATGGAATAATATTTGTACTCCTAAGGCTTTTGGGGGTTTGGGATTAAGGAATATTATAACTATGAATAATGCCTTGTTAGCTAAACAAATTTGGAGAATGAAAGGGGAGGAAAGAGAATGGAATTTAATTTGGAAAAAGAAATACCTTTACATGCAACCATCTGAGGAAGAATTTATGGAAAATTCTTTTTTTGTTGAAGGCTCTGCAATTTGGAATGCAGTTCAAATGGCTAAAGCTTGGGCAACAGCTGGAAGAAAGTGGAAATTGGGGAATGGGAGAATTATCAGATTCTAGGAGGACAAATGGCTCATGGATAAACTGTTGGAGGAAATTCCTATCCTTAAGAAATGGAAAGACTGGTTCAAAGCAGGTATGGAGTCTTTGTTAGAGACTACTGGAGAAATGGGAAGTGGATTGAGTTCGGCCAACTTTGTTTGGGATTCAAATTTCTAGAGATTTTGCTTTCTTCTAAAATTTTTATGGACAATGCTAAGGATTGTTTGATTTGGAGGGAAACTTCGGATGGGAAATATTTTGTGTCTTCAGCGGTGTCTATGAACAACAAAGTTCTAGAAGAGATCCCTTTGTGGGATAAAGTGTGGATAAAGAAGTTGATACCTAAAATTAATATCTTCTTTTGGATTTTTATCCAAAATAAGGTACCAACTCTTGATAATCTCCATAAGCATGGATTTGTTTTTCCTAACAGGTGTTCTCTTTGTTGCAGGGAGGAGAAGTCTACTTGTCATATCCTCTACCAGTGTATTTTTAGTCAGGAAATCTGGAATATTATTTTTAGTAGGTGGAAGTTGAGCTGGGTTTTCCCGAACTCTCTGGAAGAGTTTTGGCAACAATGGTATTGTCCTAGTTCCAATTCTAAGAATGTTGAGCTTTGGAAACTTACTCTCCCTAATGTCATATGGAACATCTGGAAGGAGTGCAACAACAAGATTTTTAGGGATAAAAGTGCTAACCCTAAAGTGGTGGTGGATAAAATCTATAGAGGGATCTTTGAATTTTTAAATGGAACTGATCATGGTTTACCTACTAAATTAAGAAGACTTTAATGAAAGATGGAACCTCTCCAATAACAGAATTAGTATGGATAAGGGTAGGGATGGTCTTGTCTGGTGCTTTCCTTCTCAGGGATGAATAAAGGCCAACTTTGACCAAGCTTCTAAGGGGAACCCGGGGAAAGCTGGTTATGGGGGCATTGTCAGGAATTTTGCTGGAAGTTGCCTTGTGGTTGTTGTTGGCCCTTTGGGTAATCAAACTAGTCATTATGCTGAAGCCTTTGCAGCTTTGAATACATTGATTATAGAAAAACATATTAATCATGATAATCTATGGTTGGAGGGAGACTCACTTAACAATATTAAATGCCTTAAGGGGGAAATTGAGCCTTCGTGGACTATAGAAAATATTATTTTTAAAGCTAGAGAAATTATTTCTAGCTTTAAATCTATTATCATTGAACATGCCTTCAGAGAAAAAAATATTGTTGCGGATGGTCTAGCGAACCTTGGCATAATTTCTAAAGCTCAAAGTATATGGAATGGGGAAGTTAATATTGATTTTAATATTAAAGAGCTCATCAGAAAGGAGAGATTTATGGGGAAAGATGGATTGGACGATTAATCATGAAAGTTTTAATGAGTAATCTTCAAATTTTTAGAAAGGTAATGATGACACATCTGAGGGGTAGATTCCTAATCAAGAATATTAATTTTCCGCACACTTTGTGGGTATGCATTTTCAAAAAATTGAGTGTCATTTGGAAGAAAGCTCTGAAGTTACAGAAGAAGAGAAATTGTAAAATGAAATCTAAAATGGGGGGGGGGGATCTAAGAAGAGAGGAACCCGATAATATTTCCAGATGGAAGGAGATGCCTAAGGTTTGGACAAAGCTGGAGAAAGGGTTCATGACGAATTTCATGGAAAATTTGGTCGATTATGATAAAGGCAGAGTTAACCTAGTGGTCACCAAAGTTACTGAAAACTGGATAAATGGCTCCTTCAAAATTCATGGTGTTAGGTTTAAGCTGGATGTGGACCTCATTGCAACGGTCACAGGTATGGCCCATTCTAGTCTTAAACTTCTTTAGAGACCTGAAAGTGTCTAATAATGTAATTAAGCTTTTTCCACGTAAAGAGAAGGAGAGAGCGAAAATAGGGAAAGCTATGGGGGGGTATTATGATGCTTCTAATATTAAGAAAATCTGGGGTTGTGTGCTTAATGCAATTATGGAATATATTACTGTGGAAGGTCATTTTACCAGTGTCCACACATACCATTTTGTGCTTTTAAATCATTTTAGACATGAGAAGAGGATTTCTCTGTCCTATTACCTCTTTAGGTCTCTGTCGTGGTCTCTGAATAAGAATAGAAAGAACCCTTCTACGCCTGTGCTTCATTGTGGCCTTATTTTGCTCATTTATGAGCATTGCAAGATTCTGGCTATCAAGGAAAACAAGAGATTGTTGGTGTCACTAGGGAAAGGAAAGAGGAAGATGAAGGAAGGTGGGCCTAGCAAGGATGAGTTGACATAGAGCAAAAAGGGCAAAAAATCCACTATGGAGAAAATTCAAGAGGACAAGGGTAATCAAAAGGATACGAAGATTGATTCAAAGGACATTGGAAAATATGGAAGCGAGATGGAGACCGATGAGTCTGAGGGAGAGGAGAGTTGGAAAGAAGAGGAAGTGAGGGAAGAGGAAGGAGGAGCTGAGGATGTTTCTGATCAAAATAGTCCTACCCACAGTGTGAGTATAGGTAATGTTAATAGCCAGCCAATGGAGGAGAAGGACAACAAGATTAATGAGGAAAGGGAAATGGAAATTGAGCAGGAGAAGGACAAGGAAATTGAGCAGGAGAAGGACAAGGAGAATTAGAGAAGGGATCAGAATAAAGTTGGAGAGGGGATAATTCTGGATAAACTCAAAAACTAGTTTGAGGCTCGAATGGGTTTTGACAGGTGGGTTTATGAAGGAATCAAGAATCTGGAAAAATTTGATAAGCAGCAGGAAGAGAAAGGGAAGAAAGCTGAAATGAACCAAGAGCAGTGGAAAAGGGGTATGGAGGAAAAAGTGGAGAAGCTAGAAGCTCAGATTAGTAATCTGGAGGAAGGAAAAACAACTATGAAAATTTTTTTGGTAATGATTCCGAATATGCTTACCTCTGTGACTAAGATTTTAGAGGAAATTACCAAGTTCCTTGATGGCTCCAGCACCTCCAAACCTGTTGTGGACCTAGATATTGATGAGGATTCTATTGAGGCAGGGACAGTGGAAAGTGCTCTTGGTGGTGCGGCAAAAAGAACGAGGGCGAGCATGAAAAAAGTTGTTGTGGCCTCTTCCAAGGATATCCCTAATCTTAGGGATAATATTAAAGATTTGCAAGGGATTAGTGGAAATTTGGATAATGACCTAAAAAACATTAAGTAATCTATCTTCTGTCTTTTTTTCTATTATGGTTTGTTGTTGCCGGTTTTGTTGGGCTTTTTTGCTGATTTTTGCCCAAAACTGTGTTGGTTTTTTGGCAGTTTGTCTTTTCATGTTTCTTAATGCTATTATCTTTTAAGGATCTTTTGTAAAGGGTTTTAGGATCCCTTCAAAACCTGATTTTACCATAATAAAAAATAATATACTTAATCACTGAAGTAAAATATGCAAGAATGAAAAGTTGACAGTGACACTAAGAAGTTATCTCGTGGAAACCCAATAAGGAGAAAACCACGGTGTGAGTAGGAACTCAAAAAATTTGCACTCTTTTGGAGTACGCCTGGTTAAGAGAAATCCTTGTTAGGAGATTACAAAGACACTGTTAGGTGTCACCCGGTTAAGGGATTTTGAACAAGGTCAGTTAGTGCCTTTACCCTATTAAAGGTAGCCTAGTTAGAGGACTTAGAACATCAACTAAGATGTTACCCGATTAAGGTATTTTACAATAGGGACCTGTTAAAGTCCACCGAGTCAAGGGATTTATGTTGCAGTTGCTAGAAAGCAACAGATGGATGATCTGTTGAATTAGCTACTGATAGCTTGATCAGATCTCAATATGCATTCCACTCAATACACATTGGTTGTGTCTTCTCTGCACAACATCGGTTTCCTTCTTACACCTTTGGCTATTCACTTAGCCGGTCATCTCTCCTTCAGCACTGCACTTTGCCGGTCCTTTGACATTTGGCTCTTCACTCTGCTGGTCCACTATCCTTTGGCTCTACCCTCAGTCGATTCTTTATCCTTTGGCTCTGCACTTAGCCAATTATTTATATGTCGACTCTACACTTAGTCGATCTACCTCACACATACACTCAACTGTGCTAACACCACTTAGCACTTCCTCTCACTTTTCTCTTCATCCTAGATTGCCTTCAAAAAGATTTCCTTGTTTCAAATTTCACAATCAAAAACTTTCTAAAAGATCTCAAGAACTCTTTATGCATTTTCAGTCGACACCTAAAGGCATATCCTCAATCGAATCAATCAAGGATTTCAGAAGATTTCAAATTCAAACTCTCCCACTCTTTCTCTACGTGCCTTTCAACAATTCCATCAAGTGTTCAACCAGTTCTGCCACCGCATCTTCCAAGGATAGAAAACTCTAAGACATATCCAGTCAAATAAATGTGAACCAGAGAATCTGCATGTAATCATGCTTGACTGCATGGTAACTGAAAGTTAAATCTACCAACAAATTATTTGGCGTAGACACAAGCCTACCAACTCATTCTTTGCCACTGCAACTAAATGACCAATCACTGCTCTGAAACTTATGGTGATCGCCTGTCTTCCTTCAGTCATACTGGTGTACCGATATGTAACTGCACTTCTTACTTTACTGGTTCATTCTTTGGCTGCCGATTTGTTGTGCTAGCATCATGTTTCTCCCTTGTTTGCTAGAGAGTTATCGGTTGGTTGGAACAAACAAGTTTCTTTGCCTGATTCACCTTTTATGACTTCACCATCATCAAGGTGACCGATATTCCTGAATGATAGATCGGTTGACTTACTTTACCTTTCCTTGAGCTGAAGTACCCTTTGATCATTCAATACCCATTCATTATTACTTACTGAAAAGCAACATCACTTTACCTATACCACTACACCGATTAGTATCTTCACCGGTAAGTGTTGAACATCAATGACAAACCTTAGCATATATACCAATTTTCTAGATTGACCGGTTTTGTCAATGCCAACAATCCAATAATGTGCATCTGACATATATAACCATGTTATTGACAAATATTTCCACATTATTGACAGGTGTAATTTTGTTATTGATCATTGATTCTATAATTTTGATTTCTATTTTTGGATTGAAGATTATCATTTTCTTTTAACCATCTTGTGATATTAGAAACTAATCAATAACATGTATCTTGGCAATCATTGGGAGAAGGTAAGGTAATGTAAACTACTTACATACCTATTACAAGGTTAATCTTGGTTTTTGTCAAGTAGTTGCACATTTGGATTTCTCAGGTAATGTAAACTACTTACATACCTATTACAAGGTTAATCTTGTTTTTTGTCAAGTAGTTGCACATTTGGATTTCTCAAGGGTAAATGAATATTGTATATCATGTTTGTGTGAGAGTTTTTGTGTACATGTTGAGCCCCTTATGTCTAGTATGAACCTATGGATCAAAAGAATATTCTAGCATATGTGTCTATTATTTTTACCCAAGGAGTAATAGCTTGTGTCTTATCTCCCCTTGCACTTCATTCAAGCATAGGAATCAAAAGCACTAGTATATTATTATTTTTATAATATGAGGTCTATTTGAGGATTTTATCACCCCAAGGTTGACATCAACCAACTTTTTTGGTGGGCTATATAGTGGGGGAGAGTGAAAGTTATACCTCAAAAGCGTAACTATCATCATTAGGCCAATACTTAAGACCCTTTATATGTTGAAACTAGGTGGTGATGAGTATGGAGGGACCCTCCTAATCTCAATATTTTTTTAGATAATCTTATTAGTCATATGCACTATGAAACTTGTCTTTAGAGGGCTTTAATACCTTCAAATGACCATCTCCATAGTCTGGTGCAAGGTACAATATCATTCTTGAAGTTACTCAACATGTACCATCTTATGAAGAGATGTGAATTGTATAAGCTAAAGGTGTCAAAACCTTGAAAGCAAGAGGAAAGGTGATCCCTTGAGCCACTAGACCCCTATCTATCAGCTCCTATGAGTGGAACATGCATGCACAATCTTATGGTACTCAAGGTTGGGCCTAAACTAGTGAAACACACCTAAATAAATAATTTAAGGTTGTTAATGAGCTTGACATGTATTTATTGTGATATGCTAGCAAATCCAACTCAACCTTTTTAACCTAAAATTATTAAATGACATTATCTTTTATTGTATGATCTCTTGCCAAAATAGATTGACCAAAACTAGATTCATTATAAAAACTCTTCTATTTAAATTGTCATGTTTTAAACCACTTTGTTGAAGTGAAACCTACAATGTATTAAATCTAGCCCAATCTCATGGAAATAAGATGTGGATTGAGGTTGACTCTTTGAATATCATTAATTGTCTTAAAGAAGTTCAAAGCCCAAGTTGAACTATTGAAAATATAATAAGGGATTCAATTACTATTTTTAGTTCCTTTGATAAATGACATATCTTCTATTTAATAGGGAGGGAAATACACTGGTTGATTATTTTGTGAACCTAGGAGTTTTTAACTCTTTGGAACAAAGGAGGGACTCCCATGATCCCTTTCCCCTTGAGACCATCATATATCATGAGATTCAACATTATTAAAGTATTCATGCCATTAATTTCTATGATGAATAGTTCTCATCTGAGGTGACTTCCACATGGATTCCAGGCACTCTTTTTGGGCCCCTTCTTCTCTACCAGTAGTGGGGTATGCTATGTTTCAATCTGCTACTTCTTTGTTGTATAGTCTCTTAAAATCATGGGTGGTGATAGGATTCGTATTGAGCCCATTTATAGCAAGGGGATGAAGAGTAATGCTCAAGTATGGAAAATCTTTGTGAGAGGAGGGGTTATCCCATATTTAGAGAAGCTTCATGGTTGTGACCTCTGGGTTACCAATGCTTTTGTTAAGGGTTGGAAGAATCACATTATGTCTTCTTATGGCTTGGAGTTGGATAAATTATAGGAATTTATTATTGGTCAAATTTTTGGGTTATCCACTAAAGGCAGAAATATTTTCAAAGATAGAAAGGCTTCAGAGGTGGGAATGAACATTTTTTTCAATAAGAATGAGAGAGATAAATTGGTTAAACTCACATTTGGTACATATTAAATAGGAGCTCCATTAAACCTATCTAGGCTAATATTATCGAGGCAATTATGAGGTATTTTACACTTGATGGTAGGTTCACTTCTTTGTTTGGGTATAATTTGTTTTTACTCAATCATTTTTGTCATTAGCAAGTTGTTTCCTTTCCATTTTATCTATTTTCTTCTCTTGAGTCTAGGATTAGAGATGATAGGAAGAACTTAAAGCTACCTATTCTTCATGAGGATTTAATTTTGGTAGCTATGGAATATGGAAAATCTTTGCCTATCTTAGTCAAACCCAAATAGAATACTAAATCTTATAAGAAATATTGTCCATATCGAGTGAACTACATGGATATGAGTATTGATATGAAGGAAAAATAATGGAGGAAGAGTGGTTTGCAAAGGAGGGAGATGGGAATTCTATGGAAATTCATTCAAATTACCCCTCTAAAGACAAAACTAAATACAACAAAACCTCTACAAATCATGATAAGACATAAATATCTTTGACTAGGGGTTCCTTTACTAGGGATGATGATATGGAGACAAAAGTGAATTCTTTTGCAAAAAAAAGGAAAAAAGGTTGAACCCGATAAGAAGAAAGGAAACAGTAACCTGGCGAGGGAAAATCATGCTATTGAGAAAGGAAAAAAGAACATCTCTACTAGTGAGAGGAGGAGCGAGGCATGTCTAAAGGCAAAAAGAAAATGAGAGAAATTAAAAAAAGATCAACACATTGATTTGTCTCATGAGGAATAGGTTCCTTCTTAGCAAAAGATTTCTAAGGATTTCAACTTTCTTAACATAAATAGGGAGGAAATTTACAATGTGCTTGATCTAGCTAAGGAGGGTGTGAAGGGAGAATTCAAATTGTCCAAGTGGTTTTTCCTTGAAATCAATCAGATTAATGTGAAGTTACAGTCTCTTTAGGATAAAATAGAGGTGAAGGATGGTAGTGAGGATGTTTCTAGAAATAGGAAAAAGAATTAAAACATGTTAGATATATTATAGGATGTGGCTAAGGATATTAGCCTAATAAAGAATGAGTATGAGGGCCTCATCAAGATGTTGGAGGATACAATTTAGAAGGTTCATCAAAAGTTGGAGAAGGTTGTGAAAGTGAGCTAGACAACAATTGAGAACAGTGAAAAGGGCTCCACATTCTCAATGAGAAGGTCAATATCATGAGAGATGAGGAAATGATGGTGATGCCTAAGGGAGATGATCATGATGATGGCAAGTTTGTGGTTAAAGGTAAGCAAGGAATTTCTTTGGTGAATTAGGGATTGAGTGCTCACACTTGTAGTTATTCCAAGAAACTCGTTTATGATTAGAAAAAAGGATATAAATGAGGTGGTCAACTTTCATGATTGTATTTCATAGCATGAAATTGAATTATCCAAGGCCTTTAAGGAGTTATAATAGTATCTTATGTTTCTTTTTTTCTATTTTGTTTAGAGTTTGTTTGGTGATGGTTGGTCGTCGATTGATTTTTCTTATCTTTAAGGTAGCATTTCTTTGTAAAGGGTTCCAAGTGCCTTCAATATTTGTTTTACGTTTAAATGAATACATTGTCATGATTTTGAGCCACCAAATACTAATTTTGAGCAACACTACCACATACTTGATTAAAACATCATGCTTTTGAATTGACATTTTATGCTTCAACTTTGTAGAGCTGTCATAAAACAATGTTTTTGATCCATGATATTGAACATTTGATCTATACATATACACTTTGACTAGTCCTATAGGTAAAACATTTAACTATGGTTTTTGACTTAATATTCATACAAAATCATTGCCTTACTTTGCTAAGACATCTACATAACCTTTTGATCTGTAATTGACCTACATAGTGGGCCTAGGTGTTGACATATTTTTGAGTCATTGACTTACAGTCTTGACACATAAATTTACAAATATATCATCTAATTGCACACCACATCCATAAACCCACTCTTTTAATTATTGTTCAATGCCTTTGATTCTTTCTTTTTTCTATGTTGGGTGCACTTTTTTAATGTGACTAGTGATGTTGGAATAGAATGCCCTTTAGTAACTGTAGTCACACAAATCTGTCCATTTTAATTAAATGAATATTTCGTATTTATTTGATTAAAAATCCATTAAGCCATCAGTTAATTAAATAAA
The DNA here is from genome assembly GCF_030272615.1 of Cryptomeria japonica. Classification (NCBI taxonomy): domain Eukaryota; kingdom Viridiplantae; phylum Streptophyta; class Pinopsida; order Cupressales; family Cupressaceae; genus Cryptomeria; species Cryptomeria japonica. Next base: position 472,981,475 of record NC_081408.1, read on the forward strand.
TATTTAATTAATTCATCTCCAAACATTCTTCTATTAATTAAATAAATTATTCAATTTATTTTAATTAGTTCATTAAATCAAATTCACAATCAATTAAATAAATAAAATCTATTTATTTAATTAAATCCTCCTATTCTTCTTTTAAATAAATTAAATAAAACATTTATTTAAATCATTATCCCCCACCCCACTTGCATTTTCCTACAAATGCAACTTGCACACATTTATTGGAATAAATGAATTTTTATTTTATTTAAAATCCTATTTATCCTCACCCACTTGAAACCTTTAATGGTTTCCCTTAAAGTATTCAAACTTGATGGCTTTAAAGTCTTCAAACTTGATGGCTTCCTTCTATAGTCTTCTTAAGACTTTAATGGTTTTCCTTAAAGTCTTCAAGCCTTTAATGGTTTCCCTCAAAGTTTTCAAGCATTTTAATGCTTTATCTTCATTTTTCTCATTTAAATAAATTAATATTTATTTGAATATTTATCCAAATGCAAATTACACCGTTTAATTGAAATAAATGATTTTATTTTAATTGAAAATACCAAAATTTCTCCCACTTGCATTTTCCTACAAAATCCACTTGCATGCCTAAACCCCTTCTAGAATTTTCTAATCACTTCTAAATAACCTAACCCCTTCTCTAAACTTTGTCACATTCCTAAGCAAAAGGGAAGTCACTTCTCAAACCCTCAAAGTCTTTGATAACCATTAAAGGCTTTCAACCTTCAACCACTAAATGGCTCAAAGTCTTTGATAACCATTGAAGGCTTTCAACCTTCAACCACTAAATGGCTCAAAGTCTTTGATAACCATTGAAGGCTTTCAACCTTCAACCACTTAATCCCCAAAGTCTCCAATAACCATTAATGGTTACCTCAAACCCTCCCACATGGTTAAAACATTTGTTTTGACTCAACCTCTACCCAACCCAAAGGTCTCATCAGGCCATTAATGCTTTGACCATGATTATCTCTTAAACATTTGCACAAAGGTTTATCCTTGGATTAACTCTTAATCCAGTGGGTAATCTTAATTTGGACTTGACCCTTAGCCTTTAGATAACCATGAGGTCTTCTCAGGCCTTTAATGCCTCCAACCTCTTCTCTCAACCCAATCCTATGTTGACACTTGTCACCATTTTATTGGTGCCAATTGTGCACATGGATCCCCAACTTTCAAACTTGGCCCTTGATCAAACCATTCAATCTTAACCCTTCATTTCCCCATTTCTTCTATAACTAGAACCCTTCTCCTCAAGCAAAAAGAGAAGCATTAGAGTATTGTTGTTATACTAGCATTAGCATAGAGCTTTCTCATAGCATCACTATCTACTCTTGCATAGTATTTGCTTATCATATTCAACCATCTTGAATCTCCATATGGCATCCATGGCTAGTGCTAAAAGCTGAGAGCTACACTCATTTGGGACTTGGAGAGGAGAGGAACAAGGGAGGAGCAACTATGAGCATCTTGATTAGCTATTTTATTCTATGTTTATATGCTTTCTATTTCATGCTTAATATCTCTCTTGATATGCCTGTTTAGGATAATCTTTTGTTGCTAACACTAACGTTTGTTTTTTTGTGATCTTGTGTGTGTTGCCATCAAACATATTTTCTAATCCTTGTTGCAGAGCATCATTTGGTGAACCCGACGTGAATCCAAACACCAAAAAGATCAACTTTTTTTTTTAAGCAATAACATGTTTGAATGTTGAAAATGTCACACGGGTTGCGTTTTTGACACTGTTTTGGTGCGTTTGACATTATTTTGGCGCTATTCACCCTATTTCAGTGCTTTTGCCTTCTCTTGTCTTTCCCTTTCTTTTAGTGCGTTTCTGTTAAATAGCGCCTCTGTTCAAATGCAGACTAGCGCTATTGTAACAGAACGTTGTACAAATCACCTTGTAACCCAAAAAAAAAAAAAAAAAATTAGGCTTGTAGAAGCCCACCAAATAGGCGGATTTTACTAACTATTTTTCTCTTTTGTGCAGATTTAAATTAGATTAAAAAGTAGATTTATATTTCTTACTAACTTGTTTTTGAAGTTGGTTTTATAAAAATGAATTCACTTTTTATTTTGGTTTAAAATTAACTTCACATTTCAAATTTGGGCTTTTAAAAAAAAAGAAATCACACATTTGTTTGGGGCTCTTAAAAAGAATTTCATTGTTCGAAGGTAAAAAGAACCACAAACTTATACAAAACAACTTTATTTCTTGCAAGTTAGGAAACAAACTTCGTTTTGGTGCTTAAAATCAACAAAACAAATTTTATTTTCTTGCATCAACTTAAAAGAAATTTACAATCAACACTTTGTTTTGGGGCAATCTAAAAAGAACAAGCCATTTTTCCTTCAAGCTCAAAAACAATTTTACTTCAAGCAAGATGTGTTTTCAATTCAGTTGACTAGGATTTCAAAGTTCCTAGTTTACAAAATATTTTGCCTTTGAAGTTAAAAAGAACACCATGACTGTTGGAGCAACATCTCCAAATAGTTAGATCACATTGCAATGACAGATTAAAAAGAACAAGTGTTTTCGTGCTTGGCACACTTGTGCAAAGAGTTGGTCGAGTGGTCCTACTTCCAACACACACTATCCTCTCCCTTGGCTTTCGTGGTCCTAGGTGCAAGAGAAAAGTGTTAGTAACACTCAAAATTTTATCTTTTTAAGAGAGGCCTGCCAAGGGATCGATACTCTTGGGAACGACCTCGAGCGGTAAATCCTTCGAGCCGCTATAGAAATCAGGTGAGAGCAAAAGCTGTAGCCTTGGGTATAGCTGTTCCTACAGTGTAACTGGGCGAAAGGACAAATGGGCCCCACCACCAGTTACAAGGCTCTTAAGTGAGTCACTGCAGAATGAACTTATGTCCAAAAACATCGAATATGACTAAACGCCTTTAAGTAGTAGCCCACCTGTTCTATTGATTGAGGATATTTGGGATATAATTTAGTGCAATAGCATAGATGGTTTTGCTCCCAAGATACTCACCATACATATTTCCTTGAGTAGAAACATAGCTTTTTGAAAAGTCACTTGTGGCTTGATAAAAGTGGTGACTCCCCCATCATAGGGATCATCTATTTGTTATGCTCGTGCAAGACTTAGTATATCACATCCTTACCTGCCACGGCAGGATTCATAAGGTATGTAGTACCAAAGTTGAAGAAATATCAAGATGTGGGCTAAATTTATCACAACTGGCCATTTGACCTTAGGGATAAAAAGTGTTTGAAGTGTGTTCGTTTTAAAGACCAAGTACAAATTGAGCCAACTTTAGGCTTTGGAAAGACACCTTAAAATACATCTAATGGAAGGGTCATATACAAGTCCAAAGATTGGGTTGATCTAGACCCATACTCATTTGTGCCTTTTAGGCAACATTCTTGTGTTTGTGTGCTTGCTTTGTTTTCTTGTCATAGAAAAATCAGAAAATCACTTCCCAAAAACAAAGTATTCATCCAACCAAACATCTATCAAAACAACCAAAAACATCAAAAACAAGGTACAAACAACAAAGAGTCAAATTTTATGACCATTCTTCACATCTTGCGAAAGAAGAAGCGTCATCAGAATATCAACTTGAAAAGAAGACCATTGAGCTCAAAGGCTTTGATCAAAAGGAGGAAATTCTTCTATATAAATAGACAAATCTTTGTCTCACATAGAGTCTTTCTACGTCACATGTGTCTCTACCTTCAAGGAAAAACAAACGAATTTGATTCTGAATCATTGAACCGCAGAGCTTTTATGCAATATAAATAGAGTACACCTCTTCCCAAATTAACAATTTTGAGGCTCAAACCCATGAGAACATTGGATTAGTAGAGGCATAAGCCTATGATCACAAAGGTGAACCTTGGTGGGCACAGCAATGCCACCACCACTTAACAAATAAACTATGGGATGAACTCCCAATGCCTTTGATTGTTATCTCTACACTTATGAGTCATTCATATGTGCATCTAAGCTACATTATAATACTTCTAAATTATTTTGTTACACTTTTGACTTATCCTTCCATGCATATGATCAACATAGTCATGCATCTAATTTGTCAACCTAGAACATTGAACTATTGCCTTGTACACCTATTTGATAGAGTTGCACTTTTGATACATTACTCTATGCTTTTGACCTATGTTAGGGAACTTCTAATCAATTGATACTATTTCACATTTTATTATTTGTAGAGACCATTGAGATTTCATATTATACCATATTGAGACTTGTAGATTGACAAAAAAGTAGACCGTATGCAACCTTGAGACACATCGCAACTTACCACTTTCCTTATTTAGAAAGATCTTTAGTCATTACATTTAGTCACCATTTCATCTCCATTACATCACAACCATTGGATTCAAAGGTATTATCCTTAGATAAACCTGGAAAAAGGATGAACCTATCCATCATCAACATGTTAGTGCAGTTTTGTTTCCTTTATGTTAGGGGATATATATTTTTTTCCTACACATTATTTAAGATTGTTTATATTTATTAGGAGTGGTTAATATGAGCAGACATGACAAAATACATTAGCTACATGTGTCACTCTATCCCACACATAGGTAGTTGAGTTATACACCATCTTTTGGAATTTTGTGCCACCTCTTATAACCAGTATCTCATCCTTACCTAAGTAAGTTATGGGGTAGTCGGGTTTTTCACCCTCTTTTGGATTTATGTTCCACCTCTCATAACTTTTTTATGTCTTCATCGAAGGAGGTTTTGCCACATGTTTTGGCATTAACCAAGTAGGTAAAAATTCCACTTGTTATCAGTAGTAGGAGTTAATGCACCTCTTGGATGCATTTACCTCTATTTTTATATATACAACACTCTCCTCTCACCTTCACTAGTTCAATGATAGCTCAATAAGAGTATTAAGAGTATTCTCATTTTTCTCTTGCTTTGTCTTTGTTCTCATTGTAGATTTTCTCTTCACTATTCTATGTTGATCTTTGATCATCTATCAAGTGAAATTGCATGTGATCTACTACTAATATAAGATCTTGGCCCAATTCTTGTCTCTCACAAAATCTGTAGACACGCAACTTGTCCCGCACCTGCATAAGCCAATTTTATTAATTTTTCCACTTAATGATTAAATAATTTTAATTATACAATTATTTTACCTTTGTTCTTCAATTTCATAATCCATGATTCTTTTTTCTTCTAATTTCTTAACCATTTAATCAATTAATCATTTCCTCCCTAATATAAATTAAATATTTTTATTATTTAATTAATCTTGATTATTTGCTTTAATTTTTTTGGTCGGTAATATATTATTTTATTAATAAAATTCATCAAAAGGAGTACATACTTCAAAAAATGTCCAATAGTATCAACTACACAACATACCACCCATAATCTGTAAATCTAAAAATAATCCATTTAACCCTCTACAGTCACTCCAAAATGAAAGAGTTCGCATAAACAATATAAAGCACATACAAACAACCCAACAATTATCACTATACAACATATATTAAAATTGTTTCACTGTCATTAAAATTACTAAGAAAACACCAATTATACTAAACTAAGAAATTAAAGATTCTTAGGTTCATCTTTGAACCTGGCCAGAATTTTCATAGATTCCTTTGTGCACACTCTCGACCCATCTCCACTTGTGCCACTTCATGTGCCACTCTAAGAGCCTCCTCAACTATGTCTGTATTTCCTCTCAGCCACATCTTGCCAAAGCTTTGCACCTTGCCTTCAACTCATCCTCTTGCCAGCGAACAAATTGAAAGAGATCCACAATTTATGCCATCCCTTCCGAAATGTCAATTACCTCTCTTGAAATTGCCCATTCAAAGATTGATTCCATGCCTCCCAAATATTCATCTGCTATTAACTCATGCAAAACCCACTTCACCTTATTCACTGCATCCTTAAATTCTAAGCCCCGAGCAATAATTAAAGATTAAATCTCCATATTAGTCCTATAACTATGGCTTATGTACACAATGGCCTCCCCTAACATTAATTTTACTGCATCCCTTAACCTATCATCCTTGTATAGAAATAGGCCTTGTAATCGCCTATTCGACACCTTGCCCATGAAAGGCACTAATTACTTCTCTGTCTTAAAGGTGAACCTATCTTCCATCTTCCCATTGCTACAATGTCATCACCTCTGCAATCTTATTCCCCACTCTTTGCAATTCACTCTAAAGGATAGCCGAGCTAATAGAAATAACATGCAGAGCCACCGAATATTAATAAAACAATCAATTCATCTAACATCATACTTAACATCAATGTCCTACTCCACCATCATAAGCCAGTTTCATCAATGCACTGCCATGAGTACACTGTCCAAACTTTATTCTCCACTCTATCCGCACAATTTGACATTAACTCCACCTCTAAATCGTGCCAATTAACTTGTCTACTTTCCATTATTTCATCCTACCAACATTCTTGGGTTTGCCATAGGAATGTTATCATCTTCCACGTCACCAATAGGAAAATTGCAAAGATCTTCTAGTTGATAGTCCTCTACCTCTCCAAATGATGTGGCCCATCTGGACAACACATCAGCCACATTGTTCGTTGTTCTACGCACATGAGTGACTTTGAAGTCACTAAAACAATTTAAGTCGCTTTTAATTTTCTGGACATATTTATTTAAAAGCCAAGCCTGTATTTCCCCTTTTATTATTGCATTTACAATGATCAAAGAATCACCTTCTAGATGTAACCTTTTGAAGCCTAACTTTAATCTCCAATCAACCACCATGAACGTTGCTTGCTCCTCGACCTCATTGTTTGTACCCTTCTTCAAATGTTTATCACCCCATGCGATTATATTGCCCTTCCAATCTCGAAACACAACCCTTGCACCAGAATCACCCGAATTCACTTTTGACGCACCATCAAAATTATCCTTGATCCATCCTTCTTTTGGTGGTGTCCATTCACAAAAGAAATGTGAGTTAATAGGCCCTAGAGACAGATCATCTCGTCTAGGCCCATGAACGGGCCTAATCATTTTCTTTAATTAAGCAATCTTTTTTATTTGATTTAAATTAATTTTCATATCACCATGATTAAATTATTTCTTTGAATTATCTAATGATGTCATCTAATTAAATAAATTTCATAGATTTATTTAATGTCATTTGATATTCATTTTAAATAAATTAATTTCCCTCCAAATTGAATTCAAATTCATTTCACTTTAGTTCCAATTTCATTTGACATTTTCAAAAATCCAAATTCAATATAAATGACATTTCATTCTAAATTTCCTATATCACATGTGGAAATTCCTAATTGCCACTAATTCTCAGTCAATTCTTAATCACCTTTTTCTAACAAGTCATTCACTTCCCCGCTTTTTCAAGATCTACATTTTCTAACTGCTCAATCAATTCAATTCTACTCTTAATCAAATCTCTTAACCAGTTAATTAAATGAGTTATTCCATCAGTTGGATTTAGTTCATATCATAATTATATCCCATCTATTCCATCTCATTGAATCTCAACCATTGATCAATTCTATTCTCAAATCAATCTCAACCATTGAATCGAACCTCTCAAATCTATAAATTCAAGATCAATCTCCATTATTAAAAACCACTATCTTTGCAATTCTTGTAATTATATTTTACAATTTTTTATGAAGTGTAGCTTTGAGATCCATCACCCACATGAGAAGAAGGAGATCTATGGAGGCCAAGTGCATTGGAAGCAAAATGAGTTAATATGTTTCATAATTTCATTATTGTTTTGTTGTTTACATTTGCATTCCTTTATTGTGTTGCATTTGGGCTTGTTTATTAGGTTTAGAGGTTTGGTGGTTACCTTTCTATGTCTAATATTCTTGCTAAATTTCCCTGTGTGTAGATCTGGTGAACCTAGCATGAACCTACAGCTGATAGATGTCTAATTTTCATGTACTGTGCAACTACATATCTCTATTTATGCAACTGCTCGAGAAATTTTGCATATGTAGCTCTGATTTACACATTTGATAGTGAGATTTCACACATTTGCAAAATGATTTATGCATTTTGTACTAGGGAATTTTGCAATTGCTAAATGTAAATTTGCAATTGCCTGCTCAAAAATATTGCATTTACAAAAATATGCATAATTTTTGCATAACATATCAAATTTTTGAAATTCAAAATCCGTTAGAAATTTGATTTGATGCTCTATACTTTTGTATAATTCTTTTTTCCATATATATCATATAAAATTTGGTAAATTTGTTTAAACTCACCCCTTCTTTTATAACCGTAGTGTCACAAAATTGTGACCCTTGCAATTTTAACCACATTTGGGGTCCTCACCTTGGTGATGGCATCTCCTTCCCTTGTTGGGACTTGTTTCTGCATTTTCACCCCTTCTCTCTTACTCCTTCATGTCTTTTGTCTGCTTTAGACCCTGACTGGGCCCCAAAATAGGGTAGGACAGGGGTGTGGTGACCCTATCCTCACCCCTTAGGGTAGTCCTATGTGCAGGGTGCCCGATCTCCTATTCATTTCTTATCTTTGAGGTTCATTATTCCTCTTTGTCGGTCTTCGGTGGTTGAAAATTAATCCTTGAGGCATGTATAAAAGGGAATTAAATACCTGCATTCATGGACGGATGGACAACGAAAGGACCGATAGAGAGCATAAGGAGAAGATACAAGATTTCAAGGTTATCATCAAGCATTCAAGCATCCAAGTCTTCTTCATTCATCCATGGGAGTAACATTACAAAATTCATTGACAAGAATGTGTGCGTGTTAGGGTTTTGTCATGTTACATGCCATTTCATACAACATTTGTGGTTACATTCAAGAAGCAAAGCAATCATCTCAACAAGTTGCAGACCTACAAGGTATACATTTCCATTGTTTACATTCAAGTATTTGCAATTACTTTCTTTCAAGGTTGATTGCTCAACCAGGGTTTGAATGAGGCAAACCCCTATCCACAACCATTCTCCCTCTCTTTTCTGTGTGTAGGTTACAGGTGCGTAGCTGTAATTGTAGGTTTGGGCTTCATTTGCAGAGACAGAAGAACCCTTTTTATTTCGCGGATTTTGTGGCAGACCATGTACATTCTCGCCATGGTCCCGATGAATTTTCTCCAAATTTGCAAGGAAAATCCGCACCAGTCTAATTAGCTCAGATCTGAAGTTACAACGTGATCCCGAACTGGTGGCTCCTCATTTCACTCATTTCTTCTCCCTTTTCTACATAGTCAACAAGTCAACTTTCTCATTTACAAAAGAGGGTAAATCACACTTCAACCACTTGGATTTGGATCTAGCGGATTTAACCCCTCTTTTGAATGTAAAATTCTTCCCAAGTGAAAATCATTCTAGTGGCTTCCTTTCTCTCTCCTACATGGGGAGTCACTAGGATCCAATTTTCCACTTTACAATAACTTCATTTTCTCATATCTTTTTCATACAAGATCATCTTTAAGTAAGTTTTTTTTTTAAATCTATGAAAAAAATAAAACTAAGGAATTCTCTCATGACACATCTTATATAATTTTGACATTATTCATTTTTGACCATTCTTGTTGTAACTAACCCAGTCTATGTATATTGTCCTTCGTTTGACGAAGACCCCTCAATGTAGAAACAATTTTCTTGTAGGAAAAGGGGTGGAGTTGAAACTACTAATGCGTGCTTTGTAGGAACCCTCAATTTGATTTGATTTTTTTTTCACTACTTGGTAGTTAGCAAACACTTCAATTTTCTAAGGGAATTAACCATTGTTTGATTGTCTTTTTCTTCGACATGTTTTTGTTATTCACCTGAAATCTTAAGAGAAGTATCCTCTCCCCTTACCTTTGTGGAGCTTGGGTTTAAGATAAAATATTAAGATTCTATTAGGAGGGAATTTCATCACCTTGTAGATTGACCCCAAGCAATATTTCATTAAAGTCGCTATACAAAAAGGGTGAGAGTGAAAGTTGTAGTCCAAACCCTATAACCGTGTCGAGAGGTGTCATATTTGGAGGTGGACTTAGAGCCACACAAGGTTGACTAAAGCCTTTAGTGGCTTGGGTTGACTAAAGACTTTAGTGGCTTGGGTTTACTATTGCCTTTAGTGGCTTTCCATCAATGTACGTAATGAGGGTGTCCACGAATATTGACTAAGAAGCTTTTTTTTTAAGGCCAAAATCCCATACTTGATAGTCCAAGGAATGTGGATTGTACCCTATAGATATCCCTCATGTACCTCCCATAGTAAAGTAGGAAATCCTCAATTCATAAGCTCTCCAAACCTTCAAGGTAAGAGAGAAGGGAAATATTTTGCAATCCCAAATCTCTATCTGTATGCTATGGATAGGTATTCTATTGTAGCGGGGGCCCTATCAAGTAGTATCTTTTGTTGCCTTGAGTAAGATATGTGCTTGATTCAAAAATATTTGCTAACATTGTTGTGTTCATACCAGTAGAGTCAATCCATATTTGGGCCAATTTGGACCCTTAATATGAAACTCTGAATTTTAGAGTGGTTTGAGTCAGCAACTGCATAATATTTTTTGTATTCTAATTGTTTGATCACTTGGTTTGTTTGAATTTTTTTCCAAAATAATTTATAAGTGTTTGATCATTAAACTGAAATAGATTTACCGAATTTCCATTTTAGATTTTGTATATGACGTAACATAATTTCACAATTGACCTTAATTTGTCATAAATTTTCTAATTGATTTTTGCAATCGAGCTCCCAATTGTTTACATATTTTTCAATTCCAATTCAACAATTGCCTACTAAGATCAAAGCTTGAAAAGTTCACTCAGATCATCCAATTGGGATCCAAAACTAGTTTCAACCTTGTGATTGATCAGGTCTTGAGGGTCAATTGGTTCATTTATTTTTTTCTTTAGGAGTCCTCTAAGTTCCAAAAAATTAGGTTTTCAAACATTAGAATCTTTAAGAAAATTAATGTTGCAAATGTGAAGCTGATTGGTGTTTCAGTATGGTTTTCATTGATATTTCAAGAAAAAATATTGGATAGTGAAGTAAAACTTGAATATGTACATACCAAAGAGAAAGTTGCAGATATCTTTACAAAGGTGTTGAGCAAAGATACTTTTGAGTATCTCCGATAGTTGTTAGGGGTTATTCCTCTTCCTAGTTTGAACTAAGTGCATTTGGAAGTGCATTAATTCAAGATAATTTATGCATATTTCTCTTTGTGCTAATGTTTGCATCTTCCTCTTAGGGGGAGTAGAGTGGTTTTTGAGTTGTGTTGTTATCTACCTTTGTCCTTTATTTCAAAGGGGGGGAAGGTTTGGGAAGTTTGTGCTTGAGTAGTTCAGAGAAGTTTGGAAGCATATAGTTTTTTCTTTCTAAGAGGGAGAAGTGATATTTTTTTAGAAGTGTTTTGAACATGTTTTTGGAGAAATTGTTTTTTGTTGATTAAAGTTGCCATCAATAACAAAGGGGGAGAATGTTTCAAATGTGAAACTAATTGATGTTTTAGTATGGTTGTTATTGATGTCAACATAGTGATTTTGTTTCTGGGTTTGTCTTTACTCCGGATTTTTTGACTTACTGCAGATATATTCTTGATATGTTGACTTTGTTGGATATTGCTTTGAGATTCTTCTTTTATGGCTTGGTGGTCTGGAAGGTGTTTTCTGGAAGTCTATGATGTGCTGATGATGCTTGTCTGATAGAGCTTGCAAAGCTTCACATTGCTCCGTATCTTCGGTTCTTTTGTTGCATTTATGGATTTATGCTTCTAATGCATGTATCTTTTTTATTCTAATTCAACACATGTTGTTCTGCTCCATAAGTGTTCTTACTTGGTCTGATTAACCCCGAATGTTCTATATTTTGGTCCAATGATAACGGTGTTTGGTAACATGTTGTTGCAATATGGCATGGTCCACTTTTTCATTCCTCTCCATCACAAGAATGCTTAGTGAAGACCTATTTTTTCAATTATAATTTATTATCTCCTTGGTCCACTTGAAAAATCTATTTTAGAGATCAGTATATATAAAGATAGCTTGTAATGGAAAAATCATCAAGAAGGTTTGGTAGAAGGAAGTTGATTATAAAAGGAAGATCTATCTTTGGTAATGTGAAGTGGTTGATCAGTGTGGTTGTTTGCTAATGTTGTTTGGTACCGGTGGTACTAAGCCTAACATTTCTTTTGGCATTGCACTAGAGTGGTAGTTATGTCTTTTGTGGTGGATTCTTTCTTTCTTCCTCTAGGCAGCGAGCCCTCCTTTTTATGGTGGTTTTAGCCAGGTAGTGAGCCCACTTGCAGTGAGCCATCTTGTAAAAATCACCTTAATCGGTGTCACCCTAACATGTGTTTTTATTATGAGAACTAACATTCTTTATTTTTTTTCCCTACTTGGGTTTTCCATGTCATATATGATGTCTCTTGTGTGTGCTCTTTTCATGTTATCATTTGTTCATGGTTATGCAATTTGATATTTAATTTTCTTGGTCTATTTCTGTAAAAAATAAATGAGAAGTTTTAATTGACAATTGATTCCCCCCTCCCCTCTCTTAGTTGTCCAAAACATTCAACAATTACATCATGGGAGCCATGGAGATTAAGAAATCAAGTCTTAGGATTAAGCCTTAGTCGTTATCAAGATACCAAGACTTCATCAAAACTTCCATTATCAACCAATCATTAAGTTCAACCCTTATGCTCATTAATCTAGCTTAGGGTCATAGATTTTATCAAATCCTCAGTCAATCCTTATCCTATTTTTAAGTCAAGGTATGTCTTTCAATATCCATAGGCAATTATCCATAGATTTATGCTCAAGTTTTCGAGGAATCAAGCTTATAGAATTGTTTAGTATTTCTCTAGGATAATCATTGCATTCTCATCCAAAATCTAAAAAATCCAAAAGCATAGGATCTCATTGTCATTTCCTCAATTGCATTATCATCCAAAAAATTCTAAAAAATACTAAAAACATATGTCCACCTTTACATTCATCGGCATACTCCTAGGAGTCTTTCATGGCCTATATATGATCATAAAGCAACAAAAATCAAATATGTCAAAATGCCTCTTTAAAAAATGAACAAAATCATCCACCTATGTTTAGCAATGACTCATTCCAAAGTTATTATATCAATGCCATATCTACCTCATGTAATTCTACACCAAACAGTAAATCCAATAATGATATCTTTTGAGTTTACCCCCAAGGGCTATCCTTAGTAAAAATCCAAGATAATCCATTTCTTTATACAATCCCTTATACAATGCAGAAATCCTATATTCCATGCCACCATCTACTCCATTCCCAGCCAAACTTACTCTAGAGAGTCTCATTCAAAAAACATTTCTATCATACCAAAATATGGACTCCTTCCAAGAATCCCCCATACATATCCAAACTCATACACCATATCAAGATGAGAATCTCCAATCCAATCCAATTTTTTGTCAAGATCCCACCTATCAAGATTATTATGAAGATCCCCTCATCCATTTGTATTCTATCCCTAGTGATCCTCTTCTATCTCAAGAGAAAAGTGCCCTTCCAAATCCCATTCATAGTCCACTTGATAAGAAAGATCATGATATCCCTTCCATCCCCTCTAATGATTTGATTCAAAATCAAGAGAAAAGCATAAATTCCAATGATCCTCTTGCAAGTTAAGATCAAGGTATCCCTTCATATCCACTTCATGACCCTAATCATCCTCAACATGATGTCACCCCTACCCAAGCTAGTCATGAACCCCTTAACTATCAAATGGGTTCCTCCACTTTCATCCAATCTAGTCTACCTCATGATCATGTCTTTCCTTCTGTACCATATTCACCTCAACGTCCAGTCTCACATCTTGTTTAAAAAATAACAAGTATCACGTGGCTAAAAGGATTTGTCAAAACATGCATTATCAAGGCAAAGGGTTAGGCCTACATTAACAAGGTATATTAGAACCCTTTCATATCAAACCAAAGCTCAATTATCATGGCCTTGGATACATAGCTCACTCTCAAAATGTTGGTGTCCCTGCTAAATCCCACATTCATCCACCTAAATCCAAGCATATAGAGCCCTATCCTTCAAATCCATTTTGGGTCCTTGTATCCAAAAATCAAAACCTTCCTTCCTTCCATCCATCTTAGGACTCTACATCCATCCATCCATTACCCATATGACCCCTAGCTCACAATCCAATTAGCATGTCATAAATCAAGATCAACAAAGGCACACATCTTTGAGTGCCTTCCAACCATCTATCTACATGAGTGCATCGAAAAGACCTTCATATTTCCTATCTATCCATTAATCCCATTCCTCTTGGAAGCAATTTGTATTCCAAGAATAAAATCCACAAGTCTAAAAATCCATGTACATCAAAGATCAACATGTCCAATCTAAAAGACTTGTCAAATCAAAGAAAAAATTGATCCAAAAGCAAAAAAATAAAAAAAATAAACAAATGTGTGGATTCCTAAGTCTCTTATAGAAACGATATATTCTAAAGGACTAGAAAGGAAAAAAAATTCAAAAACAATGTGGATTTTCAAGTCGCTCATGGAAACACAGTATCCTAAAGAAAAATCAAAATTGGCATCCAAATTTATTATTGTTAGTGTGTGCTGGAATCTATGGTGATCATAATATCAACATTTAGATCAAAGGACCAACATACCAACGAGACTTTTGAGTATAAAAATTTATTAACTTGAACTAGTTAACTTGCCAAGACGTGTCTCATTGTTCTCTATCTCATTGGATCCCTAAAGCCAATGTTTTGCTCTCAGATCATTGAGAAAATGACTTTGGGAATGACAACTCCAAGAATGAGTGATATTGTGATCTATATGCATGAATGCATTCTAAGATCTATATGATATGTTCAAGCTATGATATTAAGCTAGGATGAAGATAATGATATGATAAAGATATTAACAAACTATCCTAACATGATATACTATGATATGAAATGCTTCTAAATGCTAAAATGATTGATATAATTAGACTATAATGTAGATGCATAAAACTTGGATATGGAGAATGAATAAAGTGATCTATATTTATAGAGGAACTAGGGCAATGGATGGTTAAGATTCAATAATCTTAACAATGGCTAGGATTGAAAGTTACTCAATCCATGTTTATAATTTTCACCAATGAAATGGTGATAATTGTCAACAAGAGGTGGCTTGAGAGGAGATGCAAGAGGCATTAAATGCTTTAGAAGACATGAGGGTCACCCTAGGAGAGTGTGGTTAGGGTTAATTAGGATTAACCAGTGGATAAAACTTTTATCCAACGGGTAAACTCTTGTACAAGGGTTAATAGGATAACCAAGGTTGAAAAGCAATGAGTGCTTGATGAGACCCCTAAGTTAGATGAGGGTTGACTTAGAGAGAAAGTCTCTAATCATGCGGTAAGGTTGAGTTAACCATTAATGGTTTGGGAGACTTTGGAGACAAATTTGTAAGAGCCATATTTATTTGGGGAACTCAATAAGTTAACTTGTTGAAGAGATAAAGTCTTTAATGCATTTAGAAGACTTTCTTCCAAATTTGAGAAGTGACTTCCCCAAATTTAGGGATGTGATATGATTAAAATAATTTAAGGCTAATGAATGAGGATTAGTAAGGTTCTAGAAGAATGATTAGAAGGAAAGTGGGAAATGTAGGAAGGGGCAAGTGGGAGAAATAAGATTTTAACTAAAATAAAATGTTTTATTTCAACTAAAATAGATGCAACTTGCATTTGTAGGAAAATACAAGTTGGGGGGGGGGGGGGGCTTTATAAATAAATTTGATTTATTTATATGCAAGGATGAATTTAATTAAATATAAATTTAATTAACATGGTGAAAGGGAGATTTAATTAAATAAAGTGATTTATTTAATTAAAGGTTAGAAAGGGGTTAGATGAATTTAATTAAATAAATTGAATAATTCATTTAATCAAATAGATGAAAATGAAAAAAATAATTAAATAAGATTTAATTAATAGGGGGATGTGGCTTAAATAAATATTAAATATTTATTTAAGTAGGCGGTCAAATTTATACATCTACAGTTAGAAATTAGGACCTTGGGATACTAATCATTATAAACAAGATCATAAAGTAAATGAAATGAGAATCATACATGCAAAAACCCTTTCGGGTAAAAAAACCCATAACACATCATTTTATTAAAACACTTATAAATATAGTCTATCATAAAATAGATTTGAACTTGGGGACACTCTTCCAATACTTCCACATGGCCAATAATACCTCTTGTGCATAGTGATACAACTCACCATAAAGCACGAAATTCACACACCTCTCAAAGGAGAGAGAACCTCCTTAAATATAGGAGGAAGGGTGTCTTCACTAGTCACACCTTTTCAATAACCCCCATTCATAAATAATTAACAATCTAATAGTTATTAGATAATAATTATTTCAAATGGGCTAGGCTTATAAATCATATAACATATAAGTTTTTATAACCTTATATTAAAACATTACATATAAATGTTTAAGGATGTGACTCCAAATAAAATTATGTTCTAACGCTCCCCCTTAATGTTAATAGGGGATCACATGTCAACTTCCATAAAAGAAAAATGAATTACCCTAGTAATGTAGGTCTTCTTTAACACTGATAAATAGGGACACAAACATATGCCAACATGAAGATCATGCATTTTGAACTACATGAAAGTCATCTTGTCATAATTTATAATCTTAGTGTTTTATAAATGATGCTATGAGGTCTTAAAAAATTATATTAGAGTCATAGATACCTCAAATTAGCCTCTCCCCAGGTTCATTACATAGTGTCTGTGGGTCTTAATACAATGCTTTTACAAGTGGAAGATTTATAAGAAGAATGATTTATAATATTCCTATAGGACTTAATAAAAGGTGCCCATAGGACTTAAAACATCTATCGGACTTACGATAATGTACCCATAGGACTTACAATAATGTTCATGTAGGACTTGTGATAATGTGCTTGTAGGACTTAAAATTAGGATTTAGCCACTAGGTGGTGTCATTGACATGCACACTCCCACTTAATGACATCACCTAAGGCCAATAATTGATCTAAATTTGGAGCATATCATTGCACAAAGGTTTTAATAAGTGATGGCTAATATTTCAATATATAGCATACATCAATGACCTTCAATACACCTTCAATATGATGGAACTGGAGATAACTTTTATGATGAAATAATTTACTTTAGTGAGGTCCCATAAGCTTCAACGCCCTTTTCTCTTTTTAGAAATAATATTCTTTGGAAAGAGTAAAATAACTCCAAGTAAGATGGTACTTTTACATGTATCCCACAGGAACTCTTCCATAAATCTTCAAGGCCATATTGATTCTTCAAGAGCTACTTTCACATTTCGCCCTTTGGATTTAGTGATACATAGAAGATAGTCTTCATTAGAGTATTTCACCATCCATGTAATAGCACCTGCACCATACGTTTTGAGGGCATAATATTGCCAAAGTAGCATCAATATAGTTAGTAACATAGTAATCAATAAAAAATGATTCTTGGTGCAAAGAAAAAACATAATATAATGAATTTGTCATTTCTCAAAGATCATATAAATTTCCTCATAAATTTAGAATATAGTCCAATGATTTGTAGCAAGGAGATCAACATATATCATAAACATAAGCATGAATAAATAGATGTCTTGTTTAAAAGAAAAGTAGACATGCTAGTACATATATAGAAATGATCCATGAAAAATTTAAGCAACGGGTGAGCAATCCTTTCTAGGTTTATTCGCTTGACAGTTTATAAGTGTGATAGCCACCCATTATAAATAATTTGAAAAAAATGGATCAAATACAAAATAGAACAAGAAATCTCTCAGATCTAAAAAAAATGCTAATGATAAATTTTTGAACTTACTTATACATATTTAATAGCCTTTATTATTCATAGATAAATATTCTATCCTCTATCTATAGAGGATCATTGCGATAATTTGATAGTAAATCATTTGCTCATCAAGCATAGTACAAGTAGGAATATCCTCAATGTTAATATATTGCATATCCTTCATCAAATACTAATAAAAAATTAGTATGAGATAATTCATGATATTCCTTCCCTTTATTTCTATATGTGACTTTTTTAATGCAACTTAAAGCATATGTCTGTGCGTAGATATATACATACATATCTACACACACACACACACACATATATATATTACACACACACACATATAAGTAAAGTCAATTATTAGGAGAAATCAAGATTCCTTTCATGGGTCTTAAATATATCAACATTGTCTCAGAATAACATTTAAACTAGATGGGAAATTACATGGGTAGACAAATCTTAGGTTTACAACAATGAAGACCAAAAAGCACCCCATCAAAATGTACTTTTAGGAATTCTCATAATTTTGGCATGGCAATTAAAATGATCAAAATGCCATTATATCCAAGTATCATTTTCAAAAGGGATACATAAATTTTAATTACATCATTACTTATTAAGGATTATGAAATATCCCTTGTACTTTTTTGACTGATAACAAAGAATATTGACTTGCCCAATCTGCGTGTTATACTGTTCTGAAAAAATGTGTGTTATGCTGACAAGGTTTTCAGTTTGTAATGAAGTTCATCACACATGAATATTTAATGAATCATCAACTTCTAAATGAATCTCCTTGACCGATAGTTATCTAGAGATGCATAAGCAACTATGTATTGATGATATATATGAGTCTAGGTCAACAAAATCATAACTAACAACAAACTGACATTATGACAAACATTTGTCATACATCCTCGGATAATCATGAATGTAAATGTAATGAAGATGTAATCCAAACTCCTTCCTCATTTATTTCATTTGACTATCAAGAGGACATTACATAGTCAGCAATAGAGACTGTTATCATGGACCATTTCAGACTGTCTGAAGACACATGACTGCAACTAATTCATACATTCAGTCTGAAATTACAAAGAATGAATAATACCAAAGAACCTGGAATTAACCACCTTGAAGAAGCAAGCAATGTCGGGAGTTTTAAGGGCTCCAATCTACCCAATCAGCTTGTCTTGAGAAGTCACCCCTGCTGCAAATGATGAAGGTTTGATGATAAATGTAATGACTGTTGCTAACCTCCAATAATTGTCCAAAACTAATCGCATTTACCCCTTGAGTGTAGCGCTTTTCACCATAATTGGATT
Source organism: Cryptomeria japonica (assembly GCF_030272615.1). Classification (NCBI taxonomy): domain Eukaryota; kingdom Viridiplantae; phylum Streptophyta; class Pinopsida; order Cupressales; family Cupressaceae; genus Cryptomeria; species Cryptomeria japonica. The sequence goes on from NC_081408.1 coordinate 473,000,651, forward strand.
CGATGCCCAGGTAATCAGCTATATGCAAAATCATGGGTTCTTATGTGTCTGATACGAATGGTCTCAGACCTGAAATGGATGCCAAATTCTACTTATAACTCCTTCAATTCCCTTCCCAAAGAATCACCTTATGCTTCCAAAGATGAAGAGCCTTTCAAAGTGACCATTCAATACCCGAATGAGGAGTTATGAACAAAATTGATGGTGAAGGCTAGCTGCTGCAATTTTTGTCTCAGATTGATATAGAGTTGATTCTTCCACAATGCACCCTCCAAAAATGTTTCAAAAGAATCGCCTATCCTTTCCAAAATTATCGCTATCTTACTTTGTATGGTTTGATACCCAAATGATGAGGAAGGAGCAAAATCATGGGAATAGGATTGAACCCCGAATTTTGCTTCAAAACCTTCTCCCAAATTTAACCTCCAAACGATCTTCAATCAAATCGCCTTTCTCCATCAATGAAACCGTTGTAATTAGGATCTCCAATATGATATTCTGAAAATCTATGAATTCCATCCTCTATGGCAAATGTAGCAATCTCAATAAGCTCTATATGAAAGATTGAGTATCTTCCACTCTCAACTGCAACCCCCAGAAAGGTCTTCCACTCCCTCAGTTATGCAATCTATGGGATTTTTCATTCCCAAAGACCAAAGTCTGCAACACCTTTCGATTCTACAAGATCCAATCAAAATCATATTCCAAAATCCAATTTGTATTGAAGCTTCATCTTGATCTTCTTTAATACTTTTTCACCCCAACATCTAGAAGTTTCTAGAAGTGACTTTATGAAATAATATTTAATTAGTCACTTTATTAAATTGATTAAATAAACTCAAGAATTAATCCAATATTTAATTAGCTCTCCAAAAAAGGGGACATTACAGATTAATCCAATATTCTCTAAAAAGACTCGAGAATTTTTAGAAGAAGCTAAGACTTAATTTGACTTGATATAAAAACTGTCAAATAAGACCTTGAACCTGTTTTACTATAAGATAAATATCTAAAAAAAATTCAGAGTAATGTCACACAATGTTCTTGATTAATTTATTAGAAATGATCATTAAAAATCAATACATTATTGTCAAAAGAAAATAAAGAAGAATCTTAGAACTTTCCATAATATCCAAACTCAAAACCAATAGAAATATAATTACCTTATATAAACATGATTCTATGGAACCTCATCCATATTTGTTTTTTAAGATTGAGTACACAGATGAAAAAAAAGGTATGTGGCTACATTTTAAATTTACATTGTTGCAGCAAATAAAAATTTATTAAGAGCCATCCACATCTTAATGTTTGTAGAGTTGTGCATAAAAAATGCTCCAAATCTCAATATAGGGAGGTCAATAAAATTATGAAATCTCTAATGTCTGTAAAGAAAAATGCCTTTTTATCAAAACAAAAAAATGAATAGAGAGCTCTTCAATACAATTTCATGTCACCTTAAAAAATTAAGAAGGAAACATTTAGCAATACATCCAATGCCTTTATTAGTTTCTACAAGGGTTTCATTAAACAGTTATTAAACATATGTTTGAACAACCAATAGTATGACTTGATTTGTGCCATGTTAAGACTATGCTAAGTTCTATATAATCTTAAAAATACCAAAGTGGTCAATTTTTAGTTGTACAATATTATAAGTTCATTTTGAAAGTTTTGATTGGCTGAGGCAGTGACGTGGACAGGAAAACTCCATTCTCAACACAAGAGAACACACCAAAATCTATGCTCTGTCATTGGGTTGTAGGGTTATAATTCATATAGTTGACACCAATTGAATAGCAGTAGTTTCGAGCACAAGATGACATTGTTTCAACAGTCCACATGCCTTGACTGTACGTTCATATTGTGGACTCCAAACAACGTAGCTAACGACAATACAATTTCTTCTAAAGTCTGTAAACGGTAGAAATACATTTTAGTGATAGTTTTTCTTAGCACATGTAGCTATATAAAATCAAGTAGTACAATGATCTTATATTTATGGATAATTATAATTTTCCACATCACCATTGAGATTTGTTTCATGGATTGGTTTTCCTTTGATCTGTGGGTGTGTAATTTATTTTTTTCAATGAGAAATATGAGTTTGAACAATAATAGATCTATAGTATTGTTAATACGCCCATAATGCCCAGTGCACATGCCATTTTTGAACAACCCTAAGCAATAGCAGAATTGCCTCTATCAAATCATTGAACTAAGCATTTGCTTACAATGGAAAGCAAGATCCTCATAGCACTTGAGTCGTTTCCATGAGCAATCATTCACTTACAGTACAATATATTTTGGGAGATCTTTTGGGACATTCAATTCATCCTAAATTTGAGAAAAAGATGTAAGGGAGAAAGAAAGAATCGATCCCAAGTCCAAGAGGGAGGTTTGAAAGCCCATTTAAAATTTGTCCCCTTTTTAAGAGATTTTGTTCCGTCTTATTTCAAGTCCCCAAAGGTAGTGATAGGTCACTTGTGCATTCATTAAAAAAAAAACAAGAGAAATGATGTAATGGCAGTCTTAATGCACAGTGACAATTCCACAAATGCGGAGTCACTAAGCCTCCAATGTACAATGGTAGTCAAGAGAAGCATAAAAACTAAAAAATTTCCCCTCTTTAATAGATTTTGGCCTGTCCTATTCAAGTTCCCAGAGGCAGTGATGGGTCACTCATGCATTCATAAAAAAAGCAACAAGAAAAATGATGTAATGGTAGTCTTAATGCATAGTGACAATTCCACAAATGCAGTCACCAAGCCTCCAATGTATAGTGGTAATCAAGAGAAGCATAAAAAACATGAAAACCACATATTTTTGTTTTAGACAATTATATGCATGCACAAACCTTCTACACTACCATTGTTAATGCAAAACAACTCCACAACTACCTTTGTAGTATTGGGCAGGAACTATGCTACCTTGTAGCCCTTGTTACTTTTGGAAGCACGAGAGCACTAGATATAACAAAGATATAAGTGGCCACATTTTTGAATAATATTATGTGGCTATTTTGAAAATTTTAAAAGTTTAAAACTACATCGATGCAATATATTCAAATTTGGATTACTGTGAGGAAGGCAATAATCTCATAATCATTTTCTCCTTGATGTTAATACAAAACCAAAAATATAAGATTTTGATGTCCTTTCCCTTTAGCAAGAGATTTTTTCAGGTTTGAGATCACAGTGATAATACCTCAACTTATGTATTTATTTGAGATCTTTCAAAAAATTTCACAACCTCTAAATTGTTCTGGTTAAGTTGAATCAAGTTTTGTGATTAAGTTATTCACTTTGATAGATGCACCAATAGAAAGCTTTCACATTCGATTTTGGTATGTTATCAAAGGACTCCAACTTCTTTCGACATGGATAGAAAGATTGCCAACTCGGACAAGTTTATCGACTAAGCTATTGGATTAGTTGTTAAATGTTTACACCTTTTGGTGATGAAATAGGGTGTCTTTTCTAATGTTAGAGTATACTATTTTATAAGTGAGACTGATAAATAATAGGAGGAGCATAACATATATCTTGTATGCAATCTATTTGAGCATTAAAATAGTATACAATCACATTCATTAAATTTAGCAAATAGGATTGTATAATATGTATGGTTTAATAATAAACCTTAATATCAAAAATCTATGTTTGCTTTTAGCAATATCAAGATTTTATCATAGATTTTCAAATGTAAAGGGTTGCATATATTCCCTAAAATGTGAATTTGATAAATAAACATATTTTTCAACATTAAAAAAAAAATCGATAAAGGAAGGTAAGAATTTTAAATATTTTATAATTTATAACTATATGTCTATTCTTCTTAAAGAAAAACTTTCTTTGAAAAAAAATGTCAAATATTTACCTCTTGAGGTGCAAGCTCAAATGTTACCTTCCCTTTTTTTTGGAAAATATGTCTTTTAATTATGTTGCTCAACTAATGTAATATATAATGCATTTCTTCCTCAAGAAAGATTAGCAATGAACAATTATGTCACTTAATAATATTTGTGGCATGGATTGGCCCATTAATGGGCAAGTTCAGGTTAATCCAATTTGTGGAGGATTGGAGATAGCGTAATGGAGCAAACCAAGTGAGGGATGGAAGAAGGTAAATTTTGATGGTGTGTCTAAAGAAAATCTAGGGCCATCCGGGGCATGGTATGTGGTGTGGGATCGTAGTGGAAATATTATTATGATAGGGGCAAAAAATTACCAGACAGAACAAATAATGAGGCCGAAGCCCAAGTGGCTCTCCAAGCCTTAAAAATGGGCAAGAAGTTTAGCCTCACGAAAATTCACTTAGGAGGGGATTCTTTGATTATTGTTAATGTAATATAAAATGGAGAAGCTCAAGCATGGAATTTAAACAAATATATTTATGCCATAAAACAATTATTGCACACCTTTGAGGAATTTGAGGTTTCACATGTCCTACGTGCAGGCAATGATGTGGCAGACACCCTATCAAAATGGGCAACCACTGTACTGGAGGATTATCGAGATCTCATGGAAATCTTACATATGAATATGGAGGGAGGTTGTAAGAAGCCACTTATAGGTGACAATCAATAGAAGTTATGTTGAGATATGTGACATCGCTCATGTGAAGAGAAATTTAAAGGTGGTGGAGGTAGTGTGGAGGGAAATTTTGTGGGCAAGTGGCATATCTCTATTTTAGCATGGAGGCAAGCTTCACACTAATTTCTCCCTAGTAGTAGCTGGCGCTTTTGGGGAGTATTTCTATGAAAAGGATTGAGGCTCTTTTTAAGTATCAAGAGGATACCTTTGAGGATCTCTTTAAATTGGGTTGAGGAGAGGAGGAAATCAAATGGGTTATGAATGCATGTGTTCATGAAGGTTGGACTTACAAACTAGGCTCAATTCTGGAATGGACAGTTTTGGGTGCTGGTTTTGATATCCTGGAAGGAAATACATATGGTGATGAAGACAAACTATGGGATCTTGTGCCATTCATGTGTTGGGTTATTAGCATGGACCAAAATGAGCGGTGTGCACAAGCTGCCACTAGGTGGGACACCTTGAAGTTTTTTCTGCAAGAGAAGGAAGTGGAGATGATGGATAATGTGCAAGGTGCAGAGGGAAAGATGAGAAAAGTGAGGAAATAGAAGGTAGCACTGAGTGAAAAAGTGGGTAAAATGAAAAATGTCAGGCTTTCCAGGACAATGGACTTCTTTGGGTGTGTTGGCATTTAATCCAATTATGTTTAAAACTTTGAGCTACATGTGGCTCTTTTGACAAGTTATACTTTTTGCATGCAACATTTTGAACTCTTCAATTACATTCCTTCAAGTTGTTTTCGAGTGTAGGGATGGTGTTTTTATAGGGTTGTTCCCCTAGTTGATAATTTTTATATCTGGTGCATGGGGCTTAGAAAGTTTGTTAAAAGTGTAGAGGTTTCAGAGCTAAATGTAAGCTAGTTTAAGGAGGGGAGTTTGATTTAGGGGTAGGTTCTGGTAGATGGATGGCTTGATTATAACTTACAGACATTTTTTATCAGATCTATGTAATGTTTCTACTTTTACTATCAATAAAATCTAATTATCACGGACCTAAAAAAGAAAATTGTGGAATGGATTGTAGGAATTGGCATAAAGAGGTTTCCCATTATTTTCTATATATCTTCTTATATAACCTATAAAAATGATTAGTGCTAGCCTAACCTACTCTAATGCCATGTTAGAAATTAGGACCTTAGAATACTAATCATTATAAACAAGATCATAAAGTAAATAAAATGAGGATCATACATGCACAAACGTACACATTACACATGATATACATGGGAAAAACCCTTTCGGGTAAAAAACTCCATAAAGCGTCATTTTATTAAAACAATTATAAATATAGTCTGTCAAAAAATAGATTTAAACCCAAGGACACTCCTCCAATACTTCCACACAACCATTAATACCTCTTGTGCATAATGATACAACTCACCATAAAGCACCAAATTCACACACCTCTCAAATGAGAGAGAACTTCCTTAAATATAGGAGGAAGGGTGACTTCACTAGTCGCACCTTTTCAATAACGCCCATTCATAAGTAATTAATAATCTAATAGTTATTAGATTATAATTATTTCAAATAGGATATGCTTATAAAGCATATAATATATAAGGTTTAATAACCTTATATTAGAACATTATATATAAATGTTATAAGGATGTGACCCTTAATTACATTATGTTCTAATAGTTATTCACAAGGCTTCCTTTATTCCTCCATCTAAACATCTCCTACCTTTCAAACCTATTTTGGGTCTCTATGTCCCAAAATCCACTATCTCAAATCCTCATTCACCTCCTTCATCCATTTTGAGTCCTTATGTCCCAAAATGCACATACACTCCATCAAAATCTCAAAATCCAAAATCCATTTGTCCTCCATCACTCCACCCCTCAAATTGTGTGCCAACATTGATCTTGAAGACATTTCCATCCACCCATGCTACCCAACGCCTATTTCCCATCCTTTCATACTTCCATCCAATCCTTTGCATACATCCTTTCTCCATTGCATCCTATCATCTATTTCATTTCCCTTTACCATCACCCTACCAACGTCTTTGAGCATACCTTCAATAGACATGGCCCATTGTATCACATTTTTCAAGTGTACCATCCAAAGAACAAGATGCTTGAGTCCTTCATCTCTTATCATGCATCCATTATCTTCTTAAAAACCTCAAAAATACAAAAAAATTGTCACCTTGATGAAAACCTAGTAAACAAGCGTCTCATGCGACACACACAAAAAAGAAAACAATTCATCCAATGGTGAAAACCACTTCTTGATGCATCTTGGGAAGGTACCATGATGAAAACCTAGCAAACAGTCATCATGTGATTCATTTTCCTCTTGCACTCTACACATGGGGGTAAATTTCATCCACTCTATCCTACCTACCACATCCTTAACTGTCCATCACCCTATCTACATCCATCTTTTTTTTTACCATTGATCTTGAATAGGCTAAGTGATGCAGGAGCATCCTTGGTTCTTGGCAATCTTGCATCAACCAAAAACATTTCCCTTCAGTTTGTTTTATGTTTTGCAATTTCAACATTCCTTTCTACATTTTCTTGTATTTGCTCACCGGATCTTGCAGAGCTGGATTTTTCTTATGAACATGATTATCTTCCTTATTCCTTAGCCACGGGATGTTTGGATCTTTTTTCGACAAGTTATCGCTTCCGGATTTCGAGATAGTTTTTTGGCGTAGAACACTGGAACTGCTTGGACCTATTTGTTGTTGGTGAATCTTGTGGATCCTTTCCATAGCTTGCGGAGCTCTATTTCATTGATTCCAATGTTCCTTGGCATGTGGCTGACCTTCTCTGTGATCCGCACTTCTTCCTTTGGATTTTTCGGAGGATTCTCTTTGGCAGAGGTCGACCTGGTGTTTTACACGTTTGATCTTGTTCTTTGGCATTTGTTCCCTCTTGGGTCCACCAAATCTCCCTGAATCATATAAATAATTATAATTGAGCATGAGACATTATTCCAAAAAATATACAAGATATATCTTAGGATTTAGAGGTTCGGAGTTGACTCATTATGTAATTGAGCATATATGTAGCAGGCTAGTGAGTCGAATCTTGTATTCCAGATGTTACTGGTTACTTGTAATCAATTTTTATGATCTAATTCATTCAGTTATGCATTGCCTCCATCATATTGTCTTTCTTTTGTTGTGTTTACTCTTGCTGCATGGTCCAGATAGATCTCATTGAGGTCCCTCTTAACTGTGACTGCACCAAGTGGTATCAGAGCGAGTTTTTGTTCTGGAAATTGCGTTGTTCTGAAGATCTTGTTGTGGGGTGGCGGATTGTGGATCCGACCTATAGTTGCAGAGGACTGGTGTGAAGATGGCGTGAAGAGGAAATAGGAATGGTGGAGCACGTGGGAATGCAGACCTTGTTGTGATGGAGATGTTGAGAGGAATTGCAGCCTGGTTGGAAGCTGTTGAAACAACCTAGAGAAGAGGTCGACATATTAAAGATGTAAGTGAAGATGAAGAAGAAGAAGCACTAGTAGAACAAGTAGAAAACCCACTGGCGATCGATCCAGATGAAGAAAGGTTATTGAGGGTTTTGAGTAGGGTGACTACTAAACCTTATTTTACCCCACCAGAGTATGATGGAAAATTGGTTTCAGATTAATTAATGGATTGGATCTCAGAGATGGAGAAGTATTTTGATTTTGAGAACACTGCAGAAGAAAGGAAGGTGAAATATGCCTGTACTCAGTTGAAAGGTCATGCATCTCTTTGGTGGGAACATTTGCAGGTTGATAGACAAGGGATAGGTAAAGAAAACATCAATTCATGGGAGCGGACAGTTGCCAAGTTAAAATCAAAGTTTATGCCAGCTGATTACCAAGTAAATCTATTTCAGAAGTTACATAACTTTAAGCAAAAGGAATCTAGTGTGAAGGACTATACCAAAGAATTCTACAAGTTGAATATTAGATCCAGACATGTCGATGATGAGGTTGAACAAGTTGCAAGATATTTGAATGGATTGTGGATGTCTATACAAGATGAACTCATTTTGATCAATTTGTAGAGTGTTGAATAAGCTTACTAGTATACCTTGAAAGAAGAAGAGAAGTTGAACAAAAGACATGAGCAGAGACAGAGAGGTAGAGGTGGAAGGTTTTCTGGAGGAATATTTCAAGGAGGCAGAGGATATTTCGGAGGAAGAGGAACCTGCACAAATCAAAACAAGGATAAGGAAATAAGCAAAGAAGTTAATTCATACCAGAAGGATGACATAAATTTCTATCGAAGCAGAGAACTTGATGGTTACCAGAATGAAGGTTTTGGAAAAGATGATAGAAGACAAGATAAGAGAGTGTTTAGAGGAACTTTCTTTAAGTGTGGAGCAGAAGGATATCATGCTTTTGAATGTAAGAAGATAGAGAACACTGGGAGAACAACTTTGGTAGAAGAAAGCCCCACCAGATTAGCTAACAAACTGGAAGATGGAGAATTTTTATTGATGAGGAGAGCTTTATGTCATACCGGAGAGGATGAAAAGCCCTTGTAGAGGAGAAATTTGTTCAAGACCACGTGTAAGGTATCTGGTAAGTGTTGTAAAGTAGTTATTGATAGTGGTAGTTTGAATAATCTTGTTTCAGAAGAGATGGTGAATAAATTAAAGCTGGAAAGATTGAAATACCCTAAGCCTTATCAAATAGTATGGATTCAGGATGATCATAAGTTGCTAGTAAGTGAGCAATGCTTGGTAAAATTGAAAATTGGAAATTATCATGATGAAGTTTGTGTGATATTATGCCTATGGATATTTGTCACCTTCTATTGGGTAGACCTTGGAAGTTTGATAGACGGGCAATACACGATGGAAGAAAGAACATATACACTATTGTAGCAAATGGGATGAAACAAACCCTGTTACCCTTGGAGGAGCCCTTGAAGAGTGAAGTTTGCACAAATGCTAGAATCTATTTGGTGGATGGAATGAGACATGAGAATGTGTGTTTTGCCTTAGTCCCTAAGAAGACGGAGAACTCAAGACATGAGGAACAACCAGAGGAGATAAAGGAGTTGATGACAAAGTATGAAGATATCATTTCAGATAATGTGCTTGATGGATTACCACCTGTGAGGAGTATCAGTCACTGCATGGATTTGATTCTCGAAGCTAGTTTTCCTAACAAAGTTGCACACAGGATGACACTGACAAAGAATGAAGAGTTGAATAGACAAGTGTAGGAGTTATTGAAGAAAGGCTTGATTAGAGAAAGTTTGAGTCCATGTTCTATACCAGCAGTGTTAGCACCTAAGAAGAATGGAGAATGGAGGATGTGTACTGATTTGAGAACAATAAACAAGATCACAGTGAAGTGCCGATTTCCCTTGCCTAGGATGGATGACATAATGGATTGATTGAGTGGAGAAAAATACTATACCAAGATAGACTTGAAGAGTGGATATCATCACATTAGAATCAGAGAAGGAGATGAGTGGAAGACAACATTCAAGATGAATGAAGGATTGTATGAATGGTTGGTGATGCCTTTTGAGTTGACTAATGCACCAAGTACTTTCATGATATTGATGAATGAGGTATTGAAGAGATTCTTGGGTAAGTTTGTTATTGTATATTTGGATGACATTCTGATTTTAAATAAGACAAAAGAGGAGCATTTGTTGCATTTAAGACAAGTTTTGTAGAGGTTGAGAGAGGAGAAGTTGTTGATAAATCTTAAGAAGTGTACTTTCATGAAGGAAGAGTTGGTCTTCTTGGGATTTGTGATATCTGCGGATGGACTGAAGATGGACCTTGAGAAGGTAAGAGCAATCATTGAATGGCCTACATCGGAAAGAATTGGAGAGGTAAGATCATTTCATGGATTGGCTAGTTTCTACTGGAAATTTATCAGAAATTCTAGTTCAGTTTGAAGCCCTATGACTGAGACAATGAGGGAAGATAAGAAGGAATTTAAGTGGACCACCGAAGCAAATAAAAGTTTCAAATTGTTGAAGTAAAAAGTGAATGAACAAATTATGTTAGATTTACCGGATTTCAACAAAGTATTTCAAGTGGACTGTGATGCAAGTGGGAATGCAATTGGAGTCGTGTTAAGTCAAGAAGGGGGAGAAACAACGTATTTTAGTGAAAAGATGAATGATGCCATGAGGAGATATTTCGTGTATGATCAGGAATTTTATGCCATAGTTAAAGCCTTTAAGAAGGGGAGATATTACCTATTTCCTAAGGAATTTGTGCTATATACCAACCATCAAGCCTTGCAGTATTTGAATAGTCGGAGTAAGTTGAATCAGAGACATATGAGATGGGTAGAATTTTTGCAGAGTTACACCTTTGTGTTGAAGCATAGGAGTGGGAAGTCAAATAAAGTTGTTGATGCATTGAGTAGAAGGAGGAATTGGTTGATAGAGATGAGAGTGACAGTGTTAGGGTTTGAGGAATTAAAGACCTTGTAATACGATGACCCGGATTTTGCAGAACCTTGGAAATCATGTAGAGCACCGGTTATGATGGACAGAAGTCAGTTGTTGGATTATTTCATTTAGGATTAGATGTCATTCAGAGGAGTTCAGTTGTGTATACCTAAGAGTTCTATGAGGTAAAATATGATAAAGGAGAAGCATAGTGGAGGATTAGCCAGACACTTTGGTGTTGACAAAATAGTAGCATTGGTGAGTGAACATTACTTTTGGCCTCAGATTCATAAGGATGTCAGGAAATTTGTACAAAGCTATAGAGTTTGTCAGATTGCAAAAGGTAATAATTAGAATGTGGATTATACAAACCTTTAACAGTACCGGAGAGACCTCAGGAGGACATAAGCATGGATTTCATACTTGGATTACCTAAGACACATAGAGGGAATGATTCTATACTTGTGGTGGTGGATAGATTCTCAAAGATGGCTCATTTCATACCTTCTAAGAAGACATCAGATGCAGTGCATATAGTTGATCTATTTTTCAAAGAGGCAGTCAGATTACATGGATTACCTAAGAGCATAGATTTAGACATGGACACTAAGTTTGTTAGTTATTTTTGGAGAACACTTTGGAAAAAGATGAAAACAAATTTGATTCTTGCACAAGAAGAGTTTGCTGACAATAACTCGGTAAACAGGAGTACCGAAAGAACACCTTTTGAGATTGTTACCGGAGCACACCCTAGAGGTATATCAAAATTGAGAGATATCAGTCATGAAGACAAGCAGAGTGTAGAAGCAAAAGAATTTGTAGATCACATGAAGGCCTTGCATATTTAGGTTAAACAATAATTGGAGGATATGAACAACTAGTATAAGGAGAAAGCAGACGAGAAGAGAAGACATGAGGAGTTTGAAGTTGGCAATGAAGTAATGGTGAATCTAAGAAAATACAAATTTCCAGTTGGAACATATAACAAGTTGCAGATAAAAAAGTTTGGACCTTGCAAGATCTTGAGGAAATTTAGTTTTGAAAATGCATATGAAGTGGAGCTACAAGATAGTTTGAGTATTTCACCTATATTCAACATTGCAGGTCTACATTAGTATCATGAATCAAAATTCAGTTAAGACGGTATTACAAACTTAGAGAAACAGTTACCCCAGAAGGAACCATAGTAGATTGAAGACATTTTGGATAGTAGGATTGGGCGTAGTACCCGTAGCAGTCAGTAAAAGGAGTATCTTGTGAAATGGAAGAACATACCAGTTGAATATTCAGGCAAAGGTGGACCACCTTGGTTTTCCTCTGACCCCAGCAAAGTGAGGGACTAACTTTTTCAACAACCGCGTATGTCTAATGAAGGATCATCCCCGGTTCTTGGCAATCTTGCATCAACCAAAAACATTTCCCTTCAGTTTGTTTTATGTTTTGCAATTTCAACATTCCTTTCTGCATTTTCTTGTATTTTCTCACTGGATCTTGTGGTTGTGGAGTTGGATTTTTCTTGTGAACATGATTATCTTCCTTATTCCTGAGCCGCGAGACATTTGGATATTTTTCCGACAAGTTATCACTTCCGGATTCCAAGACAAATTTCTAGCTTAGAACACATGAACCACTTGGACCTATTTGTTGTTGGTGAATCTTGTGGATCCTTTCCATAGCTTGCAGAGCCCCAGTTCATTGATTCCAATGTTCCTTTGCATGTGGCCGACCTTCCCTCTGATCCACACTTCTTCCTTGAGATTTTCTGAATGATTCTCTTTGGTGGAGGCCGACCTGGTGTTTTACACATTTGATCTTGTTCTTTGGAATTTGTTCCCTCTTGGGCTGACCGAATCTCCCTGAATCATATAAATCATTGTAATTGAGCATTAGAAATCATTCCAAAAAAATAGAAGATATATCTAGGATTTATAGGTCAAGAGTTGACCGATTCTATAATTGAGCATATATGTAGCAGGCCAGTGAGCCGAATCTTGTATTTCGGATGTTACCGGTTATTTATAATCAGTTTTCATGATCTAATTCATTCAGTTCTACATTGACTCCATCATCTTGTCTTTCTTTCATTGTGTTTACTCTTGCTACACAGTCTGGATAGATCTCATTGAGGTCCCTCCTAACTATGATTGCACCACTAAGGATCTTCATAAGCATCGCACATCCTATTAGCTTACACTCTATACCCCTTATCCACTTCTTACTTCCATCATCCATTATATAGTCCCTTAGCTTGGATAAGTATGTTATCTCATTATGAGATAGTCCTTTGAAACCAAAGTAGGTTTGATTTCATAATAAGCTACCTCCATCTTTCACTTGTCTATTTCTATCACATTAATTTCTTCATGCATTTATAATATTATATGTCTTGCTAGACATTGGGGTGAATAAATATATTTTTCTTGAGAATAAATCTTGACACATGTATTTTCTCTTAATGAGTGATCTAGACATCTATCAAAATCCAAAAATAGTCATATAATGTCAAAATCAAAATCCAAAATTAAAATCAAACAATCTATCAAAAATGCAAAAAGAAAATAATCAAATCATTTAAACAATACATGAATCATGATAAACAATAAATTATCCTTTACAAAGACAAACATTTGAGCAAACAAAACTAGGACATCATGAGAAACATTAATCTTAACAAATCACGCATCAATAGACAAACTACCAAGCCAGCCTAAAACCTAACCAATCAACTACCTACTAGTTTGGGCATCCTTACCAAACCCACGTGCCTTTATGAATAACTCATTCCTCAAACAAGCACCTATCAGATATCATGTCCTAACGGATACATATTTCCTACAATGGGCATCCTATCAAACAATCATCCTACCCATAAATACTTATCCTTAGTAAGAAAATCAGTATGGTTGTTGGCTCATTGGTCTAGTCAGTCTTATTATTTATGGATTTGTCTCATGTCATGTTCCTATATTAGTCAAGGATGTCTACAAGTGACTAGAGGATCTTGGATGGTTCATGATCCCTTTTGTTTGTTTGTTGTATGTGGTGTGTTTTCATGAAGTTCTTGGGCATAGTTCTTTTGGGTGGCTATGTTGATATGTTCATTCGACAAGTATCCTATGCAAAAATGAAGTTAGGGATAACAGTGCTTGTTACTATCGTACATACCTTGACCCTTAGTACAACAACCCTAGAACGGATGAAGTCACTCCTTGTCTACTGATGAGCCTAAACAATGGCTCTATTTTTATAGATTTATGATATAATACTCCTACCTAGGTCTTATGATTAGATGACATTTGGATTATAATGCTTTCCTAAGATGATACCTTTTAAGTGTTTTTGAAACTGGTTTAACCTATACCTAAGGATGTCATATAGTGGTTTCAAATGATCTGTCTAAGGAAATACCTAAAGTTAATTATAAATATGGTTTATGTTATATCATGTTAGCATTAGTATATACACATGTTGTTGTGTGTGTTAATATCTTGATGCAGGGTCAACAAAGGTGAAGTAAAGACAAATGTCGGTTCAAAATATCATCAAGTATATAACCGCAATGTAGACCCAGTCAAAAGAATGTAGTTATGATCGGGATCACTTGACCGGTTCTTCAGCAAATTGATTTATGAAAACATTTATAATTGTTCCTAGTGGATCTCAGATCTAGGAGGTGGTCATGCTATATTTTCTCAGGTGCAGGACAAATGTTGTTTTGTTGTCCTGTGCTGACTTCTTCTTCTTTTGTTAATAAATCTTGTTCACCTATTCCATAGGGATGTGGGCAGTTAGTTAGAAGTTTGTTATAATATTTCCTATAAATAAAAGGATCTCTCTCCTCTCGGGGATAGCAGAGAAAAAGGTAGTATTTTTTAATACATAGTTTTCTAGTGTTATGTATGTATTTTCCAGTCAATATGAAATAAAGAGATCAACGTGATTTTGGATGATTAGATAGGTGTAATCCAAAGTTTTGGAAATACTCACTCAAGGGGGCCCACTTGGTGAGTAATCCTTTGTATGTTTTAACTAGTTTTCATACTTTTGTAATAGTTGTTTCTACAGTTGTTTGTTCCTGCAGCCATAGGAAACAGTTCATGTGTCTATTCCTGCAACCACGACAGCAGAGTAGTTCCTGCTCCTCGCCAGAATTTTATCTTTTAACAGTTATTGTTTAAAGCAATTTCCAATTGTATGATTAAGTATTAGTTTATTAGAGATTCTGTGTGTTTACTTTAAGAATAATTTCCTTTCCTACAGTTATATAAAATGGTTGCAATATGAACTTGGTGCACATATAGTGCTGGCCCATTTCAAGTTTACATCCCTGGTTGATAACTAAACAAGTCTTTGCCACATGAAAAGTTAGCTATTCAAGGATATTCAATCTCTGAATTGTGTTTTATCACCTAGTTGCCATTCCAGTTGTGAGGACCAACATTCTTGGCACCGTTGTCGGGGATGGTGCCAAGCTAAGAATCTATTGTAAACCATTAGTTTTAAGTTTTTTAATTAGATTTTTGAATTTCTTTCATTAATCTGCATGAATAGGAGGAGAAGAGATGCATTAGGAATATTTCTTCCCTCGCATTCTACTCAAGATATAAGATCAGATCAAGCACCTGAAGTAAACCCTTTTGCAGAAACCTATGTGCTAAATGGTAGTGTCTTTAATTTGTCAGAAGGAGACCTAGACTTCCTGAACGAACCCCCTGAACAAAAAATTTTACCTTTAGTTATTTATTAGGGACCAATGGCAGCAAATCCTCCACCTCCACCTGTAAATCCAACATTTGAGTTTCCCATTCCTGACTTGCATGATAATGCAAATTTGAAAAACATACCAGCCTCTTCACTTCCAAAATTTCATGGGTTGGTAATAGAGGATCCAAACACCTTTCTATTTGAATTTAATGTCCTTTGTAGGAGTTAAGATTATACCACTGATACTCATAAACTCAAGTTATTCCTTGCTACTTTGAAAGAAGCTGCTTTGAGATGGTTTATGAGTTTAGGAAGCAATGTAATCACTACCTGGGAGGGAATGAAGACAAACTTCTTGATTAAATATAAAGACTATTGTAGAGGAATGGACCGACATGGTGATGATATCTTTAGAATGACACAAAAAGAAGATGAAAGCTTGGAAGACTATTTGGAAAGGTTTTTATTTAGTGTCAGCAAATCTAAACATGGTAACTTAAGTGAAGACTCTATGAAGTTGATCTTTCCGAGGGGCGTCAATGATGACTGTGTTGACTCCTTAGATCTAATGGGAGGAGGAGATATTACTCAATTTCAATGGGATGATATCGGACAAATCTGTCAAAAATATTCAAGAGTTGCAACAAAAAGGGGAAGACATTATAGGCCTGGTTCTTGAATTGCCAAGTCATCTTCAACAGTCTCAAGAATGTAAATAACTCATTTGTTGAAGGATTTTAAAGAGGATATAATTAATAATATGGCTACCCAATTGGATACACTACAGGCAAAGAAGAAGTATGAGGAGGCAGAGGCTATGCTTGCTGAATTTTGACCTCACTGTTGGCGAAAGAAGAAGGACTGTAGATGCAAACTGTTAGCTAAAATTGATAGTCAACAGAGTTCCCTAGATTTCAAGCCTATCTATGGAGATGATGAACAAATTTTCTATGTTGCACAATGGAGGCCTTGGCCTCCAAGACAAGGTATGCCACAAGATCCATTGTCATTTTCTAATCCTTATATGAATTTCAATGCACAAAACAATCAGTGGCAACCTCCATTTTCCCAAAATTTTGGAAATTATACTCCTCAAAATCCTTGGCCTAATTATATAAATTCCTCATCTCAATGGCAATAGCCACAAGAGAATTGGTCTCCTCCTCAAGGTAACTGGCATCAGTCACCACAATGGAGGGGAGGATAGCAATGGGCAAACCAGTCACCAGGTTTCCTGCAACCCCAACAATAGTCCCAACAACCAACTTTAATGCCACCAGCTCCTAATGTTGCTCCATCCAAGCCAACCCAATTGCCAACTCAGCCTATTCCAAATCCAAATAATAAACCACAACAACAACAACAAGTCTTTTCAACTGATCCTAATAACTATCTTGCATATTCTCTCAATATAAGTGATATTCATTTGAGGTCAGGGACAACATTGCCTACTCCATCTCCTCCAGTCATAACAGAGTTACCAATAGAGGAGAATGCTCAGGAAAGCATGCCTGACAAATCTATAAATCCTAAACAAGTTAAGTAGTCAAAAACCCCAAATATACCTATAAGAACTCCCCCATTTCCTCAAAGATTGCAATTAGAAGTATCTAGGCAGCAAGATGATATAGCCTTTGATCTTATTGATTAGCTAAAACATGTGTTAAAATTCCACCGTTTCAAGCTATTAAAGATATTCACATACATGGAAAAGCTATTAAAGAATCTTGTTTGAAGAAACTTGGGAGGAAGAAAAAGGATAAAAAAATAGTGCATGTAGTAGGACGGTTGGCTGATATTATGTTGGGAAAAATAGCAGTCCCTAAATATTCTGATCCAAGTAGCCCTATTGTCAAGATACTTATTAATGAAAATCAAATCAAAAATGCCTTGATAGACCTGGGAGCAGCAATAAATGTGATGACTAAGGATGTCATGCAGCAACTCAACATTACTAATCTCAGATAAACTCCAACAGTCTTGTAACTTGCTGATAGCTCAACTATTTGGCTTGAAGGAATGTTTGAAGATATTGTTGTCACATTAGATTCTTGGGAATATCCTATTGATTTCATAATCCTCTCTCCCAAGGCAACATTAGGAGGATATCCAATTATTTTGGGAAGACCTTGGTTGGGAATAGCTGATGCATATATAGGTTGTAGATCTAGAGATATGACAATTTCAGATGGTATTACTACTAAAACACTTGCACTCTATTCTCCAACACAACCTCAACTTGATCAAGAACAAGTAGTGTGTCCAGACATAGGAGAAGAAGCAGAGGAAATTAACTCTGTTGAATAACTAATGATGTTATCAAGGGACCCATTCATAGCACTTCAAGAGGATGATACAATACTTTCTAACATCATAAGGAATCATTATGGAGTAGCTCCATAGTCAGTGGGTATACCAGTAAGTCCTCTGCATACCCTTTTCCATCTGCAAGCTTATTAAATTCTCCTGCAACCACATATATGTTTCACACATTGCTACCACAGGAGATTCAAACCTCTTGGTTGTCTGAAATATCTAATGCAGAATCAGTAATTCCAATAGAAGTTGTTGTAGGGAGACATCTGAATATCAATGGTCAATTGCCAGCAGATCAAAGATTGTCATTGATAGAACTACTCAAAGCCCAACAACAAGATTTTGCATGGGATTATAAAGACATGAAAGGATTAAATCCTACATTGTGTACCCATAGAATTTATATCAAAGACGATTGTAAACCAATTAGACAGCCTCAATGAAGGATTAATCCTGCTTTAAGGGAAATAGTTAAAGAGTAACTACAAAAATTGCTTCATGCATGATTCATCTACCCTATTTCAGATAGTCAATGGGTGTCTCCTTTGGTTATAGTTCCCAAGAAAGGAGGAAAATGGAGAGTTTGTGTGGACTATAGGGAGCTCAACACTGCTACTAAAAAGGATCATTTCCAACTGCCATTTATAGATCAAGTGTTAGACTCTCTAGCAGGTAAGCAATACTTTTCATTTTTGGATGGATTTAGTGGTTATAACCAGATCAGAATAGCTCCAGAAGATCAGGAGAAGACCACCTTTACCTACCCTTGGGGCACATATGCCTATTCAGTCCTCCCTTTTGGTTTATGTAATGCTCCTGGAACATTTCAAAGGGCGGTTCTCAGTATGTTTCTAGACATATCTCATGATTGTATGGAAATTTGCATGGATGAATTCACTACATATGAAACTACATTTAAGGAGGCATTACAAAATATGACAAAAGTATTGCAGCGATGTGAAGATCACAATTTATCCCTCAACAGTTAAAAATGTTTTATGATGATGCAAGAAGGAATAGTGTTGGGGCATCGAATCTCTCAATCGGGTATTCAAGTAGATCCAGCTAAAATTGAGGTAATACTTAGTCTTCCTGCCCTTGTTAAACAAAAGGATGTGAGAAGTTTTCTTGGCCATGTAGGGTACTATAGGAGATTTATCAAGAACTTTAGTCGAATAGCAGGGCCATTGTACTCTTTATTGACAAAGGATGCTAAGTTTGAATGGACAGTTAAATGTGAAGATGCATTTTCTAAACTAAAAGAAGCCTTAACTCAGGCCCCTGTACTTAAAGGACCTGATTGGTCAGTTCCTTTTCACATTCATACTGATGCATCTGATTTTGCAATAGGAGCAGTTTTGGGGCAGAAGCAAGGAGTTTTGGAAAATGCAATTTATTACATTAGTAAATTTGCAAGGACCACAACTGAATTATACTGTTACTGAAAAGGAGATGTTAGTTGTCATCTATGCCCTTAATAAGTTCGGGCACTATTTAACAAGATATCAAATATTTGTGCATACTGATCATGCAGCCATCAGGTACCTCATGGACAAAAGCTCCATTACCGGTAGATTAGCAAGATGGTTGTTATTAATGCAAGAATTTGATATTACTATCATTGATAAGCCTAGAAAAAGAAATGTGGTGGTAGATTTCCTTTCAAGGATTCAAACACCAGACAATAGTGAAGTCATTAATGATGCTTTTCCAGATGAACATCTATTTTCTATCATTTCCAGTAGTCCATGGTATGCTGACATAGCCAACTACCTCGCAGCTAATAAGACACCCCCACATTTCTCACCCAAAGAAAAGAGACTACTGGTAGAAAAGAGTTTCAACATCTCTTGGATTTCAGATTGCTTATCTTACATAGGTCCAGATCAGGTTATGAGGCACTGTGTAAGGGAAGACGAGACATGTGACATACTTCATGCCTGCCATGATGAACCTTGTGGAGGTCATTTTGCAGCCAAAAGAACAACTTTTAAGATATTAACTATAAGGCACTATTGGCCAACCTTGCACAAGGATGCAACTCAATACACTAGGAGATGTGATAGGTGTCAAAGAATGGGCAGACCAACTCTGTCTAACGAAATGCCTCTACACCCTTAGGTGGTTGTTAACCCATTTGACAAATGGGGACTGGACTTTGTTGGGCCAATCGATACACCATCCAATGGTCGCTCCTATATTCTTGTTTTTACTGATTATGTTACTAAATGGGTAGAGGTCAAAGCCTTCAAGCATGCTCGAGATAATAAGGTGGCCAAGTTCTTATATGAAGAAATCTTCACTCGATATGGAGTTCCTAGAGAAATAGTAACAGATCAAGGGGCACAGTTTACTTTTACTCTGATCACAACCCTGGTTAATGAATACAATGTCAAGCAAAGGAAATCCACTCCTTATCATCCACATGCTAATGGAAAAGCATAGGTTACTAACAGGGAGCTTGAATCAATATTGACAAAAACCGTAGCACTCAATAGGAGAGATTGGTGTAGCAGACTCTTTGAGGCTGTATGGGCTTATAGAACCACCTGAAAAACTACAATAGGGTTTACACCATTTCAAATGGTGTATGGACAAAAGCAATGATGCCTATTGAGTTTGAACATAAAACTTTAAGAACAGTTATTTCCTTGACACTTTTTGCAGCACAAGAAGAAAGGATTCTCCAGCTTAATGCTTTGGATGAAATAAGGAAATTTGCCCTGCAGCAATTTGAATCTGTTCAAAATTAGCGCATGAAATGTCATGATCTCTATATCAAGGATAAATCATTCAAGCCGGCTGATTGGGCTCTTCTCTATGATTCCAGGTACAAAGATAACTTAGGCAAATTGCAGACCAGATGGTTAGGCCCTTATGAGATAGTTGAAACATTTTCTAATGGTGTTGTCAGATTATCTACCATAGATCTTGTTAAGTTTAAATTATTAGTCAATGGTCATTAGCTACACCTATACCATAAACCTCTGAGCAAAGATGACTTCCTACGACAGTTTTCCACTGCCTAGCATGTCGAGATTCCTGTAGCCACTGATGACAGCTTGGCCATCACCACTCCATCTTAATATCTTTGTTGCATGATCCTAATAAACACTTCCGCATCTCGAGGGAGTACTTTTCTGCATAATAAATATCTCATTCCGTATTCACTCATTTCTTTCCTTTCACTTCATCCATTATCGCATTGTTTTCCATGCATGGCGACATCATATCTTTCAACTGCAGTCATTCTCACATGATATAAGGTATGCTTGTGTGTCATTATTTTTGTTGTATGTGTATAATTAAACCATATTACTTCTCATTATGATATTTTGCATACAGTCATTTGTATTAATCCTCCTCCGCATGTGTGGACACCTATCAAACCTTAGGTTTGGGGGGGAAGTACACTGATAATTACTCTAGCAGATAATTGTGATGTCCTCTCGGATTGTGTTTTATTTTTCAGAATTGCTAGTTTGAGGTGATATCTTGTGTTTGGCTTGTCTGTCTGTTTAGAGTTATTTTTAAGATTGCAGCTAGGTTCTGACCAAGTAAAAACATTGAGTATGCTATAGTATAGAACATAGTGCAAAAACTGAGCAGATTTACGCCATTTTAAAGTTGAAAGTGTTATTGTTGTAATGGGTGGTCCACCTATTCGACATGAGCCGACAGACCATGAAGTTCTCCTTCAGGACCAGGATTGTGAACCAGTATTTACGAACAATGGATGGCTGGATTATTTCTTAAAGTTGACAGAGTTTAAAGAAGAAATTGCGAGGGAATTTACCTGCACACTATCAAATGGAGAAGCTTAGGTAAAAGGTTTAAGAGTAGTGGCTACAGAGGAAAGGATAGCAGAGGTAACTGAGCTACCAATAGATGGAGAGAAGTACTCAGAGTCCAAGGATGCATGCAGTGCAAGGGAAGAATTTACACATCCAGGAGACCCCCCATTAGTAGTAGATAGGAAAGGATCTAGGTGATAATCCCTTCCGTCTGAATAGAGAGCAGTGGCATTGTATGTCTTAAAATATTTAACCTGCAAAGGAAGGTTTTCATGTCTACATTCTCATCACTTCAAGCTCCTAAGTCATCTGCACCATGGAAGAAGGATGAACATTCCAAGCTTATTGTACAACCTCTTTCTATAAGTGCAATAGAGACTCAGAAAGGTAGGCCTCACTCTGTTTCTCACCATTGTCTAATTAAGCTTTTAGTTGAAAAATCCTTGAGAGATGTTTCTCCAATGCTCTGGAATGAATTTGTTGAAACCAGAATGTTTAGGGTAGAGAACATAGTTATAAAGGAACCACTTCCATCTCAGGAACAAGAAAACCTTGTAGAACCTGGTTCCCCTCTTGAACCCTCATCCTCGTTGAAATCCTCAGAACAAAATCTTCCTGCAGCAGAGGAACCCTTACAAAAAGAAGTTGAAGCAGGGGTTCCTCCTCAAGGTTCAAGAAAAACTAGGGCTGCCACACGAAAGGAAAAGGGCAAAGAAAAACAAGTTGATATAGAGCATAAGGACAAGAAAAGTAAAAATGAGAATGTACCCCTTCCTGCGGCCAAGAAGAGAAAAATTGTAAAACCAGTTCCTGTAGTAACTGTTGAGGTAGTTGAAGAGGTGCCTACAGGAAGTAGTCCTGTAGCCGGAAAAGGGAAATTTCAAAGAAGTAGTGGTAGGCTCCGTAAAAATCATAAAAGCCAAGACCAATCAACCGAGCCAAAAATTACCATCTTGATTGACTCCCCAGAATGAGATCAATACAATCCACTTCATCATGATATCCCTCCTTCTCCATCTAATGAACCTCAAATGGAACATGAAGAGGAGGAAGAATTGCAAAATATGGGGGAAGAGAAGGAACTGCAGCTTCCGAATATAGAGCAACCACAGGAAGAAGTAGATTTTGAGAGACTAAACAGTTTAGCATCTATTGTAGAGAAGGTTATTGAAGCAGAGAGTAAAGTAGAAATGAAGAAACCTAGGGCACCTGTTCATAGACCACCTACCTCTCTTACTAGTCATGTTGTGGGACTTGCTCTTTATGAGGATTGGGTACTGGAGAAAGTAAAAATGCAGATGATAATCGACTGGCAGAAGAAGGTTATTGAGTAGAAGGACGAGGAAATAGCCCAGCTTAAAGCTAAGGTGGAAACAATAGCCACCATAGTTCCACAACTGATGCAATGTCGAGCTCCTCCTCGTGTCTACTCTCTATATTTAAAAGAACAACACATCAATTTCCAAATGATGAGGATTGTTAGGGATTTAAGTCCCTCATTGTAAACACCAGAAGAATTTTACAGTGCTTTTCAGATGTCTCCTGCGGAAATAAAAAACTTACTCTGTGAATTGTATGTCCACAACTATGTTGTCCCTAATGATGTTAATTGGAACCCTCTCCTTTAAATTGGATATATTCAGTTGAGGGCTCTTATGTCATGGATGCAGAATGAAATATAAAGGGGAGAGCAGTTCTAGGTGCATCACAGGGAAGAACTTGAGCTTTCATTGCCCTTAAGGGCTGAATCAAGAGAACCCAGATGATTTTACTTTGATTGGAAAAAGATTGTATATGAGCCAAACTATGCAAATGAAATCCTACCCCTGAGGGAAGAAGTGTATAAAGAATATGAACAAATGGCTCCAAGGGAAGGACATGAAGCAAAAGAACATATAGTCCAGTGCTGGGATAGCCTAATAGATGAATTAAAGCAATCTGAACCACACTTTGTGCAAAATTACCATGCAACATTAAACAGAGCACCCAAGTACATGCACTTGGGAAGAACAAAGGGACGACATTGGCTTCCTCTCAGTTTTCAGCCTCCGAACCTCCTATGGCCACTGATGGGTTGCAGGGACAGTGACCCACCATACAGTGAAGTAGCAGAACATACCAGGTGGAAGAGATTGGACAAAATGAAAGGATTCTACTGGAGCTTAAAGAATGTCAGTTCTGGGCAAGTTACTCCAGGTAATTTCCGAATTAATGCCAGTTACTGAAATTTTCCCGTTGCTAGAGGATCAACAAGAGTTAGGTTAGGGGGAGATGATGAGCCTAAACAATGGCTCTATTTTTATAGATTTCTAATATAATACTCATACTTGGGTCTTATGATTAGATGACATTTGGATTATAATTCTTTCCTAAGATGATACCTTTTAAGTGTTTTTGAAACTGGTTTAACCTATACCTAAGGATGTCATATAGTGGTTTCAAATTATCTGTCTATGCAAATATCTAAAGTTAATTATAAATATGGTTTATGTTATATCATGTTAGCATTAGTATATACACATGTTGTTGTGCATGTTAATATCTTGATGCAAGGTCAGCAAAGGTGAAGTAAAGACAAATGGCGATTCAAAAGATCATCAAGTATATAGCCACAATGCAGACCCAATCAAAAGAATGTAGTTATGATCGAGATCACTTGATCGGTTCTTCAACAGATTTATTTATGAAAACATTTATAACTGTTCCTAGTGGATCTCAGATCTAGGAGGCGATCATGCTATATTTTCTCAGCAATGGGACATATGTTGTTTTGTTGTCCTGTGTTGACTCCTTCTTCTTTTGTTGATAAATCCTGTTCACCTATTCCATAGGGATGTGGGCAGTTAGTTAGAAGTTTTTTATAAGCTTTCCTATAAATAAAAGGATCTCTCTCCTCTCGGGGATAGCAGAGAAAAAGATAGTATTTTGTAATACATAGTTTTCTGGTATTATGTATGTATTTTCCAGCCAAGATGAAATAAAGAGATCAATGTGATTTTGGATGATTAGATAGGTGTAATCTGAAGTTTTCGAAATACTCAATCAAGGGGGCCCACTTGGTGAGTAATCCTTTGTATGTTTTAACTAGTTTTCATACTTTTGTAATAGTTGTTTATGTAGTTGTTTGTTCTTGCAACCATAGGAAATAGTTCTTGTGTCTGTTCCTGCAGCCACGGTAGCAGAGTAGTTCCTACTGCTCGCCAGAACTTTATCTTTTAACAGTAATTGTTTAAAGCAATTTCCAGTTGTAGGATTAAGTATTAGTTTATTAGAGATTCTGTGTGTTTACTTTAAGAAGAGTTTCCTTTCCTGCAGTTATATAAAATGGTTGCAATATGAACTTGGTGCACATACAGTGCTGGCCCATTTCAAGCTTACGTCCCTGGTTGATAACTAAATGAATCTTTGCCACAGGAAAAGTTAGCTATTCAAGGATATTCAATCTCTGAATTGTGTTTTATCGCCTAGTTGTCATTCCAGTTATGAGGACCAACATCTACTATATGTATGTTAATGCAATGGGAAAGCATCGCACCTTTGCCTTTCATACCTTAGTGTACAAGCCTCCATTGATACATAATAAGGCTTAATGATGAAATTGTTGCACTACCTAAGAAGCACAAGAATTTGTGATAGTTTCATTTCTTCATATCAACCATTTTGTTTGTCAATCAATTCTATTTCCTAATATTATTTAATTCTTACTAATCATTCTTCACTTTTGTAATATTTCATATTTTATCCAACTTTCATCTATCCTTTTTGTCTTATACAAGATGTGTCCTTCTGAAAACCAGACTTGATCAATCTAATCAATTTGATCAATTAATCAATTTGCAAATCATTCCAAGCATCTCTTCTATCCAACCAAACTCATTCATATCATCAAGCTAACCATTCTTCTATCTCTCATAAAACATTTTTCTTCTTTTGAGAGATCATTCATGCCTTTAATGCACAAACAATCTCTCGAGGGGGCATCCTACCTCCATCTCTCAGCATACTAGGGCATTTTTTTCACTTTCTTTGAAACAATGCTACTTCAAACATTGTCTCAAAGAGGGACAAAATGTAGACACCCAAAATTGTCCCACAGCCTCATAAGCCAATCTTACTAATTATTCAACTTGATGATTAAATAATTTTAATTATTTAATTATTTTATCTTTATTATTCAATTTCATAATCCATTATTCTAATTTCCTTCTAAAATCTTAATCATTTAATCAATTAATCATTTCCTCTCTAATATTAATTAATCAATTTTATTATTTAATTAATCTCGATTATTTTCTTTAATTAAGCACTCTTTATTGTTTAATTAAAATCAGTTTCCATATCCCCATGATTAAATAATTTATTTAAATTATTTAATTATAATGATGTCCTCTACTTATTTAATGTCATTTTATCTTTGTCTCAAATAAATTAATCTCCCTCCAAATTCAATCAAACCCATTTCCTTCTAATTCCAATTTGAGTTGACATTTTCAAAAATTCAAATTCAATCTAAATGACATTTTATTCTAAATTTCCTCCATCACATGTGAAAATTATTGATTGCCACTAACTCTCAATCAGTTCTCAATCACCTTTTCTAACTAGTCAACCACTTTTCCCCCTTTTCAAAACCAGCATTTTCTAACTACTCAATCAAATCAATTTCACTCTCAATCAAATCTCTTAACCAATTAGTTAAATGAGTTATTTCCTCAGTCGGATTTAGTTCACATCGTAATTATCTCCCATCTATTCTGTCTCAATGAATCTCAACCATTGATCAATTCAATTCTCAAATCATTCTCAACCATCGAATCAAACCTCTCGAAATCTATAAATTCAAGGTCAATCTCCATTATCAAAAACTACTATCTTCGTTATTCTTGTGCTTACATCTTGTAGATTTTCATGAAGTGCAACTTCGAGAGTCATCACCCGCACAAGAAGAAGGAGAGCAATGGAGGCCAAGTGCATTGGAGTCAACATGGGTTTATAAGTTTAATGATTTCATGATTGTTTTGTTGATTTCATTTGTATTCCTTTATTGTGTTGTGTTTGGATTCGTTTATTAGATTTAGAGGTTTGGTGGTTACCTTTCTATGTCTAATTTTCATGCTAAATTTCCCCATGTGTGTAGAATATAACATGGTATCACAACCTTGTTGTATGGTACAACTCATTGTAATATTTGGTTTTTTGTGATTTATGAGACTAATAAATAGCTAAAAATTTCCTCAAAACACAATATACTCTTCTCTTGGATCCTTGTATGACCCAAAGAATAAAAATAAATAAAGGAAAAATAAGCATCTACTTAATTTGGTTTGCATTTATGTGTTCCCATGGGATCTAGGTGATAACAACTTTCTAGTAATATTGGAGGTATTTTCACCATTTCTAGAGAGTCCATAAGGTTCAAGAAAATTAATATTGGCTTTTATTTCACCAAAATTAGATATTGAAGGACACACTAACGAATCCAAGAGAAAAAAAAGAAATCTTTTTAATGGAGCCAATTTCATTTTTGCATTAGAAATCCATCTTTCATGAGAAAAAAATATTTTTTGCCCTTTATTCCTAGGGTCAAAAAACTATCTTGGTATCCATTAATTTTTACATATATTTAGCATTTTTTTAGAGATAAAATTAGAAGTAGACATTTTTTATTAGAGTCATTCATGTAAGGAAAATTCAACATTTTAAAAAAGTGCACAACTTTCACCTCGGTGTCGAATTTTGGCAAAGAAATACTTGACAAAAATCTAGAAATGAGCACTTTCCATCCACAAAGGTCTTGATTAAAAATTCTACCATTTTTTATCAGATATTGTAGGTTGAAGTTGGTGTTTTTTTAATTCAACAAGCCATAACTTTTGCCTCATAGCTCCATTTTACTAAAAAAAGGCATTGGAAAGGTATTGATAATACACAACTACAATGTTAATTTTTTAAAATTTTATATCAAATTTAGTTTGTGTAAACAATTTTAAGTTTTCCCATTGTAGGCCTAGAAAGCATTGTAATACGATAAAAGTCTTGAAAATGCACTAATTATAAATTGTCAACCTTGTAATATCTAGGGGATGATATTTTAGACTAATGGAAATGGGGGTGTCTCATATGTCTTTTTTTCTCACTTTTGTTTATGCTTTACAATATATTTTTCTACACTCATGGATGCATATATAGTTCTTGTTTTAACTCCATATAACCATTTTACATGAAAATCTAAGATGATTATATATCTCAATTGACATGTATATCATCATGTTACAATGGGACTAGAAATTGAACCTCAAGATGTAACATAAAAGATAAAATGGTTTAATAAAGCCGATGAAACCTTTGGTATCAAATGTATGTTAGTCTTTCTTGACCTTATTCTTCACATTGAATATGCCACTACAACAAATGGAGTGTGGACCACTTTGGAAATCCTCTTTAGTAAGCGATTTGAGTAAAGATATCATCTATTGGATAATGGACTCATAGGATTAAGTCCTACCAATTTTGATACCATACAAGACTTATTCATAAAATTCAAATTTGTAAGATTGTAATTGGAATGGTGGGGAATCAAGAAAGAGAAACAACTAATCTTGAGTATTCTTTCTAAGCTTGGTGCTATATATTCAGTATTTTTTTGCATTCTATGCTACAAAATATGCCCTAGGTTTTACCTGTAAAATGCCTTCTCCAGGTGAATTTATTGTAGAAATCTATAGGAGTTAGAAAAATTGGTTTTAATGTGTGTAGTAAAACCCTCTAAGTCACATGCCTTGGTCATTAATAAAGGCAAAAAATAGTAGTAGAAGGCGTCTAGAAAATAGGATAAGAAACAAAATAACCAGGGAGAGAAGAAGAAAGATAAAAAAACTACTTCAAAGTTAAATAATCAAACCTCTTCATCAAAACATGAACAACCTAAGAAGGAGAAGGTCAAGTATTCTGATTGTAAGAGGTCTAGACATGATGAACATAAGTTCTTAAATAAACAAATTGATCACCTTTCACATGTTATTGAAAATAACAATATCAAGGTGTTTGATTTAGTCAAATAAAGTTCATCAAAAGGGTCTTCTAAGGACAAATAAAAGTAAGGGGCAAGGAAAGTGTAACTCCCTTGTTGTCGTTGCTTCACAACCAAAGTCTTAGATCATTGACTTGGGTGATTTACACCATATTACTTCTTTAGAAGATGGGTTCACCTCTTTAGAACCTATTCTATGCCTACCATACTAATGGGTGATGAAACCCTCGTTAAAGTGCATGGGAGAGGGTTTGTTAATGTGGCTGAAAACATTTCAAGATTTTCTTTATGTTCAATCTTTATCAAGTAATATCTTGTATGTTCATTAGATCACTCAAGTTGGTTCTAGCAAGTGAGTTGAATTCACACCTAATATAATGATAATCATTGAATATTTAATGGGTCTATAGTTCTTATGGGAAAATAGATCATCAGTCTAGACTACATCAATTTAATCACTTTTTTCCCGACTCTCCTTTGACAATCTTACTCACTCATTCAAATGAGGTTATTTTTTGTGGCATCAATGGTTTGGCCACTTGAACTACCATTACTTGCAATAGCTCAGTTAATAGGACATGGTTTTAGGGCTGCCATTTATTCATTTTCTGATGGATTTCGTGAGGGATGCAGTCTTGGTAACAATATTAAGGATACATATGATAAAGGAAAAACATAAAGGGCTACATAGCTATTGGATTTATAAAATAGTGGCTTGGCAGGACCAAATGTTCAACAACCATTTTTTAGTAGGGCTAGATGTGTCGACATTTATTGATGAATTTTTTGGATACAAATGGGTTTAATTCCTCAAATAGAAGTCTAAAGTCTTTGAGATTTATTTGGATTTCAAATATTTTGTATAGAAACAATATAATAACTTCATCAAGATTTTGCATACAAGTAATTGGGGAAAATATATTAACAATTAGTTTCAATAATTTTGTGCTATAAAAGGATCAACATGCAACACAGTTCCATGCAATCCTCAATAGAATGGTGTCATAGAATACCAGAATAGGTACTTGAATGAGTAAAATTACATGAATCACTCCAAATATTTGGCACACCAATACTAGATAGAGGCCATCAAATGTATGTGTTACATCTAGAATTGAGTTCCCCACAAAGTTGTGAATGAAGTAACTCCTTTTCAAGTTTGGAATAGTAAAAAATTCATAGTTAAGCACTTTAGAGTGCTCGATTATCTTGTGTGGACCCACATTTTAGTAGAGAAATTCAAGACAATGGATCAATCAAGCAAGCCTTGAATATTTGTTGGGTATCTGAATGGTGACAAAGGTTATAGGCTTCTCCATCCTACCACTCACGATTTTTCATCAAGAGGAGTATTTTCATTTATAGAAAAACCCTTCTAGTTCTTCTCCAACCACTTATCTAACCACTGTCACATTAGAGACATTTCATCATGATGATAGTTCTTTAGAGGACCTTGTGATATCATCATCTTTCATGGACAAGGAGACACAAGCAGTTTTTAAAGACACTGTCATTCTTCTTCATGCTTCCATATTTCAATTTCTATCTTGAATGAGAATAAATATTGCATTTGTACTTGGTTTTGTTTCTTCCTAAGGAGAGATAAGTTGTTTAATACATTGGATCTTGTTTTGTCCTCAAACACATATCAAACTTGCAAGAGATTATTCATTATGGGGGGATACATAGTCTCCCTCTTTCCCTCTTATGGAGGGATATAGATTGTATCTTCATGATGAGTGTAATTATTGGGGGGTATTGATGAGACCTCCTCACATTACTTATTCTATCACTTGTATATGACCTTATTTTGTATTCTCTCTTTTGGGGAGGGGTTTTTTCCCAAGGCTTTTTTCTCTTTTTCTCCATTTGTGAGACATCATCTATACATGGGTACCTAACACAACCTATTTTCCAAGACCTATAATCATCTTTGCATGTTTCATCATTTACATAATAATTCTATCTCCCTAAGTTGTACTTAAGGGGGGTGTGAGTGACTAATGTCTAGTACCTAGTTAAGGTCTTGTACCTTGTAATTACCTACTGAGGGGACATATTCACATGTTAAATTAAGTTAGGTCTTAGGTGTCATTCTAGAGGTTATTTATGAAGGCGTCATGTTCACCTAATTTACTTTTAGTTACCTACCTGCATATACTATTTGTCTCATGTTATTTTTTCTCACTAAATCACATCGTGCCTATATAGTCATGGTGATTGTACATTTCTAATATATCCCTTATTTCATATCTCAATATTCAAGCAAGATCATTATCCTGCATAGTCTCTTGTGGAAGGCATCATTGTTTTTGTAGATGATCTTGGAGTCTGCAACTTTTAGATATATCTCATCATGGAATAATAACTGAAGAATAATATAATAAACCCACAAACTACACAAAAACGCATCTCTAGTAATCTAAAGAACTACATGGAATCAATCTCAATTAAATGCATCATATAAATCTCATAATAAAATAGATTTTTAAATACATGTATGATAATTAGGATATAAAAACATGTGTAAGGATTGCACATCACAATAGCATGTTCACTAACAAAGCTTATAGTGAATATCATAATGATAATATAATACAAGCATTAGCCATGAGTACATTTAACATCATTGAGGTCATCACAAGATTCATATATATCATGATATACATAATTAGGATTAATTTACCTTAATCTATAACAATCAATTATATTAAAATCATCATATGAGAATGATATTCAAAACATGATCTCATGACATAGACATATCAACATATTAAAGCACCATAATCAATCATTCATAATCGCCATATGAGATTCAAGATTTATATGGTCATACACATCCAAAAGTGTCATCAAAATATTGATATAGAAACATAAGCCAATATCGATATAGTGAATACAAAATGGGTCTCACCATAAATGACCCTTTTAGTTTCTCTTATTCAAACTTTTACAAAGAGGCCACCCGACATTACAATTTGGGTCCATCTAAATCACAAATGGTTATTAATGATAATTTTATTATTGGTGGTTTTGATGGCAATGATCTTCTAGTATAAGAGAGAAGTATCAATATCTTATTGGTTGAGAGTAATCTTACCTAGCAAGTGGATGATGCAAATACCTCGAGTAGTGAATGTTGAAAAAAGTGGCTATGGACATTTATTTTTGGTTCATGACACTTTTTCCTTATCTTGTTCTCTTTTTTGTTTTTCCTCTAGATCTGAGATGATGTAAACTTATGGGGTGCTTTACAAACATTCTCATTATGCTAACCAAAACTATAGATTCCCTTGATTTTTTATTTATTTCTTTGGCCTTTTTATGGAGATAAAATTCTTATGTTCCATCCTCTTTGATTATATTTCTCTTGTCGTGTTACATTGATTATTTTGGCCTTTTTACTATGTTCTTACTTAACAATCGGATAATATAAAGACACCTTTAGTGGTGTATGTTGATACTAGTGGCTATGCATATCTTCTTTAGTCCATGTGACTGATTATTTTGGCCTTTTTACTATGTTCTTACTTAACAATTAGATAATATAAAGACACCTTTAGTGGTGTATGTTGATACTAGTGGCTATGCATATCTTCTTTAGTTCATGTGACTTTTTCCTTTTTCCTTTTCACGTTTTTGATTAAAAAAGCAATGACTTTTTTCTTTTTCCTTTTCATGTTGTTCCTGTGTGATTTTATTATATATTTAGGATAATGTAGAGCTATCAGTTGCCTAGAAAACACTCTCATCATGCTGATCAAAAATATAGTTTTCTTTATTTTTTATTTATTACTTTTATCCTTTTTATGGAATGACATTTATTTTGCTTCCACCCCCCTATTTAATCACATTTCTCTTATCCTTCTCCATCGTTTGTTTTGGCTTTTTCTTGATCCATGTTTATTGTGCTATTCATTTGTTTCTTCTTGTTGCATCCTACACTTTGATCATTTTTGTATTCCTTGCTTGTCATTCTCCTTCTTACATATTTCATGTTGTCTCACTTCACATTTTACTTTTAGATTTTTCTTATTTGTGGCCCTTCTCATTTCTCCCCAACTTGGGAGGCATTTTACTTTGTGAAAATTTCCCTTTCCTTGGAGATAACATCGATTTGCATTCTACCACCCTTTCACACTTAGACCTTGTATGGTATCTTTGCCCATTTTCTCCTCATCATGACATCCTTATAGCCTTGACATTATCATATTTACAAAATGCATTCTTTCACCACTACATTTTTTTTCCTAACATGTGCATCTTACATATTAATTTTGTTTTGTGTGACTTACATCATACTTGGGGATAAATATATTTGTCCCTCAATTTTTATATGCTTCATACATTATCCTTACACATGCTAGGGCCAACACATTGTTGTGTAGTAGTCATTTCACTTCAATTGGTATCCATTACAATGGATGGATCAAATTTTGTGGGAGAGGGTATGTTACACATTATTATGCTTTCATTAAGTCTTCTATGCATATATTGAGGCCTAAACCAACTTAGCTACTACTTCTTGGAAACCCTATCTATGGGGACAATACTTTAATATTTCACTTTCACTTATATTGTGTAGATTGAGGGGACCCCCTTGTTTATTATCCCACGACAATCCTACAAGCACTTTTTTTTTTACTTTTGGTTCAATTTGTATAAATTAAGTGGGCCAAACTGTTTACTACTTCTAAAAGACTCTAGCAACTTAGTACCTTCTTCCACATCCTTTCATATAATTCATGGAGGCTAACTCATTTACAACCACATGATTCCATCCTTTTAAAAATTTTCATATTGAGATGATAATGAATTCAAGTACATGCAAATGCAAGATGTTTGTGTATTTTAAGGTCATGTTAGTGTGGCTGCAGTTAACTCTTTGTTGTGCCATGTTTGCAAATTTGGAGACGTAGGCTCATAACTAACATGAAGAAAGTGTGGGCCATCTTTCAAATTGTATCATTTTGAGGCATACTTGCTATGATCTTATTGTTTTATCTTTACTTTAGCATGCATGAATCATGTTGATTCATATGCGCAATAAAGAGGGGGGAAATGTAGAGAAGAAAAGTGAATACTTCACACCTTTGCCCATTTGTATTATACTCACTTTAATCTTTTTTAATACTATATCATTCTAGTGCTTTATTTGAAGGATTGTGGCACTCAAGATGAGTAAATCAAATATATCTAGACTTAACCTAAATTTTACTTGCCAACCCAATCTATTTAAAATCATAGTTGCAATTCTAACTCTTAGATTGAATCAATAGAACAATCCTCAATCTTTTTAAAATCCTAGTTTCACTTTCCCACATTGACTTCTATTCACAATTGGGTCATTTTCCCATTAGCTTGCATGTGAAATCTTTTGAATTAAAACCTACATATTCATATGTAAAGTCAAACTCCTAGGGCATTTAGAAGCATATGATAGCATTTAGTGTAATTATCATAAAACATCATAAGAGTAGTCTAAAAGAATTTGGATCAAAGCAACTCTACATTAGCAACAATAATCTTTGCATGATACATCTCACATCTTGTGTGTGCTCGAAATATTCTCAAACAAATTGTGAAATCAAACATATAAGAGGTTTGACTTATGGTCAAGGAAGTCTAACAATTCAATTTTAGTAAAGCAAGCCCCCAAAAGTGTTATTTAACACTATCTTGACTATAATTAAATACCCCATAAAAGTTGAAGTGTTAAGAAGCAACTGATTGATAGAAACAAGATCGCAATAAAAAACACAAATTTTAGAAAATCAAACAAAATTACAACAACTTACTTCAAACTATAATACAAAAATTAGAATTTTATCTACTCCACAAATAATACTTAATTCAAAATTTAATTAAAATAATATGTAACCTTTACTACCTTAAATTTAATATATTTTTTCATTAGAGGAACTGTCTTTCATTACCCTTAATAACTTCTGCAAATGCAAACTTTTAAAGCATATCTCCATTTCAATTTTAGTTGTTTTAGAAAGGAGCCCGTTGATTATGTGACTTTGCATGGTAAGTGAAATATATTCTCAATTTTCAAAACAAAAAATATTTGGAAATTTGGTAAATAAATGTGGGATATTTTTTAAATTCATTTGATTCATTTAGGTAGTCAGTTACAAATTTTAAGTAGTTTATCTGAATTTTTTTAATTTAATTGTTATTTTTTAAGATTGAATTTGAGCTTTACAGAAGCTCTTTGAGGTATGGATTTAAATTTTAATATTCGATGGTACATAAAGATTGATGGTATTTGAAAATATCTTTGAGGAAGTTATCAAATCATTATAGTTAAGTTTTTTGTGATCAAATTTCTTTGTTGAAATGGCGTTACAACCTTAAATATTGAAAGACAATAATAAAGAATGCAAGAGATCTACATGTTGATTTGATATACATATATTATTTTTAATGCTCCAAATCAAAATATTCCTAAAATAAATTACTTTGGTAATAAAACATTTCTTGTTATTCTCCATATGTTCAAATGCATAAATGAATGACTCTATATACCAAGATATAGCATATAATGGAATGCCTCTACATGTACAACCCCCAATGACTAGTGAAACATGACAAGAGTTGGCAGTTAAAAAAATAAAAAAAATCTTGAATTTGGGGCAAATCTTAAACTATAAGGGATTGACTAAAGACAATAAAATGAAGATCTCAAGACAAGGAATGGATGTATAGAAGTATGTGCTATTATGGATAGAATGCATAGAAAGAAGTGTAAATATAGCTAAATTAAGATCAAATAATAGAAATCTGTGTAAATAAGAGTAATAATTGAATTTAGTATCAAGCATAAAACAAGAATATGCCACTTATGCATATAAATTTTATAACAATCTTCCATCATAATAAACTAAAAATTAAATAAGAATTAATAGAATATACAAATTTTATCAATTAAATATATTTTTTGAATTTTTTAAAATGTCATTAAACTATTAGAGGCACATAAAAAACCTTTGAAGCTACTCACCAAAACCAACTTAATTAATTTCATTATATTAAGCTTTTTCAAGTTTATTTTTATACCATTTTTATCTTATAAGTACATTCTAAAATTTCAAATATATAATTTTATTTTATCTTTATTTGTTTTTAAACTGTTTTCCAAATTTCCATGGGGCAGTTTTCACAATGTCCAAACCCCCTCCATCAGCAGGAGAATTTATAGATGGTATTCTAAATTTCAAATACTCACAAACATAAGCAAGATGCATTAATACATAAGTTATAATGTATGAAGGTTACTTATATATTGATGCATCCTGGGATCTGGTTAGCCATTCCACAATTGAATGAATGCTAAAATAGCAACACTTGATTACCACATTTAAGCTTCACAATAATATTTTCTTAAGCCAACTCAAAAGAGCAAAATTTGAAATACCACTGTGACTCTTAATAAAAACCTTCATATACTCAATGCTCACAACTTGTATGAGGAAATTGACAAACTGACCTGGTTAACAGACAAAACAGATAAGCTCATACATTTAGTATTCAACATATCATAAGCCTTTTTTCTAAATAGTATATTATAGAAATCTTGGATTTAGTAATATAGAATGGTTTGATAGGTCAAGAATCATGCCTATGTGGATCTGAGGTTACAAATTTTCTCTTGTAGGAGGTTAGATTGAAGATGACATGTATAAAATGGAATCCATACATCTTTAAGTGAATGAATGCACAGTTTCTTTCTTCAAGCTCAGAAACAATGCTTTGAGTATGTGTCATCTTCACTACTATTTCCTCTTTATACATAGATAGGTGATTCACCAGAAAGTTTATAATTGCAGGAACTTCTAGAGGGTTTGCAATGGTCTGCCCACCATAGAAGCTTAAAGTCCTTTACTGTAACAGTTGGAGATGTCCCAGAAAAAGCTAAGAAAATATAATCATAAGTATACAGAGACACTGCACAATTCTGGAGATAAAGCAAAGTACTGGATGCTATTACAAACTGCAACAGGAGGGAGTCAGTGCTCCTCTCCCTATGGTCTTTGTGTCAAACTACTTCATTTGGCTTCCATATCAAACACATATAAGATCACAGGTTTATTTCCTTGTGTGTTGGTAAAAAGCACCAGAGATTCCTCAAGAAAGAAGTGAGATGTCAACAATAAATACTGGGGCAATGGAAGAAAGCAAAATTGACCCAGACTGGAGGATCATGCACCTTGATTTACTTCTTGAAGCATCTCCACCACCCTTTTCATTTTGGGTCTTTTGGCAGGGGTGTTGTCAGTGCACAGTAAGGCTATCTTAAGCACTGCTAGCATCTGTTGTCTCCAAGCAAAGGATACTGTGCTCAACCTGGCGTCAAGAATTTGTTCAGGAGTCTCTTTCCTGGATGATGCATTGTGAACCCATTTAACCAAATCTATTCCCTCGCCAAAGGCTTCGTCCACTGGATACCGATTGGTGAGAATCTCAAGCAAGATCACTCCAAAGCTATAGACATTGCCAGCGGCTGTGACTTGCATGGTATATGCATACTCTGCAAGATCAGAAAACATTTTCAAAATATTAGTTCATAGCTCTCTAGTATCCTGGAGATGGATCATGCAGTGTGTGATTTGAAATGTACACGGTCTAATCTAAAAATTGAAAGACACATTTTCAACAGAAACAATCTATTTGAAAATATAAGATATTTTATATAGATGCTGCCCCTGATTGATTTTCAAGTTAATCTACACCGACTTATATTTCATCTCTGGATTTAAAGCTCTAGAGTACTGTATCAACCAGAAACTATCTACAACATTACAGACTGGAAATTTGATGCCTTGAACAGAAACAATCTTTTTGGAACGATATAATACATATATAATATTATACAAGCAGTGCTTACAATTTCTTAAATGGGTCAAATTATGTGCTATGATTTTTCAAGCCAATCTACACTCATTTACATTTATTCATATTTCATCTCTGGATTTTAAGCTCTTCTGCACAGAGTATTAACTATCAAGGGATGCAAAGAGTGATTTTAACAAACCAGTCTGGATACCCTGAAGTATTGAAAGATTATTGTTCATTGGTATTTTCAGCAGGGAGGTAAGCTGTGACTTTTATTGGCAGTACCTCTAGGAGAACTATTGCAAATAAAAGAAGATCAGGCCTCTTATTAATAAGGCTTTGAGAATGCAGACCTGCAAAAACTTGTTTTATGACGACT
This sequence comes from Cryptomeria japonica, assembly GCF_030272615.1. Taxonomy (NCBI): domain Eukaryota; kingdom Viridiplantae; phylum Streptophyta; class Pinopsida; order Cupressales; family Cupressaceae; genus Cryptomeria; species Cryptomeria japonica. The sequence goes on from NC_081408.1 coordinate 473,038,685, forward strand.
AATAGCAACATAACCTTGCAATGGAAGCATTCTTTGTACAGAGCAAAAAAATAAATTGTTTGTAAGAATTATAGTCATTTTTAACTCAGAAAACTTGTGTGTCCAAAGGCTATTAAATTTTCTAGTTCTATCAGCAAACTGATTTACCTGGTGGTATGTAACCGAAGGACCCGGCAACAGCTGTGATACTTGCGGTGCCTTTAGAGGGGTCCAAGAGCTTTGAAACCTCTACCTCGCCAATGATTGCATTGAAGTTGGCATCCAGAAAAATGTTGACAGATGCAATATCAAGATGGATGAGTGGTGCGTGGCAGTTGTGAAGATAAGCCAATCCCTCTGCAACCCCCAACACTATGGACAAACGCCTAGGCCAGTCTGGTTCAAACTCAGAAGCATCGCCTTCCTTATGTAGTAACTGGGCAAGGGTTCCATTGGGTAAGTGATAATGTAGCACCAAAACCGCATCATCATAAATGACAAACCCAACAGGCTTCATCACATTGTCATGATCAAGCTTTGTCAGCTTCTCTAGCTCCCGGATCATCTTATTCTGATGAAGATTGACAGTTCTGTCTATCGATTTGAGCTTCCTTGCATCCAAAACCAGTCCAGAAGGCATAACGGCCTTGTAGACAGTGCTGAAAGTGCCACTACTCAGCTTGTTTGATTCCTTCAATGTTGCATCAACAGCAGTCTCAAAGTTAATGGCTTGTTTCAGACTTTCTTCAAAGACACTGCCAGTGACAATGGATGGAGGAGGATCCAGCGTATCAGGAAATTGCTGCTTCTCTTTAATAACGTACAAAACCACAACAATTGTGACAGTCAGAAATACCATCAGCCCAGATCCTAAAACCACTGCTAAAACCTTTCCAAATGATTTATGCTTTATTGGGTGTCCTGCTAGAGAGCTGTTCCCACAGGTTTTTAAAGGCTCCCCACAAAGATCTTTATTTCCTTTGAAGCATGAACTAGGACTGTTTTGAAAGGGCCTAAAGGTAGGCACTATCCCTGAAAGCAGATTATTGGAGAAATCAACTTCAATTAAGCTCACCATGCCCTTCAGATCAGAAGGGATGCTTCCAGATAATCTGTTGTCTGACACATCCAAACAAACCAGTTTGTCCAGCTTTCCCAATGCTGGAGGGATTGATCCTTGCAGCTGATTAAAGCTCAAATTCAATGCTATCTGTAGAGCACTCATCCCACCAATCTCAGAAGGAATTTTCCCAGTCAAATAGTTACTCCCCAGTTGAAGTTCAAGAAGTCTCTTACAGTTACCAATGTCTACTGGAATTCCTCCTCTCAGAGAGTTTTCCTTCAAAAGCAAATACTGTAAATGTGGTATGTCGCAAAGAACCTCAGGTATGCTTCCATTAAACCTGTTACCACTAAGGTCTAGTTTACTGAGGTTTTTGCACTTTGAAAGAGTGCTTGGTATATCGCCACTCAGACTATTACCAGAAACAATTAATTCTTGTAGACTGAGGAGTGCCCCAAACTCGGAAGGGATGCTTCCTGTGAGCCCATTTGAGGCTAGATTAAGAAGAGTTAGATTAGTGCAGCGTGCAAAGTCCGGAACAAGAGTTCCAGAAATAGAGTTCTCGTTGGCTTCAAAGTATGTGAGGCTGCTAATATTGCCGATTTCGGGAGGAATGCTTTCAGTAAGCTTGTTGCTTCCTATCCGAATATTAGACAAACCTCTGCATTTCCCTACAGACGCAGGAAGGCCACCATCTAAGCTATTCATAGTCAAAACAAGAATTTGAAGCTGCCCAGATGCAAATATGCTCTCAGGAATGTTTCCTACAAGCTTATTTGAATGGAGATTCAGCAATACTAAGTTGGAATTCGAGCCAAGATTTTGAGGTATTGGGCCGATAAGCTTATTTTCGTAAGCAGTAAAGATTTGGAGGTTGGTGAAGTTGCCAATCCATAGGGGAATAGAGCCAACAATGTGGTTTCCAGAAAGCTGTAGCTCCTCTAAAGCATGTAGACCTCTGAGCTCCTCTGGAATCCCACCACTTAATCCATTCATATTCAGATTTAGTCTCTTAAGTCCTTTGATCAATGAAAGCTCTGGAGGGATCCCCTCACTCAGCAAATTGCTGGACAAGTTTAAACAGAGAAGATTCTTCGTGTTTCCAATCTCAGAAGGTATTCTTCCACTGAAACGGTTTGCACTCAAATCAAGAAACTCCAACGACTGCATTCGGCCTAACACTGAAGGGATTTGGCCCGAGAAGTCATTCAAAGAAAGGTCGAGCCACTTAAGATCTTGCAAAGCAATCAAAACAGAAATGTTGCCACTCAAACCCAAACGAGAAAGTTCAAGTCTCTCTACCGATTTGTTAGAGTTGCAGATAACTCCATACCATTCACAGAAATCGGAACCGCTGGTATTCCACCTATACCCCTGAAGATCTCGCCTGACAGCCTCCATTGTCTTCTCATCTCTCTGAGAAACCCCATCGGACGCTGAAAACAAAATGGAGCATACGGAGATCAGCATCACACATCGCCATGTTGAGCTACAAGAATCCCCCATGGCAGGAAGATTTGTTGTTCTCAACAGTTTTTCAGCTTCAATAAGAGATCTTGAGCAACTAAGTCTGTCTTAAGATCTCCCTCCACTCCAGAAAGCCTTGGTTTAACCTCAAAAACAGGACTTGTCAGTGAATTTTTGACCTATTTCCTCAAAACCAACGAAGACCCAGATCATTCATCGACTGAAAGGGAGATTTCCGACTAGTGGGTATGAATCTCCTGCCCTGAAAAAGGACGCCGAGATTTTTACCATGCTGTGAGAAATGTATGGTGGGTCAAAGTGAATGAGCAGCAGAGTCAAGGTGGGACCAACCAGTATAATGATGTGGGGCTTTGGGTCTCCTCGGTGTGAGCCGTCACGGACTGACCGTTTTCTGACAGCATAAATACATGTTGGTACATTTATTTGCACGCTCTGGGGCTGATTTTCCGGCAGAGCTTACAGCTCGCCCGCCAAACGTTTGACAAAATTCCTTCACCGTTGACTGGACAGGGCTCTTTTTAGTCTCGATATTTACAGCTTACCCATTTGCTCTGCACTGCACAATTTCGAATTGTGTGAACCAATCACTGTGTTGTTTTTCAAACCCTCACCCGCTAATACCTCCCCGTGATAGAGATTGTCTACTCGTCAGGAGAGAAACAGACTGCCATTATAAATTAGCTCTGGTTCAGTGTTAGGGAATATCAAACTTTAGTTGTAAAAATTAATCAAGGAGGATTGATGGGATTGAAGGACAGAAGGTGGATTCGCCTTTACACCAAATGTTGATTGATTTTATTAAGGATGACAACTTAAATTGTGGATAATGTCCCCTCTTCCTGCAATTTCAAACTAATCGTGACTGTCCAGAAAACATTCGTTAACAGTTGTAGATTGCCACTGTCTGTTTTTACATTTTATTTATACAAATACATCTAATATTAATAAAATAAATATACATTAAATTAATAAAAAAAAAGCTGTAATTTTTTTAACTTACACAAATATAAATGGGTATATTTTACTTGAGAAAGATTTAAGTGAAAATACATGTATGTAAATTCATCTATCTATCTAAAAGTTACCATCATAAGGTATTAGAGTTATTTTAAGAATTTTTCTTATTTAAATCTTATTATTCAAAAGGATTGTTACAAAAGATCAAGAAAGTGATACCTATATTTTAAAAAATATATGTAAAATAATATAGTTAAAATGTAACCCTAATCTTAACAATATATATTCTATATCCTAATTGAATAGTAACATTAATTGTATGGTATCTTCTATTACTACCATCTCCCTTTCCTTAACCATTTGAGAAATAAGGACTATATTTCCATTCCGTTTTTCTTGCTGCATTCTCTGGACGCTAATGTTAAGGACATTGCCGAAGCTAAGAAAAAAGGGAAAGATTTCTCTATCCTCCACCAAGGCCTCATTCTTCACCTGTACAACTTCCACCTTGCTCTATGCTCGCCTCGTTCCATCTTCGTCCAGAATGTGACTAATACCAACCCTTCGACCCACCCTTCTGCTAAAAATGATGCCAGCCCCCCTCGGCTCCCGAAAATTGGCTCTTGCAGCAAGAAAACTAAAAAACACTCCCCTGAGGAGGTCAGAACTCCTAAGAAAGTCAGAATCCAGGAAATTGATTCTGACATGGATATCACCGATGAGGCCAATACCCCCCACCACTCTAGCAGGCTTGCCTCTAAACCCTCAGAAAAATATCTGAGAGACCCCTCCTCTTCGCATGACACTGGAAATTCCATCCCGACTGATAATGTGGTTTTGCTCCACCATAACCCGACCTCTCACTCTGTCAGCTCCACCCAAGCTTCGGAAAGCCCCACCTCTTCAAAGAGTTTGGAGCCTGCAAATTTCCCCTCCTCGACTTTCAGAGATGGTGGCCCTTTCTGATTATGCGCTACTCGGCTACCACTCTGTGCCTCGTGCAAGAAAGTATAACAATATGTATTCTCTACCCTAATTGAATGGTGACATTCATTGTACTATAACTAAACCCTAACCTAATCCTAATCCTAATATTAAATGAACCGATGTATATTTATATGGCATATTGTTTATTTATTGTTTTATCAAAGGGTATATTTAAATGGGGACCTCAACCCCACCATGAATACTAAACAATAACACCCCTATAGGGGTTTGAACCTTGGTAGGAAGAACCACAACACCATGATTTAACCATCACACTATGACATTTCAATCAAACAAAATATATCTTAAATAAATAAAGTAGACATTGCTTTTGTAGTTCAAAGTAAATATTGTTTAGATATCAAAAATAGTATTCATATTAAAAAAAATACTCTTCTTTAAAAAAAATTATGTAAAAGATGCCAAAAGACATCATTTTCAAGGCATCTATTCCAATAAAACTTCCATGCTTATCTTTTAAAAAATATGTGTAAGATGTCAAGATATCATTCTCAGGGACCTATTTTTAATCAGATTCTTTTATTAAAGATAAGCGTGCTAGTTTTATTAGTATATTTAAAACAAAACAAAACCAAAATTAATATATCTTTTATTTGTTTTATATTTTTATTTTTATATACTACTTTTTAATAACCTTATGTTAATAGGATCATATCATTACACATTTCACAAATTGTCACTAGCCCATTAAAAAAACTCTTAATACAAAAAAATTATTAGCTAAAAATTGTGTATGTACTGAAGTTGTCACTTGGATTTGAATATATCCTCTTTATTTGCACTATAACAAAAGATGCATGAATCCAAATTTTATACAATGTTTGTCATTAAGATTGATGTAATGAGAAAGGGGCAAAAGACATGTTATTGAAATAATATATGAGAGTAATAAATGTTATAGACTTAATAAAAGATGTACAAATCTAAACTTTAAACAATGTTTGTCATTGAAAATGATGTAGTGATAGTTGAGATATTTTGAGAGGGACAAAACATATGCTACTCAAATAATTCATGAGTAATATATGTTATAGGCAACAACAAGACAATTGTCCTTGTAACAGATGCATAAATCCAAACTTTAAACATTTTTTGTCATTAAGATTGATGTGAGTTATTTTGAGACGGACAAAACATATACTACTAAATAATTCATATGAACAATAAATATTATAGACAACAATAAAACATCTGTCCTTATCTATCAATCGTTTATAATATTTTTTAATATTAAACAAAACAAATTACAGAACTACTTTTAAATAATTGTTTGATTTTTTTTATCTTTGAAACTTTTCCCTCTCCACACTTTTATGTGACTAATTATTTATAAAAACTTTATTTTTGCCATTCACCTCCTAGTATTTTGATGCCAAATAACTATAATAAGTCTTTCGAATTATATTTTAGAGATGTTACGTAGAATAAATATTATTGAAAATAACTAACTATACACAATAAATACGATGAATTTTTTTTTTTTTCCAAAAAAGGGGTCACAAAGTCAGACCCGTCAATTTCTATGCCTGGGTGAGAGGTGTGTTGAAAGAGACCATGTTCCTGAGATTGTTGCATTTATTTCTCCTCATGTTCTGCTAACTTTTCTGTTTCCTTGTCCTCTTCCTTCTTTTCATAAGATTTACACTTTTCTTTTAATTTAAATTTAAATTTAACTTAATTATTCTTTTATGTATTTTAGTAGTTTAGGCTTCATCTACATTTTATTAATTCATTATATTAGATTAATTTTGTCACATAAATATCAAGTGAATCTGCGATAGACAAATAATCTTTTAGAGTAATTTTCAAATTCAAATTTAAATGTGGATTTAAATTCGTTCTTTTTTATCAGTCATTATTTGTCGATTTGAGTACAAATACGTTAAATTATGTGTTGTGGTGTTTCATAAAAAGACAATTCTTATTTCATTTTTTGACATTCATTGTACATTACCTCTTATTTGACTACTTGCATCATTAATTAGAGAGCATCATTAGTTAATATTAGGATTAGCATATAGAAAAAGACTAAGGCATATTATAGAGTTGAGTCTCTTTAATCATTATTTCAAGTTGTTAGTCTAGATTCAATGGCTTAATATAAGGAGAAGATCACCACTTTACAAGCTCCCAAATGTATTCGTTACCTTGCTTATTTTTAACATGTTTTAGATAGGCAAGTAAATTCCATATATTAAAAATGTACAAGTCATTTTCATGGATATAGATTAAATTTGCAAATAAGAAACATTTTTTTAATGCAAAGATTAAAACATTCACTTGTTTAGTAGAGCTTATTAGTTGCATATCTTTTCATTGAGCAACATTTTGGATCACTATAAGTAGTTGTTAACAAAGTACTTCATTGACACAATCTAAGCTAATTTTGTATTCCTTCTTTATCATTTAAAAAAAAAATGTGTTCAATGTTCCTATTGTCTCGACTACGTAATCGTAGGATGTTTGTTCATTATTGCTTATTTAATTTATCTATCCTAGAATTTTTTAAAGGTTTTATTTTATTTCCTTTTACTATGATGAAACTATCTATATCTATTAGATTGTGTATTAAGAAAAGAGTAACAAAGACCTAATGCCTAAGAATTAGCTATGTAAACAATATTACTAAACTAAGATTTGAAAACCAAATAGACAAAATAATGTTGTTACATTAATCAAATTAAGAAATACAAAGAGGATGAATGTTAAGAAATGCAAGGGTAGAGGAGTTGGGCACATCATCCAATACAAAGTGTAACACTTATATCTCTAAAAGCGGAAAAAGTAAAGTTCTTACATGGAAGAATGCAAAACCTCTCACCCTATGGCTCATACTTAGACTAGCCTAAGCAAGTTAAAGTAGGTGGAAGAAAATACACAATAAACTAATAAATTTTAAGTTTTGAGAAGAATGAAAACCATTAAGGACACTATAAGGTAGCAAAATATTCCTACTTCAACCATGAGAGGAATGCGCAAAGAACATAAATATGATCTAGAAACAACTACAAAAGATAAGTAGAAACACATATGAAAGCATGAACAATACAACACATTAAACAACAATGTTTACATGGGGAAAACTCTTTTAGGAGAAAAACACCATACTTCAAAACTTGATCAATGTATTATTAAATCAATTACGAGATTCAGTGTCATACTTGCATAGAAAACTTTCATAAGAGTGTCACCAAAATACAATCTTGGAGTGATTTCAACATCATTCTAGTACGCAAAAATTCACACATCCATACATACTACAACTCTAACTCATATTTTATAAGTAATGGTCAACATGGAAACCAACAGTGGTTTGATAAAATAATGTGCTAAATCCACTTAGTGGTATGGACCCCAATTGTAATTGCCATCTAAGAAGTGAAGAGGGGGAAAATGAGCAGGGAGAGATTAGATGGTTAGTATGCAAATAAAACACATAAACACACATAAAACACATGAAACACAAAAAAGACTATTTATACCTTGCAAATTTGTACCTTCTCCTTCAGATTGAGCCTTTGATGAAGCCAAATATGCGCCCCTCCTTGACTTGATTGGATTGGCTCCCTTGTTGAATGTGCATGGCTCTCCAAGATTGTGCACAAGATGATGAAATGGAATGGATGAGGGATTTAGCTAAGTGATTGATAAATAGAAATTTGAGTAGAGTTTAGGTGCTATGGGTGATTTCTTAGACTCAATTGGATAGCATAAACTTAGCTAACTTGGAGATGTGAAATAAGGGGATGGAGTCCTTAATTTATAGGAGAAGAGGAGAAGAAATGGAGGGCTAGGATTGATCTAAGATGAAGGGTCAAGATTTCATGTGATCCCACACATGGCCCAAGAGGAAATGACAAGACAAGTGTCGAGACCAAAAGATATGCCATAAAGGCCTTTCTTGTCTCCACACTCCTCAAGGCTCATTGGGAAGACTTCCCAATGTACCTAGGGAAGAGAAATGAATAAAATATTTCTTGAGAGACAGGGATGAGGAATTAAAAATTACTCAAAAAGGATAGTCATAGGGATTGGAGGAATAAAGAGGAATTAAAAATTCCTTGGAGGGAGAGATGTCTAAATCTCACATTCACCTAGGGAAAGGGCATTTAAGGAAGGTGGGCGAGTGAGGAGACAAGGTGTTGATTTCGTGGCTAAGCATGAGGATTAGCCACTAGCAACTCATTAGGAGAAGGATTAGAAGAATGATTAGGTGGGATTAGGACAAATGGGATTTGTAGGAGGATTTGACTAGGAGAGAGAATGAGTGGAGGGAATTAAAAACTAGAAGAATAATGTTAAGTGAGATTAGGGGGGGCTTCTAGAAGAATTCATTAGGTTAATGATGGATTAGGAAAAAGTGATTTGTAGGAATCACTTGGATCAATTAATTAATTAAAGGGGGGATTTGGAGAGAATTATTTTTTAAGGATTTTAGAAGAATAAAAGTAGATTGATTTATTAAATAAATCAATCAATAGACTATAGTGACAATATTAGTTATATTTAATTAATATTGAGAAGGAATAGGGATTGGAATAATTAATAAATTAATCATGCGAGGAAATTAAATTAATTTAATTAAAATAATTAATTTAAGTGTCCACATTTTGCCCCTTTTACGCAGTGACAAATTTGGCGATGGGTAAAAGATAGAAGAAAAAAAGACGTCCCAGTGTAAAACGCGGGTGGTGTATGGCCCCTCAAGAATTTAAGATGTCCTAGTGTAAAATGTGGGTGGCGTATGCCCCCTCGAGAATTTTTTAGAAAATAGACGAAAAAAATTCTCGAAAAGAAGAAGAAAGAAGAAGGGGTGACAAATGAACGAGAAAGAAAGATAGAGGGGATTGAGAAAATAGAAGATCAGATAGGAGGGATAACACGAAGGGAATGGGCCCACAAGGGGGTCCATATAAGCCACACAGGGCCCAATGAAGGGTCATTGTTACACACAAGCATTGGAGCAACCTAGAGCCTAGAAGAAGAGAAGAAGAGATGGATCACATTCCCACACGTGAGCACTACGCCGAGAGGATCCAACAGTACAAGAGACCCGAGGGCTATGGACCACCGGTATGTATGACCATTCTCCTCTGTGATTTTGTAGATTTAGGCTAGAATTAGTGCTTAGATTAGGGTGAAAAGTCTAGCGAGGCGGATGCGTTGATTGTCGTTTCAGTGCGAGCACTCATGAGTGAAAGGGGAAAGAAGGGGGGTTTGGCACGAGCACTCGCATTTGGCGTGGGCACTCGTGGTGGGGATAGTTAGGGTTAGGTCAAGGAGGGAAAAGGGACATCACAGCGCGGGTGCTCGCACTAGGGTAGATTAGGATTAGGTCGGGGAGGGAGAAAAAGGTAGTGCGACGTGTGCGCGCGCGTTAATTTGGTCTAGGGTCCCATGTGGAGGCCTGTCAATGTGTGCGCTTGTAGAATGGTGCAAGTGCCACAAGTTTGGCATGAGCGTTGAGTAAATCAACATGTGCACTAGGGGAGAAAGGGATGGGAAAATAGGTTTAGAATTTTGGCTTGGGGTAAGGCATATGTGCATCAAGGGATAGGATATGGCTTAAGGATATGAGATGACGAATTGGATTGTTGGATGTAGTGGATTTCAAACCATTGGCGTCGAGGGAGCACTGGTCAACGACTATGAGACTATATCGACAATTGTGGTCGGATGAGTTGGAGATCCTTGTTGTTGTGGGGTTGCATTTTGTCGGTAGGTGGTTGAGGATTAGAGCCCACACTATGATGATGACTGCCTTAGTAATGAGATGGGATAGCAGGTATAACACCTTCCACCTACCTACCGGCGAGGCAACGGTGACTCTACTAGATGTGTGGAGGATCTTGAAGATCCCCATTCGTGGCGTCATCCCAAAGTACCGATTAGATGCGATAGTTTTTTACCTCCAGGAGGTTTGTGAGTATGAGGGATTGCTGATGTTGGATAGGAGTAGGATGCATTTGGGTAGGGCGATGGGTATCCGACGTATTCCTCATCTAGTACTTGTGATTTGTGATTTTTTGAGCAGATGGATTATGCTTGATCTTAGAGGACATGGGTTTCCGGTTGGATGGAGCAGGTGCATTTATTACATGATTCATGATTGTGTGAAGTACGCTTGGGGAGCCATGGTGTTGGCTCAGTTGTACCATGATATGCATCTAGTGGTGTACAGGGATTATGCCAGCTTATCTGCAGGAGTTACACTTCTTCACATTTGGGCTTGGGAGCATATTGCAATTACACGACCGCTAAGTGTACAAGATAGGTGGGCTCGACGACTGTATATAGATAGGTATAGGTATCTGTTACATTATATGCAAATAGGATCATTATGATTTTGGCACCGCATTTTTGACAAGCTTTTGCAGTTCACATCGCGGCCTTTTTGGGACAGTGAGATATGGAGGGCGGACTGGCAGCTACACTAGGTCGGAGTGGAGATGTGGTTGTTTGATAGGTCTGTATATATTATGGAGTATTACACCCCTTACAAAGTAGCGAGACAGTTCACCCTGGTCCAGTACATAGTGGGAGACATACCCTTGTATCCTCGGATGACACGAGAGGAGAGGTTTTGGGGCCTGATAGTGAGTCCATTGGAGGGTAGGACCAGTTTCCAGATGGCACCATATTTGGTTTGGGATGAGAAACTCTGGCCAGGAGAGGATCTAGGGACCATTGGAGGATACAAGAGTTTGTGGGAGGGACATTTTCGAGTGCGCCTTACCATTCCTAGAGTTTTGGAGGATGATGAGCTGCAGCCGACAGTAGATGAGGTAGTTGGCGGAGAGGATGATGCACCTGGGGACAGGGTTGTAGTGGCAGTAGGGAGGGGTGCTATCAGGAAACAGAGGAGGGTTAGGGTGGTATGGAGGATAGAGCCTGAGGCAAAATAGTGATAGGCAGGAGCACAAGCGATAGGGGAGGCAGCTGAGGGAGGGGATAGTGGGGTAGAGGAGGTTGTACCTATGGACATTCCAAAGGTATAGGTACAGGGTGCAGGGTCAGAGGCTAGGGGAGGAGTGTCATAGGATAACTTTGACAGACTCTAGCAACAGAGAGACACCACCCGGGCGAGACTATACTCGCCTGAGGATGAGATACAGATAGAGAGAGCTAGGAGGCAGAGGTGGAGCAGTTTCAGCGGGAGATAACAGACTTGATAGAGAGCCTCCATACAATGAGGACTAAGGTAGATTCTCTAAGGAGGGACAAGGAGGGGTCTGAGCGGATGTTAGTGGAGTCACAATTAGGGACCGTTATTGGTGCCTTATAGGACATCCTCTGCTAATAGGGTGATGAGCTAGAGGAGTTGCGGGGCTGAGTATAGAGGGCAAAGGCAGATGCTACACGTCTATGGGGGGAGAGGGATGTGGCATGTCAGATGTTGGTCCTTGTAGGGTTTGGGTAGTTATATTCTGATATGATGCAATAGAGAGAGAGGGCGAAGAGGACAGGTCGGGAGGTGGCCTATTATAGGGGGTTATACATTGGAGTGGTACCTATAGAGAAGTGAGTAGTGTCACACACTGAGAGGGTATGATCTCACTGGACACACAACCAACAACCCTCACAGAGCCAACAGACGGGTGGATCGGTGGGTTTTAAGCCACCTAGAGCAGGGGGAGTAGGAGGATCCAGGGAAAGAGGTGTTGAGGAGGGGGCTGGGGAGATAGATGGAGAGAGCTAGCTCCATTTTGGCTTATGTGTTATGTTTGACCCTTCGGGGTGATCATTGTATTATGATAGACATATTCATCTTTTTGAGCTCATATATATATGATTTTTTGCGGCAGTGATACATGTATCTTATTATGATGGACTCTATTTAATTATTTATGATGTGATGCATGGATGATGATTATAGATGTATTGTGATGACCTATTTGTGATGCATGATGGATGCTTATGATGTGTTACTGACATGTTCATGGATGCAGGATGGATGCATGTGCATGTGTGTATGATATGTTATGGATGCAAGATGGATGCATGTGCATGTGCATGCGTGTATGATATGTTATGGATGCAGGATGAGTGATTATGCAGGTGTACATGTTTTTGAGATGTTTTGATGTGTATATATGTTGTATATGAGGATGATTATATATGATGTATTAGGGATATGATGATGTGCAATGTAATGATAAATACATATGCAAATGATTAATGAACAATGCAACCGAAGTGATGAATTGGCCTAAATGAGTGATAAATGGAAAGTGAATGACAAATGCAATGCAATCTATATTGATAGTTCAATCTAAAATGATGTAACTTAAACAAATGAATGCAAATAATAAATGGAATGCAATCTATATGAATGGTGCAGTCTAAGTGGTTAATGTTTATGGGAATGATTAATGGATAATGTAATCTAAGTGAGTTATGAAATGAATGGATAATGAAATCTAGATGAATAATGAAATGAATAATTCCACCTAAGTGGATAATGCAATGTAAATGAGTAGATAATGCAATCTAGATGAATGGATAATGCAATGTAAATGAGTGTTGGAAAATGTTTTTGTGAATATGTCTGTAATAATACAATGATCTTAGATAGAAAATAGAAGAATAGGGGAGGGGGGGGGGGGAATTGAAGACTCCACGGGGTTATTAGATGGATAGAATTAGGAATTTACGGAATGATGGGGAGAGTTGTGCACAAAAGATGTGGAGAGCCAACCTAGTTTAATATTGCCCTAGGTAACCTGCACCACTGACTATAGGAACCAAGATGCCATGAGAATCCCAAGGCATGGACTGACTCACAGTCAAATGGGAATTACTTAACACAAAGCTCTATGCAAGTGTTGAGGAACACTGATACAAAGTTGTGGGTATGTGCAAGGAAACCCTCAAACACACTGATACCTCTTGTACACGAGAAGGTAAGTGTTGATAAAAACTAGTACCAGGTCATTGGTTCATACAAGAGGGATCTAAAACACGCCATGCCATGAAAATATGCCCCAGTATGCACCTATTGTAAACATACCTAGATATGGAAGATCCAGGCAGTCGTAGATAGATGCAGTCGTAGGACAAAATATGCAAGTCAAAATGAAAATCCAAGAAATCAAACAAGTCACCCATACATGACCAACTGATGTCTCTTGCCAAGAGTAGGATTAGGATGGAGGATTAAACTACCAGGAGAGGGAAGTATTCATCCCTAGGGAAAAGGATAGGGTGAGTGGATTTGGACTAGGAAATTGACCAGATGACCTTGAAGATTAACTTGCGGACTCGGGACTGACCTCAAGACTTGATGAAGCTCACACAGAGGCACAAGCTTAGGAAACGGGAGACAAAAGCTCAGTTTGATGGAACAATCTTTATTCACGATCTAGGTGAAGACTCATCATCATACGAGTGATTATTTTGGCGGGAGTGGAGGAATGTCATGGTGGGCGATTTGGATAGTGAGAATGATGGATTTGAGGCGATGGATCTAGATTATTTACCTCAACACTTGCATGTAGGTTTTCACCAAGGTACTTGCCCATAGCACCACAAAGTGGTTTTCACTAATGGATGGATTGATTTTCCTTTACTTTTCTCTCTTTTTTTGTGTCACAAGGCGCCTATTTACTAGGTTTTCACCAGAGTGACGATATTTTTTCAGGATCCTTTTTTTTTTTTTGTATTTTTCTTGATTTTTTGATTTTTAACAATTGATGACCTTATGAGGACTAGGCATAGAATCTCTTTACGTGCATGATGTTCATTGGTTCATCTAATGGATATCCTTCAGGAGTAGCCAACTTATATGCCCCTGATTCATACTTTTCTATGATCACATATGGTCCAAGCCAATTAGGCTCAAACTTGCCTTTCTTCTCTCTTTCTTGAAGGTTTCTCTGATTTTCCATGAGGACAAGATCACCAATTTCAAATTCCTGGGTTCTGACCTTCTTGTGGTAACTTAGGCGTAGGTGATTTTGATATACTCGGAGATGGTTTAAGGCCTTAAGGCGCCTTTCATCCAACAGTTCTAGCTCTTGTAGTTTGGCAACTCTGTATTCCTCGTCTGGGAGGATATCCTGCATCGACACTCTTAGAGAGGGGATCTTGATCTCAAGAGGGAGGATGACTTCAAAGCCAAAGACAAGGGAATATGGGGTGGCACCTGCGGGTGTGTGGATGGAGGTGCAGTAAGCCCATAAAGCAGGGTGGAGTTGGAGGTGCCAATGACGACTAGCTTCATTGACTGTCTTTTTGAGGATTTTGATTAAGGTTTTGTTAGAAGCCTCAACTTGACCATTACCTTGTGGGTAATATGGGGTGGAGAAGCGATGTTGGATGTCAAATATCTGACAGAGCTCTTTAACATCCTGATTTTTGAATGGTCTGCCATTATCTGTAATGATAACTTTGGGGATTCCATATCAGAAGATTAAATATTTCAAGATGAATTTGGAGATTTTCTTACCAGTGGTGAAGGTAAGAGGGGTGGCCTCCACCCACTTGATGAAATATTCAGTGGCAGTGATAATGAATTTATGACCATTGGAGGATGTAGGGTGGATTTTCCCAATGAGATCGAGCCCCCACTATGAGAAGGGCCAGGGTGTAATGAATGACTGCGATTCTTGTGATGGCGCATGGATCTTGTCACCATGTTTCTATCAAGGGATACATTTCTTCACATAATTATATGCATCTACTTCCATTGTAGGCCAGTAATATCCCATTTGCAAGATCTTTTTAGCCAAAGTGATCCCACTTGAGTGTGCCCCACAGCTGCCTTCGTGCACTTCACGTAGTGCCCATCAGCCTCTTGTTTGGCTAAACATCTTAGGAGGGAACCATCAAAATGCCTTCTGAACAAGGTGTCTCCAAGGATAGTGTAACAAGCACATCAGTGGATGAAGGTTTGCTATTGGGTTTTGGTAAGGTGTGTGGGAATGGTGTTGTCTCCTAAGAAAGTGAAGGTCTCTTAATACCAGGGGGACTTAGGACCAACGAGTACGCACACCATTTCATATTCTGGTAAATCGTATGCCAGAATGAATAATTGCTCAACCAAGAACTCACAATTCTGACTATGTGTCAACATTTGAAGGAAGGAGCCAATGGTGGCCATTGCATCTACAGCTTTATTGTTTGTTCGTGGAATTTGATCAAACTTGATCATTGTGAAATGCTGCTTAATATCTTCAACCATGGTACGATAGGGAAGAAACTTGTCATCTTTTATTTGATATTCATCATTGACTCATTTTATGACAAGTTGGGAATCACCATAGACATGTAATTACAATATCTTCCATTGGATAGCCAATCGTAGTCCAGTAATTAGTGCCTCATATTCTGCAATGTTGTTGGTACATGCAAAGGCTATCTTGTAAGATTTTGGGATGAAATCTCCTTGAGGTGTGATCAACAGTATTCTTGCCCCCGATCTATTTTGGGTGCAAGAGCCATCAAAGTACAATTTCCATGTGGAGGAAGTGGTGACAATCATTATTAATTCATCTGGCAATTCTATAAGGATCAGATGGTCACTTGGAAGAGGAGCGTCAGCCAATTGGTCTATAATTACTTGTCCTTTGATTGCTTTGTTCTCCACATATTCATTTTCAAACTTGCTTAACAACATGACCCATTTAGTCATCCTTCCAGTGAGGGTAGCTTTTGAGAAGAGATATTTGAGAGGGTCAACCTTAGCAATCAATTTTGTTTTGTTGTTGAGCATGTAGTGCTAGAGTTTTTGTGTACTAAAGACCAGTGCCAAGCATGCTCTTTCAATGGGGGTATAATTAGGCTCATACCCCACAAGTGTTCGACTGATGTAGTATATGGTATGCTCCTTTCCTTGATCATCCGTCTGTTCCAATAATGCCCCCAATGCCACTGTAGTAGAAGATATGTACAAAAGAAGAGGCTTTACAGGAGTAGGAGGCATAAGAACTGGAGGTGATGCCAGATATTCTTTGAGTTTTTCAAAATCCTTTTGACAGAGGCAGTCCCATTTGAATTTTGTGTCCATGTGCAATAGGTCTGCAAATGGATGGCATTTATCTGCAAGCTGTGAGACGAAGCACCTGATAGATTGGAGTTTCCCTTGGAGGCTGTGTAGTTGTCTAAGGGTCTTTGGGGGAGGCATTTCCATGATAGATTTCACCTTTGCAACATCAACCTCAATGCCTCTGTGGGACATAATGAAACCTAGTAGTTTTCCCGATGTGACACCAAAGACACACTTCTTAGGATTGAGGCACAGTTTGTATTTTTCTAATCTTTCAAATATCTGCCTTAAGATAGGGATGTGCTCATGTCTTGTCTTTGATTTTCCTAGAAGATCGTCCATGATGAATAATGATGAACAGTTAGTACCAAACCGATACTGAGAGGGGGGGGTGGATCAGTACAGACAAAAAAACTTACCCTGAACCAGTTTGACTGCAAAGACTGCACTTAACTAGTAAACAGTATCACCAGTCGAAATTAGGGCACTACCAGTAAAACATAGTGAGAATGTGAAAGATATAAACTGGTAACACTTAGATCTCCACTTTATCTAATATCTCATTTACACTTCACTCGTATGCATAAACAAGTAATATATCATTAGAAATATAATGATTGCTAGTTCAACATGCTTTACCACTTGACAAAAAATATTAAAGCATCACATGAAAAGTATCACACATGACACACTGATTTTTCATGTGGAAACCCAACTAGGAAAAACCACGGTGGGGATGAATACCCACAAGTTATTCTTTGAACTCTTCTGAAGTCCGCTCTGTTAGGAGCCTAGTCCGGTTAAAGACTTTTACAATAGGTTCTACTAGGAACCGATCTTGCTAGGGATCACCCGGTTAAGGGATGGCTAAATACCCGGTTAAAGGTTAGAACCCTGTTAAAGGTTACCTCACAAGAGGATTTGAAGAACTCATTGAATTGAGTCACCCTGTTAAAGGATTTACACAAAAGCCTGTTAAAGCTACCCGGTTAAGGGATTTTCCAATTACTGAAATGGTTAGAAGTCAATAGGTAATACATTTGTCTGATAACAACACACAATGCCAAGGCAGATCCTCTTTAGCTCCTTTGCTTCTGCAATCACACTCTGCAAGTATCCACACACTTCTTCGGTCTAGCAAGAATCAAGTATCTCTTCACTTGGATACACACATAACATTTTCCAACAACTTCAAAATTAAAAAAACATCATCGACCTTATAGGAAATAGATAGGTCAATAGCATAAACCCTAAACCCTAAACATTTAGGTTTAACAATTGAGTTGGTTCAATCATGACCGTTAATCACACTACATTGAATACAACAGTCTTGAACAGATCTCAATAAGTTCTCCAGCGTTCATTCTTTTCCGCTTCAGGGAGTTGATAACCCATCACACACTCTCCACTGTTTACAGAGACTTCGCACATTCCCGAGGTAGATAGGATCAAATTCCTTCATGCAAGATCCTCAAGGAAATCCTTCACGCGCGCAAGGTTGATGTGGCAACACGATCTGATCTTCATTACAATGCAAACTCATCACAAGATGTCATCGGTTGAATCACACAGGCTTGGAATGCATCAACCAGAAACCCTAAAGCTGAGACTACCAACCGGTAGTCATGCCAAATGAAACCCCAATATAAAACTTCCCATATACCAGTTCTCATTCCAACATACCGCTCCACTTTTTCACATATAACATTCACAACATCATACCGGTTCTCTTGCCAGTTTGCTTACTACAATATACCGGTTCATACTTCATCATATTGACATCAATGACAACATACAATATCATCATGTCATCAAGCTCTGCACATATGCCAACAATCCACATAGTCCTCCATGATTTTGTGCAAGAGGTCATAAAAAAATATTGTCATTGCACGTTGATATGTAGCTCCAACATTTTTGAGACCAAAAGGCATGACCCAATAACAAAAAGTCCCCCATGGTGTTGTGAATGCAGTTTTGTGTTGATCTTCCTCCTCAATCTTGATCTAATTATATCTAGAAAATTCATCCATAAGTGATAGCATCTCATGTCTTGCTGTGAGATCTACAGTCATGTTGATGTTGGGAATAGGGAAATCATCCTTAGGGAAAGCCTTGTTTAGATCTCAAAAACCAATACAAATGTGGATTCCCCCAGCGGGTTTGTTGACATGTACAATGTTGGATACCCATTTAGGGTAGTCTATTGGTTTTATGAAATCTGCATCCAACATCTTTTGAAGTTTTGCTTTGACCAGGAGTGCAATATACAGATGCATCTTGTGTAACTTTTGTTTTATGGGTTTTGCATCTGGACGAACAACAAGATTATGAACCACCAAGTCAGGATCTAGACCTGGCATATCAGCATAGGACCAAGCAAAGTTGATTTTTATCTCTGTGAGGAAATTGATGAAGCCCTGTCTCTCTTGATCTGTTAGGGACTTGGCGATGAGCACATTCTTTGGGGTATCTTTGGTGCCCATATTGATAGTATTTGTCTCCTCGATTAACAAGTTTGACCTATCCTGTGGAAGAGGACCAATGATAGGGAGGTCAAGTCCCTCATCCTCAAGTGCCTTTTCTAGATTTTCACTTTTGGATACACCCTTTGTTTTTACTTTTTCCTCATCCAAAGGTGCCTCAGAGAGGTTTTCACCTAGGGAATCATGTTTTTTCTTTTGATTATCTTTTTTGTGACTAAGGGCATTGACTTGACTACCAAAGTATCCCTTTTCATGCAATTGAATCCCATGCACTCTATTGCAGTCTTCCAAATTATGCATAGCCAGGAGAGTTATGAGAGCGTTATCATCGACGTAGACATCTAAATTGGGTTTGTCTCATTGGTCTCGGTCTATAAGTTTGGGATGGACAAGATGTAGCTCATGCGGGATGGGAGGGGTTATGGGAGTGATGGTGTTGATGTGAGTATCAAAGAAGATGTCATCTTCATATTCAAAAGGCATTTCATGGAACTCCTCTTCATCGGAGTCTTTGACATCCAAAAAAGGACTTGAGGGGACACTAGTGATAGTGATCTTAGGCACTAGAGGGTAGCCCAAGCTCCTGTTATACTTGTATGAGACAGGATTTATTGGTGCTTTTAATCCTTTCTCCTCTAATCCCAGACCGTGTCCTTTGTAACCCATCTTTCCAACTATAGTTGATGCTTTTGGATACATTTTCTTAGGTATTTTTACTGGGTCTTCATCTTCTTCCTGGTACAACCATGAAGAGACATCTGTCTCAAGGCTCTCCTCATCAAGTGGACCCCATTGCTGGAAGGTGGTATCTTTGCATTGTATAACAGATTTTGGATCTTTTTTATTTCTTTTGGTTTGCCAAATGACTTGGGAGATAAGGGGAGATTGTCTATTAATAAGACATCCTCAAATTTGTATTCTCTGCAACCATTATCCAGGATCTTGATTTTGGGCTCTGCTTGGGATGAGGTGGAGGAGACATTTGATGTGTCTGATGGAGGAGTTGGAGAGGGTCTATTTAATGGGCAATGATATGGATTCTTCCCCTCTAAGAGCTTGCAATATTGAAAGGGTTGTGGACCACCTTTGATGGTGATCTCTCTTCCATTGAAGGGGAATATGATGCATTGATGATAAGTGGAAGGGACGACCTGCAAGGAATGAATCTATGGGCGACCAAGGAGAATATTGTAAGGGAGATCAAGATCTAGGACTTGGCAAGGAGTCTCAATTGTAATAGGGCCCACTTGAAGAGGCAAGATGATCATGCCTTTAGAAACTCTTTCTGCATCATCATATGCTTTTATTGTGATTCTTCCTGATGTATCTACTAGGTCCTTAGAAAGCCCCAAATGTTTTATTAACTTGTATGTACACAAATTGAGTCTATATCCACTGTCTATCAAGATATGTTTGACCTAGTGCTTCTGGATAAGGGCTTCGATGTGCAAAGGTTTATTATGGTCTTCATCTGTAGGAGTATCATTGGAAGTGAACACAAGGTGTTGCTGGGTGGCAAGGTTTCCAATGAGAGCTTGAAATTAAGCAACATTGATATTATTGGGAACGTGAGACTCAAGGAGGGCTTGTTCCAAAATTTCCTTGTGGACAGAGGAAGTCTTGAGAAGTTCTAGGATGGAGATCTACATGGGGGTCTTCCCAAGATGGTCAAGGAGGTCGTATCGACAGGTGGAAGACATGGGGGGAGGGTTTGGTGGGGGAGGGGCTCCTTAGACAGTGACTCTGCCTCTGCGGGTGGTTATGTTGCAGTCATTCTGAGAGTGGGAAGCGGAAGGTGTAGCACCTTGAATGACTATCTTAGCATGGTTAGGTCTGCTTTGGGAAGGAGGAGGTTTAGCTCCTTGGATAGTTATGACATTAACATGGGTGTTTGCAGGCTCAATGCGACCCACTAAAAAGTCAAAGCCCATTATATGATTGGTTTAATCATAGTTCACAGTGTTAGATGATGAGCATTTACCTTTATCATGTTTTGGGAAGGGTTCCTGGTACATATTGAGTTTGTCATTGTTGTTACCAGGTTTTGAAGTTGCTACCTCAATATCACCTCTATCAATGAGATCATGTATGTATATTTTCAGCTTCATACACTTTTGTGTATCATGCCCATTGATACAATGATACAATACTCATTCTCATTATACCACCTAAGTTGGGTTGATTGGGGTCGAACGGGCGAGTTATCAAGAAGACCACTATGTCTGCTTGGACAAGCTTTTGAAACACCACTTCAATGGGCTAGGCAACAGGAGTAAAGTCTCTTGGAGTCTTGTTATTGGATCAGGGTGGTCACCCCTAGACTAAGACATTGTTAGGGTTTTTTTGAGATTTGTTTTGATTGTTGAATTGGCAATTGGTGGTGGAGGGCTTTGGAGGGGCGGCCATGGTTTGGACCCATTTTGCATCAATCACACCATCATTGACCATGTTCTTGTTTTTGGACCAAAATTTTGGTTTATCATTATGGTAAGAGGAAGAATTTTGACTTGATTTTTGGTAATGTTTTAAGGTTCCTTCCTCTAACAAGACATGCTCAAGAGCTAGGCCTTTGTCAGTCAAGTTTTGGAAAGGTTTGATACACTAAGATGTCAAAGGTCATGATAATTCGAGCACCGGATTCTTTTGAAATAATTCAATTTGGTGTTGTTCTGGCATGTCCCATTGGAATTTCTTGATAATATGTCACCATCTTTGCAAGAAGTTAGCAGAAGTCTCTCCAGGCCTTTGTTTCATGTTACAAAGGTCCATCATGGAAACATCATTGGCAATGTTGTAGGCATAGTGAGCCACAAACGTTTATGCTAAGTTCGGGAAGGAGGTGATAGAACCTTGAGGTAAGGATGAGAACCATGCAAGAGCATCTCCCGTGAGACTCTTAGGGAAGATCCTTAGAAGGTACAAGTCACTATAGGAGACTTCTTGACATAAGATGTGAAACTCATGAACATGGTCTCGGGGGTCCCCTTTGCCCTCATACTTCGTGAACTTAGGCATCTCAAACCCTAGTGGGTATGGTGCAAATGATATAGACGGGTCATAAGGACAAGGACATAATTCCTCAAATGAGTAAGGTTTTCTTTTGTTAGTCCCTTCCTTCATGTCTTTGATAATGTTTTTCATGTCCTAGATTTCTTTAATGAGGTTTTGTTGTGGATTTTGGACATGATGAATTGTGTTTGCCCCTAGAATTGGATGTTTCATGGAAGATGGACCACCACCACTACTGTATTGATATGATAAGGAAGTGAGGATGTGAGATGTGATGAACGATAACACAGGGACTTGAGTGATAGTTGGTTGCAACTCGCAAATTGTTGTGACATGAGGAAGTGAAGCTCGAATGAAGTTAGCGACATTGTTGAGAGGAATGGAGGATTGTGGAATAGAAATGTATGGACAAGTAGAAGAAGATGGCATAGAAGCATGTTGGAGAATAGACGAGATCGAATTTTATATTGGAATAGATTCTAAGAAGGAAGAAGGTGGAATAGAGACCACGGGGACAAATGTCATGACTGTTATTGATTGGGGTTAAATGATGGGCAGGGGCACAATTTATTGAGGTTGAATAATAGGTGTGACGATGTGAGTAGGAGAAAGGTCTCCTTGTGGTTGTTGACCAAGAATGAATCTATCAAAATCAGGGGGAGTTGAGCTCCATTTTCAAGAAGAGTCTTTAGAAGAGCACTAGGATTATGTCGGATAAATTTCTGCAACATTTCTTGATTATAAGAGTCTTCTAAAAATGTTCGCACTTCCAGAGAGAGTTCATCTTGTGGTTGATTTTGGATGGTGGGTTGCACACTTTGTGTAAGATCTTGTGTGGAGTCTTGATATAGGACACTAATGTTCGGCATGCCATATTGTTGTTCGACCATCTTTTTCTTTTGAGATCGAGTTGTGAGAATACAAGAATAGCTTTAGAAAGATTGATTAGAGGAAGAAGAAATTTGATGAAAGGACTTAGCAAGGATCTTGGAATTTGGATTTAATTTGGATTTGATTAAATTGGATTTGATTGATTGGTAAAGTCCTTGTATTAGGACACAGATTTGATTAATATTGCAACTTAGTCCTTGAATGAGGATTTTAGGTGGGGGATGTTGATGAAACAACACACAAGGTAATGACCAAGTTGGGTAAAATTTAGACCTTAGGATAATGATCAAAGTCTTTCTTCTACTAAGGATTGACTAATGATCCTAAGAAAAGTAAAGACGTGAGATAAGAGTCTCGATCGACTCAAGGGATGGGGAAAAGGTACTTGGAGAGGATTCTTCTTCAAGCACAAAGCCAAGTGATTTATTGATTAAGGATGAGGTCTAAATAAATCTTCACAGGGCATAAAACCTTAATGTGAGGTTAATTGGATTAAAGGATGATTGATTGAAGATGGTTGATTGAGGATTGATTTGATGGTTGAGGATCAATTTGATTAAAGATGATTGATTGGTGATAAATTGATGTGCTAAGTCCTTAGGAAAGATTAAGGATGATTGATCAAAAAGAGGTGATAGTGGTAATTAGAAGAAATTTGATGACTAGGCTATCCTTGGCATGAACATGACTCAATAGATGATTGGTTTGGATGACAAGTTTTATGAAGGGATGCAACCACCCTGATTATAACGATAGTTAGTGTTAAAAGAAAAACCAAAACCTTGATGGAGGGCACATACTCTTAACTCACCACTAGCATCAAACTCATTGCTATGACCATGGATGTAATCATGGTAATGGTGCAAAAAGGTCCTATGTTTAAGAAAGAGTTTGCGATTGGTGTACCAAAACTTTCGATGTCTAATAAGTTGTGCTTGTGTGAGCTTCTTCTTCTTGATTGGTCGGTAGATTGACTTCTTGGGATGCTTATACGACTTGGGCTTATGAAACATGAGATGGAGGGAAATCTGATGTAGTTTGGGACTTGTTTGGAAGACTTGAGTTTGTTATGACTTGGACTTGATTGATGTTGGTTCAAAAATTTTGTGTGACAAGGACATGACCTTGAATATTATGTGGACTAGACTTAAATTTAATGATAATGAATAGGATGTTGACTAATTCTACTCTTGGAAAGAAGATAAAGCAAACACATTGGACATTAATTCAAATAAGCACATTAATCATATCAAGCTACCCTAAGGAATTGGCTGAGGAGGAAAACCTTTGCTTGCTGACTTAGGTACACACCCAATAGCTAATCAGAATACGATCGCTAGGTCTCACACAATGGATTCCCAATGCTATATTAGCCAGCTCCAAATGCTAATGGGGACACAATATGGAAAGTCTCTTGGGGGAGTTACTATCTCCATTACACAAAGATTATCCACCTTTTGGAAGTGAATCAGGTGGCCTCTAATCCTAGAGTTCTTAATAAGGATTTTTGTTCGAAGACTACTTCTTGTAGTTGCGCAAGTGCAATTGAGGCCTATAGCCCTACAAATTACCAAGCAATATGTAGTCATGCAAGCATGATTGAGACCTAAAGGCCCTACAAAATGCCCAATATGAGAGTGAACTCTCAAATAGCTCCATCCTCTGAAACTTTTGTCTCAAGAGGCCTATTTATTATAATGAGTCGGAATGACCAGGTCCAGCCATACTCACTTGGGTCGTTCCCCTCTCACCAATGCCTAAGCAAATCGGGAGGGCAGACCTGCTAAAGGAAAACACTCAATAAACTAGAAAAGTGCCAAAGGTCGGGATTTCTGATTGTCTAGATAGACAAGAGCATACTATCCTACTTTCACACTTTTCTCAAACAAAATCAAGCACTTTAGTTCTTTTACCCCCCTAATTAAATCTAGGTGCCTAAGATAAAAAAAAAAAAAGACACGAGATTTATTTGTATCTCCTTGGCAACCTATAAAATAAAATATTAGTAGTTTAATCAATGCATTCTTTGGCAAGCGAGCTGCAAGACAACTGTTAGTAGTCTAGGGTGATGTCTTGGATTGATCGAAAAACCTGCAAAAACTTCAAAATTTTGACTAGTAGACAAAGGTCTGCAGAAACAATGCTCGCATCATTCTACAGACACTTGTGCTTTCAACACCTACACAGGCGCTGAAATGCCTGCGTACGTGCTAAATTAGGGTAGTGAATGAAAAAAAGAAAAGTACAACAAATGTACAAAAAATTAAAAAATGTAGAATATACCTTCGCGCTCGCGCTATTCTGCTTTAGGTCGCGCTGAAACGCATGCACTTGCATTGAAACAGGTTAGAAAAGAACATAACATAAACCTGAAAATTTAAATTTTTGAAAATGAGCGCCAAACCACTAAAGCGCCCATGCTATTCATTGGGCACTCGCGCTGAACCAAAAATCTAGAATAAAAAGATTGTAAAACTACACTAAAAACCAATTTTTTTTTTCTTTTTCTTGGATTTTTCCTTTTTTTACTATTTTTTTCTATTAATTAGGTAATAAAAATAGAAAATACACCACAACATTAAACTGAAAGGAAATGTGAAAATACAGTTGTCGGACGCACTGTTTTAGTAGCAGTCGCGCTGTTCTAGGATCTTGCAAAAAAAGTGGGTTAAAATGTTAAATTTTGAATGCTTGCACTAAAGCACATGCGCACACATTAAAACTCTTGTCTCTCGCGCTGAACTTGTGGCACTCACGTCGATTTATAGTCGCTCGTGCTATTCCGAAACCTGTGGCAAAAAGCTCACAAAAACTCCAAAAAAGGGTAAATCTTAGGGACGTGGGTTCTACCGGGCATGCCAGAATGAAGAGGGGAAAATTGAGCAAGGTGAGATTAGATGGTTAGTATGCAAATAAAACACATAAACACACATAAAACACACGAAACACAAAAAATACTATTTATACCTTGCAAATTTTTAGCTTCTCCTTCGGATTGAGCTTTTGATGAAGCTAAAGATGCGCCCCTCCTTGATTTGATTGGATTGGCTCCCATGTTTAATGTGGATGACTCTCCAAGATTGTGCACAAGATGATGAAATGGAATGGATGAGGGATTTAGCTAAGTGATGGATAAATGGAAGTTTGAGTAGAGTTTGGGTGTTATGGGTGATTTCTTAGACTCAATTGGACAACATAAACTTAGCTAACTTGGAGATGTGAAATAAGGGGATGGAGTCCTCAATTTATAGGAGAAGAGAAGAAAAAATGGAGGGCTAGGATTGATCCAAGATGAAGGGTCAAGATTTCATGTGAGCCCACACATGGCCTAAGAGGAGATGACAAGACAAGTGTGGAGACTAAGAGATATGCCATAAAGGCCTTTCTTGTCTCCACACTCCTCAAGGCTCATTGGGAAGACTTCCCAATGTACCTAGGGAAGAGAAATGAATAAAATATTCCTTGAGAGATGGGGACGAGGAATTAAAAATTCCTCAAAAAGGATAGTCATAGGGATTTGGAGGAATAAAGAGGAATTAAAAATTCCTTGGAGGGAGAGATGTCTAGAGGAATGCGAGATTTTGAAAATCTCACATTCACCTAGGGAAAGGGCATTTAAGGAAGGTGGGTGAGTGAGGAGACAAGGAGTTGATTTTGTGGCTAATCATGAGGATTAGCCACTAAAAATTCATTAGGAGAGGGATTAGAAGAATGATTAGGTGGGATTAGGACAGATGGGATTTGTAGGATGATTTGACTAGGAGAGACAATGAGTGGAGGGAATTAAAATTTAGAAGAATAATGATAAGTGAGATTAGTGGGGGCTTCTAGAAGAATTCATTAGGTTAATGATGGATTAGGAAAAGGTGATTTGTAGGAATCACCTGGATCAATTAATTAATTGAGATTAATCAATTAAAGGGGGGATTTGGAGAGAATTAATTTTTAGGGATTTTAGAAGAATAAAGGTAGATTGATTTATTAAATAAATCAATCAATAGACTATAGTGACAATATTAATTATATTTAATTAATATTGAGAAGGAATAGGGATAGGAATAATAATAAATTAATTATGCGAGGGAATTAAATAAATTAATTTAAGTGTCTACAAGAAGATTTTATAATTTGTTGAAAATAGTAAATCAATATTACCTCTGACAACTACTATAATGTGTTATAACTACTCACCCAACATGGGTGCTTTATTTTTTAACTCCAACTATCAAATACAAATTAAAATGACAAGTGCATATATCTATCATAATGCTAGTGAAGATAACAATGTAACTCCCTCTTATAAGCTCTTATGTGTTGTTACGACATTTGTCATAGAATCCCTCCAAAATAGGGCACTCCAATTTTTCTATGTATATCCACCTTAATGATAAATTCCAATGCATTATTTCCAAGTGAAGATAAATTAAATAATAATGAAATATATGAAACTATAGAATAATAATGAATAATTATAAAATCAAATTCCAGGAACTTGAAAAGGTTGAAACACCTTAATTGTCAATAGACACAATCCTAAGATCTAGGTGAAAGAAGAAAGTTACAATAGAAAAATGAATTATAGAGACAAAAGAGGTTGTGAAATGTAGTATGAAATGTTATCCTAATATAAAGGATCACCATAATAATTTCAACTAGCAAATATATGGATGGGGTACAAATATATATAGGCCTCTTGGATGCATTAGTCAAGGATGTGACTTGTTCAAGAGGTCATGAATTAACTCTCAATTATTGTAATGTTGAGAAAGGTGTCATAAATCTTTCATCCTAATGTTCATATTTATTATTAGTTGTTAAATAATTATGAGACTACCTCATGGAAAGTGGCATCTCACTTTGACTTCACCATTATTAGCATGCACTTGTCTTGTTATGATATGTGTAGATGTGTGTAAAAATATATTGTCATGTAAGGTAAGATAACTTGTGATGCACATGAGAACATAAGAGATGAGTTGGATTATTGAATTGACTTGTTGATCAACTGTTATTATACACTATAAGACATCTCTGAATAAGCTAAAATATGCAAAAATAGAGCACCCATTTTAAGAAAGAGGTTATGACATCTTATGAAAATGTGTACGATATCTAAATACAATGTGTGTGTGTCGATTTGAATTTCATCATTAGAATGCTACTTGCAACAAGTTAGCTTCACAAAATACCAATGGAAATTCTACAGGAAATCCAAACTCAACCAAGGAAACTACATGAAATACATATGAAATAAAAATACTAATATTACCTTCATGGTTTATGTCTCATTGTGTCCTAACTCCATTGTTCCTGGTTGCAGATGGTGTGCTCTCAGATAATGCATTGATAGCTTCCAAGATGGCATATGAATAATGGACTGATAATTGATAGTTAACAAATGCTATGATATGAAATACTACATGATTATGTTAAAATGATTATGCTATTTTTCTTCAAGATTAAAACTCACAGATGCATAAGTTTTACAAATGATTTGCTTAAAAATGCACTTGAAGTCTCTTGAAGTCTAACTCTCTCTCAACCGAAACTCTTGATTTTATAGACCTTGAGAGGATGAGATGATGTGGCTTAGATCAATGGTCATGATCAGATCTACAAATTTGGATGGTTGTGAGCAAAGGTGAAGGTTGAGAGAAAGGGGGAAAGAGAAGACAAGTGTTACTTATCTCACATTGACTGGGTTGCTGACTGAGGGAATCTAGGGATGGTTGGAGAAGATTTAGGCATGATAGGACAAGTGGACTCAAGTCCTTCCTAAGATGTAGGGAGTGTTGGAGAGAATATAGAAGATGGCTATGAAATATGTGTACGTACACAATATTCATTAAGTTTGGAGGTTGAAGATAAATGATGAATTAATATTTAAGAAATATTAATTTCCTTAGCCACATGTTGGATGAGTTGGCAAAGGGAAGATGAAGTAGATATGTAAGGTGAGTTGGATAAGAAAGATTAAATAATTTAGAAATTATTTAATATTTGAGACTATAGGATAGGAGAATAACTATTAAATATTATATATTTAATTGATTGAAGGAGATAATTAAATATTAGATATTTAATTAACTTGGTTAGAGGAATAATTAAATATTAGATATTTAATTATTTAGAGGAATAGAATAGATAAATTAATTAATAAATTATTTCAATTAAATTAATTAATAGAAAGACACGAAATGAATTAAATAAATTAATCTTTTCAAATCAACTATTTAATAGAAGAATAATTATTAAATAAATATAAAATATTTATTTAATCGCTCATAGCCATTTTTATGTGTATACATTTTGCCCCTCTTTGAAATGATGTCAAGACAACATTGTTTCAAAGATTAAATCAAGTCTTGATAGTGCATCTGACGAAGATTAAAAATCCTGATTGTGTGCCCCCTCACGAGATTGATTGTGAATTTGTTGAAAACTTCGGTTTGAACGATTGATCTCATGATAATTGATAAAAATTCAGTCAATTAAATTCATTTGTAAAAAAAAATTAAATTGCCCCATTGAATAGCATTAATTACTCTTCAAATAGTAAATATAAAATTAACCAAGGTTAATTTTAATTTCATTGTTATCCTTGTCATCTTGTGAAGAAAAATTTCTTGGTGAGGTGGAAAAATGGTGATTCCTGTGGAGAACCATCAATTTGAGCGTGTTCGATGATATCAACGACCTCTCGAGTATGGGTATCCAGTATGTATCTTATCCCAAGCTTTGTTTTCAACTTGTCGTGCAACTTTTCATGTTTTAGGCACATTTTTTAATTGTTGAATTTTTTTTTGTGATTTTTGGTATTAGGTTAGCGCTTTTGCATTTAAATTTAGCGCATATGCCATTAGGTTTAGCGCATATGCATAACTTAGCGCTTTTGAATTTTTTGTTAGCGCATATACAATTAGGTTTAGCACTTCTACATGTTTCGCGCATTCGTGAGTAGGGTTAGCGCATTTGTTGAAAAAGTTAGCGCATATGCTTGGTTTTAGCGCTTATGTTCAATAAGATAGCGCATATGCTTTAGTTTAGCACTTTTGCTCAATAGGATAGCGCATATGCTTAAAATTGATGTTTTTGATAAGTGCAAAAGCTAAAATCACTTTGATGATTAGATTTGATGTGTTTAATGCATGTGTATGATGAATATGGACTTGATTGATTGATTGATGTTGTTAGATAAATTTATTTGATTTGTTTTGATAGAGTAGCTCTAAGAAACCAATTTAATTTCTGATGCAAGAGCTTAGCAGAGTTTTGATTGAACTCAGTGATTGATAGAAAACCATGATTGATAGGTTTTAAAAATGATTTGATAGCTTAAGTTGCTTTAGTTTGATTTGATAGATTTGATAGCATAAATTGCTTCAATTTGATTGATAGATAGCGTAAATTGTTTCAATTTGATTTGATTGATTTGATAGATGATGATTGATCTAATTTTCTTGGTAAAATAGGAGAAACTTTATGTTCTCCAGTGTCAGAAGAAATTATCAGCAGTACGTCATTTAGTGCCAGAGCTGACACAGGCAGAGGTTAGACATATAGATGCTTGTGGTTTATGTCATCTATTGTATATGCCTAAGATTACGCATAATAGAGGATTGTTAATAGCATTAGCCGAGAGATGACATAGTGAGCATAACACTTTCCACTTGCCCACGGGTGAGATTAGTGTGACACTCGAGGATGTCTATAGGATCTTGCACATCCCAATGTCTAGCAAGTTAGTGCAGTATAATTTTCAAGATCGTGTTGGAACAGAGTCTTGTAGAGTCATTTTTGCTGATGATAGCATCGCTAGAGGAGAGATCCAATGGGAGGATATGGTGATGTATTATGAGACTCTCCTTGTGATTCTTGCTGGTTTGATTGGAGGATTTATTTGTCTTGATAAGTGATCGCGAGGTTTTTCTGTTGGTTGGGGTGAGATTCTCCTGAGTATGATGCAACATCGTACTTGATATGCTTGGGGTGTTTGTATGCTTGCTCATTTATATCATGATCTTCATCAGGTGGTGTATGATGAGAGTGGTAGTTTGTCTATAGGATGCACTTTATTGCAGATCTGGTGCTGGGAGCACATTGTTGTGACTCGACCTATCCATCACAGAGTTCATGGAGAGAGACAACCATATGTGTATTTTTATGTAGGTATCATTACTTAGCATAAGCTGGGGTAAGATGGAGTATTGGCATTGGGTGCTTGATTCATTGGATAAGATTACTTGGAGACCATATGTTGATTGTGAGCCATGGATGGATGATGCACAGACATTACCATTTATCATGCAGAGTAGATATCTCATTGGTCGGACTCCTTACATTATTGAGCGACAGTTTATTAGTCGCATTCTTAGATAGTTTGGTATGATCCAGCCTATGCCTACTGGTGTGATGATATATTCTCGGCGGTACAGAGATAGATGAGATTGGGGACCTTATTTGTCATTTGAGATTGCTTGTGCAGAGTTTCTTGCTACTCTGAGAGTGGCTTATGATATGAGATTGCACTTTCTTGATCTTGGGGTTACTGCAGATTATGCTCAGTATATACTAGCTCACCCATTTTCTCGTATTACTGATCCAACAGATCCTCCTCCCATCTCAGGAGATGAGGATGATGATTCAGATGATCTAGGTGTGAGGAGAAGGAGATGGAGATGAGATCTTAAAGATTCTCAAGATGTTGGGGGAGATGGAGATGAGGGTGGGGATGGAGGTGACGGTGGTAGGAGACCTGAACGGAGGGGAGGTCGATTGAGAGTCCGTGGAGAACCGTTTGGACTGGTTGGTGGGATTAGGAGACCACATCCTATGGGTGGGAGGTATGTTGGATGGATTGGGAGGGAGCATAGAAAGGCAGAGATGAGATCAATGAGAGGGTTGCCATTAACAGGAGGAGGCAAGATGACTGGCTTGGATGGAGTTTGTGGGAGGGGCATTGATTTTGGTCAGATTCATCCAGACCCTAGGGTTATTGCAGCTCATGGTGGAGATGATGAGGATCTTGAGGATCATGTTGCACTTATTAGACAATGGGTTCTGAGAGCTACTTGGATGGAGATGCCAGCAGTTGGACAGAGAGGTGGTCAGGAGGGGATTGGGGTTCATGCACCACAATAGGATTTGCTAGAGCAGGATGCACCAGAGCATGATATGTCAGAGTAGGATGCACCAAAGCATGATATGCCGGAGCAAGAGACCATTGATAGTCTTAGAGAATAGATTGATTAGCTTTGAGCACAGGTGTAGACTCTCATGGATGAGAGGGATAGAGCTGTTAGGAGACAATGGGATACTCAAGGCCTTCTTGATCATATTGAACAGGTTGGATTAGGTACTCTCTCGGTTGATGCTATTAGAGCATTAGTTTGGGCTGGGAAGGAGACTTCCCACTGGCGACGACAATATGAGGAGGTAGTTGCAGAGAGCCATAGAGCAGGTAGTTATCATACCACCATGTTGATGGATACTAGCAGTGGTGGGGTCATGGGACCTCCTCAGAGGAGTGGTGATAATGGGAGACAGGTATCTGGAGGATCTTCTTTCCCATAGCCATAGAGATAGATAGAGTCAGGTGGTAGTGGTACAGGACAACTGTGATTTGATTTGGAGGCACTTGTACTATTTATCTGATATCATTGTATACTTTGACTTTTTATTGTTTTTATGATGATCTATATGCAGACATGGATTCTATATGATGATGATCTTTATTATGCATGTTACTCTATTTGATGATGATCTATATGCTTTGATTATATGGATGCAATGATAAGTGCTTTTGTTGATTTTTGATTTTGATGACCTTGGATGCAAAATGAAAATGATTACTAACTTAAATGATGCAAATGCAATGATCTTTAAGGATTTGCAAATGAATGATTGATTTGCTTTTAATTTATGATCATGTAAATACAAATGATCTACATCAAATATTTTTTATTTTTATATGTAATGTTTATGAATCTAAGTGTAAAGATGCAATTAAATGATCGTTAATGGAATGATAATGCAAATAATAATGATGATACACTACATGATGAATGAAATGCACTTAATTGAATGCAAACTAATGTAATTGATGAAATTCAACTAAATGAAAATGGATAATGATTAAAATGTTTCTAAGGATGAATGCACCTAAAATGATCAAATGCAAATTATTTTTGTTTGTCCAAGTATACTCAATCTTTATTTATGACTATTGATATGTTAATGAAATGATATGCTTATAATGTAACTGACAATGAATGCTTATAATGCAGACGAATAATGAGCTAATGAAACAATCTAACTAAAATGATACGGCCATTCTTCATATGCTATCTTTGTAACAGTGCTTTGATTTCATCATTGAGATTTAAAATGTTGTAAGAAAATACAAGCAACTTGACATAAAGATTCAAGATGACCTGAGTATTCCTTACATGGATTTTGATATAGCAAGCTAACTTGATATAATGGATCAAGTTGACCTGAGTATTGCTTGCAGAACAGACAAGGATTATCCCCTTTCATGCATGACTTGGAACGTCCTTCTTGATTTTTTGCCTATCATATCCTGAGACAAGTACATACTATAGTAAAAGATAAACCACATACAACAATCAAAGAAAAATAATCATGCCCCATCATAGCTTCTCTAGTCATGGACATCCTTGAGTTGCATAGAGTACATGATTAGCAATAAAATTAAGACATAAACACTGAATCTTGCATGTCATTCACATGTTCTTATGGTCATTAATTGATATAATCATCTTAATGAATGATCTTTGATAATCCTTTATTACTTGTTGATTGATTCTTCGATTTCTGAGTTTCACGATTCAGTTGTTGATGAAATGCCTTGATTTTTGTTGCTTTGTTGCTTGTTATTTGTTTCAAAATCCTAGGTGTTTTTGGTTGTTCTAAGTTTTTTGAATGTTTTGGATTTTCAAAGATTCAAAAGAGATCACCTTAGCAAAAGGAATTAGGATTTTGCCCCTAGTGGAAACAAAAAATTATTATGGATGTATGAATTGATCAAGATCCAAACCATGGAGGGATACAAATGCAGATTGATTGATTGATTCTGATAAAATCTAAGATAATGACTACGACAAGTATGTCAAAGATTGATAATTGTTGGCAAGCTGCATATTTCTTGTTAAATGGTTCAGAACAATGGATGCGAAAGATGGAATGGATAAGCTAGGATATGATGGAAGCAATAGATTGGATATGATAAAGTGGATAGGTGCGCAAAGCGATCTTCATAGATGGAGGAACTCACTTTTTAGATAGCACTTGTTTACCAGGTTTTCACCATCTAAATTTATTGCATTTTTTCCATATTTTGTATGTTTTTTTTTTTGGATTTTTGAGGACTTTATATGCTTTTTGTTGATTTTTCAGGACTTTATATGTTTTTTGTTGATTTTTTCAGGACTTTATATCTCAAGCATATAATTTATTGAGATGGATAGAATTGATAGGTTCATCAAACCAATCACCTTCAGGGGTAGATAACCTGTATGCTCCCGATCCATATGTTGCTACTATAACAAAAGGTCCTAGCCAATTTGGTTCAAACTTTCCCTTCTTTTCTCAGTCTTGCTGATTTCTTGGATTCTCCCTTAGAATTATATCTCCAATCTGAAAAATGCGTGGCTTGACTCTGTGGTTATAACTTCTTGTCATTCTTTGTTGATATACTTTCAAATGATCTGTTGCATTTTGGCGACATTCCTGAATCAATTCAAGCTCCTAGAGTTGAGAGACTCGTTCTTCTTCTTTTGGTATAAGACCTTGCAAGGATACTTGTAGAGAAGATATATCTACTTCGATAGGTAATATGGCTTCTGATCCACAAACCAAACAATATGGAGTTTCCCCTGTTGGAGTGCGGATACTAGTTTGGTATGCCCAAAGAGTAGGATTTAGCTGAATGTGCCAGTCTTTTCCAGCTTTATTGATTGTTTTCTTCAAGATTTTCAAGATAGTTTTGGTTGATGCCTCAGCTTGACCATTTCCCTGTGGATAATATGGAGCAGAAAACCTATGTTGGATATGAAATTGTTCACATAACTCCTTCACATCTTGATTTTTGAATGGTCTTCCATTATCAGTGATAATGGTCATAGGAACTCCATAGCGACAGATTATATAATTCAAAATAGATGATGATATTTGTTTTCCTATCACTGTTGTTAAAGGCACTGCTTCAATCCATTTAGTAAAATATTCAGTAGCAATCAAAATAAACTAATGTCCATTAGAAGATGAGGGATTTATCTTTCCTACCAAATCAAGGCCCCATTGTGAAAATGGCCATGACCCTGTCATAGGATATAACTCTTGTGCTGGTGCATGAATGAGATTCCCATGGATCTGATAATGTTTGCATTTTCTAGCATATGTGAATGGGTCTCTCTCCATAGTAGGCCAAAAGTAACCCATATGAAGAAGTTTCTTAGCCAATGTTAAACCACTTGAATGTGTGCCACAAATACTTGCATGAATGTCATTAAGAACTTTCTCAGATTCTTCTTGTTCAAGACATCTCAACAAAGTACCATCTAGACCACACCTATATAGGATATCAGAAATAATAATATAGTCAGAGGACCGATGGATAAAATTCCTTCTTTGATTACAAGATAAGTCAAGAGGAAGGATATTGTCTTTTAAATACTGATAAGTTTGACTGGTTCCTGATATATGGCAAATTTGGTAGGTATGTTGGGATTGAATGGTAGGGGTTAAGATATCTTCCATGAGAAATTCGTAACATTATTGATTATCCTTATTTTGCAAGAGAGATGCTATTGTAGCCATTGCATTTGCTACTTTATTCTCATTTATTGGAATCTAGGTGAATGATATTTCTTTAAAGTATTCTTTAAACTCCTCTATCAGTTGTTTGTATGGCATAATCTTATCATCCTTTGTTTGATATTCATCATTTATTTGGTTGATGATAAGTTGTGAATCACCATAGACATGTAGTTCTTTGATGTTCCATTCAATGGCCATTTTAATCCCAATAGCCAATGCTTCATACTCTGCAGTATTATTGGTGCATGGAAATTGGTCTATATGATTTCAGAATTGTGTGTCCCCGAGGTGTGATGAAAAAGATTCCTGCGCCTGATTCATATTGTGTATAAGAACCATCAAAGTACAATTCCCAAAAGTTTGTACTGACTGTCAAGATATCTGCATTAGGAAATTCGATGTGCAAAGGCATGTCATTTTGTAAAGGTGCATCAATCAATTGATCAGCGATGACTTATCCATTGATAGCTTTTTGATCAACATACTCTATATTAAATTCACTCAGTATCATAACCCATTTGGCTAGTCTCCCTGTCAATGTTGACTTGCTCAACAAATATTTGAGGGGATCTATCTTTGCTATTAGTTTCACAGAATGAATCAACATATAATGTCGCAACTTCTGAGTTGCAAATACAACTGCTAGACATGTCTTTTCTATTGAGGAATAATTTAATTCATAACCAACAAGCGTTCTACTGATATAATAAGCTGCTCTTTCTTTTCCTTTATCATCATGTTGAGCTAGGAGAGTGCCTAATGATACATTTGTTGTTGAAACATAGAGTAACAATGGTTTCCCTTTGGTTGGTGATATTAGTACTGGAGGACTCATAAGATATTCTTTTATTTGCAAAAAAGCTTCTTCACATTTTAGATCCCATTTGAATGGAATGTTTTTATGTAGAAGATGGGTGAATGGAAGACATCTATCTGCTAGCTGAGAAACGAATCTCCTGATTGATTGCAATCTTCCTTGTAAAGATCGCAATTGACTTATGTTCCTAGGTGACTCCATCTCCATGATAGCTTTGACTTTTTAAGGATCTACTTCAATTCCACAAGCTGATATAATGTACCCAAGGAGCTTTCCAGAGGTTACCCCAAATGCACATTTCTTTGGATTTAATCTCAATTGATATCTTTCCAACCTGTCAAAAATCTTGCTTAAGATGTTCAAGTGTTCTTGTCTGGTATGAGATTTTGCAAGTATGTCATCGACATAATCTTCCATAAATGTATGCATCATATCATGGAAAATTGTAGTCAAATCCCTTTGATAAGTCACTCCTGCATTCTTAAGCCCAAATGGCATAACATTTCAGCAATATGTTCCCCACACACAGGTGAAAGTTGTCTTTTCCTGATCTTCAGGTGCAATTCTTATTTGATTATATCTTGAGAAGCCATCCATTAATGAAAACATCTCATGCCCTGCTGATAAGTCCACTATTATATCAATGTTTGGTAGGGGGAAATCATCTTTTGGACATTCTTTATTCAGATATCTGAAATCTGTACAGACTCTTATGCTTTTATCTAGTTTTGATACTGGTACAATACTTGAAACCCATTCTAGATAAGCAACAAGTCTTATAAAACCCACTTCTAATAGTTTCTTCAGCTCAGTTTTTACAAGAAGAGAAATGTGTGGATGCATCTTTCTTAGCTTCTTCTTAACTGGTTTTTCTTTTAAATCCACATTAAGATGATGCACGATAAGATCTGGATTAAGTCCTGGCATATCTGCATAGGACCAAGCAAAATTTATTTGTCTTTTCTTAAAGAATTCCATGTATTCTTTCCTCTCTTTTTTTGATAATGAGGCAACATAATAAAGTATTTTAGGATCCTTTGATGTACCAATGTTTACTTCTTTTGTTGGTTCTATCAGGATAGAAGATCTCTCCTGAAAAATATGCAGGAAGAATATCAAACTTTCCATATTCTGGTGCCTCAAAGAGGTTTTCACCATCAAATACGTCCTTTGTTTTCCCTTTTGATTGATCTAGTGTTGCCATGAAATGGTTTTCAACAATAGGTTTCTTTCCTTGTTTTATTTCGCTTTTGCGATTGGAAAGTTTGGCATTCTCCTGACTACGAGAAACATCACTTGATTCTGCAATGGAAGACATCTTAGGTGGGATGGGTTCAATAGCATTAAGGTACACAACTAAGTCATGATCATTGGAAAAGACATTCAATTCAGGGTTATCTAAATTATCCCAATCAATTAGTTTAGGATGGAGAAGGGGTAAGTCATAATCACTGTCATCATTAGGTGCTTCAATGTTCATGACATAATGATCATAACTTGGCATAGAATAGGTATTGTCATAGATTAAATGTTTTTGAGAGTTGTTTTTCTCAAGCATCTCCAAATTAGTCTTGACAAAATCAATATTAGCATTTTGTAGTTCACACTCAGTGGTTCTTCAATTGATGTTTGTCCCTTAAATGAATGGATTATATCAACACACACATCTTTAATACTGCAAATTCCTTCTTAATTGACCTCATTTGCATTTTTGAGTTGACCTACTTGTGTACATGATAAAGAGGATTCATTTGCTAGATTTTGTCTCCTTTCAAACTCAACTTCTTTTGGACTAATAGTCAATCCAACTTGACTATCTCTTAATTCTTCTATGGTTCTGCCACATCGGGATACATCTTGTTGCTCTTTTGATGAAAATATTGTATTTCCAGATGCTTGATCTATCTTTGTTTGTACTTCTTGTGTCATTACTTCTTTATCTTTGTCATTCCCTTTTCTTTTTGCATACGCCTCTTTTCTCTGAATTTTGAGTTTTTCTTGCCTTCTTTCTAACTCCATCTTTTGTTTTGCAATAGACAAGTCTTCTTTCATGATAGCCACTTGGTCTTCATTGTGTTCCTTACTTGATGTAGTAGATAAGACATCTGGACCCCATTCATACTCATTTGAATCTGTCTCTGAATCCTGATATAAGATTACTCCACTATACCATACTGGAATATCGTATGGTGCAAAAAGGTCCTTGATTTCTGCCATCTCTATTTTTACTGCTTCTGGAATATCTTGTTCAAATTTTGCATTTGTTTGTATTTTCAGAACTTGTTGACAAAATTTTTCTTTACCTTTGATTGTAATCTCCTCTTGTTTCTTTTCATGTTATTCTTGCTTCTTTTGTTTATTGGTTACTATTTCGGCCGCTTGATGTATCTTTTCTTGCCAATTTTCTTCTTTAGAAACTGATTTCTTTTTCCATTTGTGTTGTTGATGATTATGTTGCCTTTGATTGGATTTTAGATATCCAAGCCTAGATTTATCTTTTTTGGATTGTGAGTGTGGACAAATAGGTTCTGAAATACCTTGATGTCGCCTACCAATTGGTCCTTTCCCTTCATATCCCATTTTTGCATGATTTCATATCCTTTGCCATATTGTTTCATGGGAATATTGACTTCTGCTACTATTTCTATAGTTTTATCTTCATCCTTGTGCAACCAACCAAGAATGTCTTTGTCATCATTTTCCTCTTCAAGAGTTCTAGCACTAACAAATGTTCCTTTAAACATATGTTTTGATCTTTCTAATGTCTTTGATTGAATATATGTAGGCTTTCCATATGACTTAGGGGAAAGCGGAAAATTATGCAAAGAATATTTTCCCATTCCTTCATCATTTAATTTGAGGTTTTCCTCAAAAGTTTCCCATAACTTTGCTTGAATTTCTTTGGTAGGATATATTGATTCTCTGTTATGTGGAACTCTTGTATCTTGTGTTGGCTTCAAATTATTGCAATATTGACTAGAATCTGCAATCATAGTGATCTCTTGTCCTTCATGAGGAAATTTCACACATTGATGATATGTAGAAGGAACTGATTGTATCTTGTGAATCCATGGTCATCCTAGAAGAATATTGTAAGAGAGGTTCAAATCTAAAAACTAACACAATGTATCCCTTTCCACAGGTCGTATTCTTATTGGTAGCATAACAGTTCCTTTAGAAGAATGTTCTGCTTCATCATAAGCCTTGATGGTTATTTTGTTTTTCAGGTCTACTGCATTTTTTGAGCATCCCAAAGTTTTTATCAAACTTAATGCACAAATGTTTAAGCCAGATCGTCCATCTATGAGTACAGGTTTAACACGAGTTTTATTAATGGAGACTTCAACATGTAAGGGAGCATTGTGAGGATGTTGTAAGGATGCGTCATCATTTTTCAAAAAATGATAAGCAATTAGGATCTATAAGGTGTCCTACCATGTTTTGGAATTGATCTACATCCAAATCTTTTGAAACTTTTGTTTCCACTAAAGCTTTCTCCAAAATTTCCTTATGCATAGGTGAAACCTTGAGAAGTTCCATAATTGATATTTGAGCGGGTATTCTTTTTAATTGCTCTACTAAATTGTATTGTTGTGATGTGGATGTTGGGTCTTTTGCTATACTTGGAAAGGTAACCTTTTCTTTGCTTCTCATAATAACATTGATTGGCTCTTAAGATGGATTATCTTTAACAATGATTACATTTACCACATCATCATATGTATAAGTGTAATTAACTTTGGCTTTTCCTTTGTCATCTTTTATTTGGGATGGCTCACCTTTGTCATAAATTGGAAGTGGAGTTTTGAAAGACAGGTGTGATTCGTTTGTCTTATGGCTATCCACTGTGATGGTTCCATTATCGATTAGATCTTGGATAAGGTGTTTAAATCTCTAACAAGCATTTGTTAGGTGTCCTTTATTCCAATGGTAATTGCAAAAATGATTGTCATTCCACCAATTTGGCTTGACCGGTGGTTCATAACTTCTTGCTTCTGGTAAAACAATCAATTTGTTGGCAAGCAGAGTTTTTAGAGCTAATTCCAAAGGTTCTCCAATGTTTGTGAATTTCCTCCGAGAATTGGAGAAAAAGGACTTGGCTTTATTGTTTTCTGGATTGTTATTGCTTGGGATTTGACTTGATAGATTAAAAATTAGTTGTTGTTGTTTTGTAGTACTATTATTGTCATTTCCTTCATTGCTGACATTCCTATTCTTTGACCAGAACTTGGGTTTGTCATTGTTTTTGTTGTTGTTATTTTTGTTGATGTTCTTGTTGTTGTCATATGAATTATTGTAAAGTTTTAGCTCTCCTTTCTTTACCATTGCGTTCTCTATTTTCAGACCATTCTAGATCATTTTGGCAAAAGAGGGAGGACATTGCATTCTTAGTCGATAACTCATTTCACTGATAAGATTATCAATGAATTTGTCCATTTTTTCTTGATCAGGTACATCGCGGGGATACCTATTAAACATGCATTTCCATCATTGTAAGATCATAAAAGATTCACCATTCTTTTGTTTAACATTGCAAAGATCCAACATCGCTATCTCATTCCTCATATTGTAGGAGTATTGTGAAATAAATCTATTTACAAGTTCTTCAAAAGATTTGATTCCAGATGGTAATCTTGAAAACCACTCCATTGATTGTCCATTTAAACTCCTAGGAAAAAGACACATAAGGTAAGTTTAGGAAAAAGACACATAAGGTAAGTTTCATTGTGAGCAAATTCCATGCTCATAGTACAAAACTCCCTAATGTGATCCCAAGGATCGAATTTTCCATCGTATTTGTCATATTTAGGAATCTTGCAATGTTGCGGAAATGGTATCATATTCAAATTCTTATCGAAAGGATATGGGCATATATCTTCTAATGAATACTTTTTGGAGCTTACATTCCATTTTGCATGTCTTGTATCTATTCTTGTAGAGTTTGCATTTGTTGAGTAAGATTTAACAATGAATTATCCACATAGTTTCTCCTTGTTTCTTCGTGAGTTCTTTTATCACTACGCTCTTTTCTTATGTCATCCTTTTCTTTCCTTTTTTCTTCATTACTTTGTTTGTTCACATCTTCATTATTTGGATCATTTGTCTTTTGGGTGTTACTTTCCTCCACATCTTGTTTCAAGCTTTCTATGTTAAAGTCTTGTGGTAGTTTAGCCCCAGATTTTGCCAACATCAAGAGATATTTCTCTTTTTGCTTTGCCAACAATCTTTCCAT
The DNA here is from genome assembly GCF_030272615.1 of Cryptomeria japonica. Lineage (NCBI taxonomy): Eukaryota > Viridiplantae > Streptophyta > Pinopsida > Cupressales > Cupressaceae > Cryptomeria > Cryptomeria japonica. The sequence continues at coordinate 473,080,442 of NC_081408.1, forward strand.
TAGCCTATCAAATTTGAAATCTTGCTTGAGGTCTCTAATGGTGCTATTGACTGCTTCTTCATCAAAAACGGGAAATCTAAAAGTTTGGAATATAGGATTATCTTCTTCCTCCATTTGTTTTTGTTTTCTAAGTTGTTCGTATTGGGCTCTAGTCCAAATTAGCATGTGATCATTTCAAATTTATTGAAATTTCCAAAGGACAAAGTCAATAGGTGATTATTGGTTTAGGAAGATATGCTTTGTTGATTTTACTGCTATTGTTTGTTCGCTGGGATAAAGCGTTTCTTTGTTGAAAAGCATGTCTTTGTAAAAATTCACCATCAAACTCTGTACCACAACCACGTAAGTAGTGATGAAAAATGGTGTAGGAATGTCCTATGTTTTAATAAGATCTTGTGATTGATATACAAGAATCTTATCCTTTTCAGAGTAGCTTTATAACTAGGTTTTCTTTTCTTAAGGTGATACTTAAAAGTCATATAAGCATTTGACAATTTACAAGTTTGTTTGATTCCAATGCTAGTGCAATTCTAATTTTGATATAACCTAGGTTCAAAATAGGAAAGATATATCCAAGATTATGAACCTAGTATAGATTGATCAAGCTTTGTGATAGAGGATTTGATTATCCTGATGAGAGACTTGACAATGATGTTGATTTTTGCACTTAAGATGTTTGAATCAATAGCTTGTTGGATGTTGATGTTTATAGAAACCTCTTGGGAATAACCTGTTGGATTAGTGACCTAGTTGTTGAGCTAGTTTAAAAAATATATGATGGTTTAGAGACAACCCTACTTCAAGAATTATTTTGATATTGACGTTTTGACACTTTGGTTTTGATCTGGTGTTTCAAATGTTGGAAAGCTTTTGTATTACCCTTTTGATCAAACTTTTTTAGCAATTTGTTGAATTTTTGCTCACTTGTAGATGATAATTTTCTTCAATTTTTGACCATTTGGAACATGTTACAGACATAGAAGACACAATATCCAATAAACAAAATGCACAAGCAAGTACAAATCTTATGGCAGGCTGAGACAATAGTTGTTGAATCTCACGTGGGGTTTCCCCTGAGGCTACGCTATTCAAAGAAGATATTTAGATGCTTGACCCCACTGGCTCCACCCTCGACACTCACTTCTTCGGGGCAGCCAAGCACCAGTTTCCATGAAAACTCCCCATGACAAACTTTATATCTCTACTAGGAATCATATGTGTGTGAGCAGCTTTAGAGGTCCAACCTCCTGCGCCAGTAAGTAGAAGGATTTTGGTAGCTAGTACAAGTGGTTTTTAGTAAAGGCTTCCGATCATGTGGCCATACATGCGACACTTTCAGCTTTGTAAATATAGATGGTTCCTAGCCTATAGAGGTTACGCTCCATAGGGTTAATGGGGAAACATAGTGTCGGTATGAACTTATCGGCACATGTTGTTTGGGACTTTCGTCACAAACACGATTTATTTATAGTGGATTGGAAGGACTCAGTATTAGCCCATTTCCACTTTAGGTCATTCCCCTCTCACTGGCCCCCTCAAGGCAGCTCAGGAAGGCAGACCCTCTAAAGGATTTAATTGCTTGAAAGTAAAGAAAGCATAAAAGAGTGGGTTTGGCTTTTTGGTCACCCAATTAAGGGGAGAGCATATGCCTACCACTTTTGAGACAAAAAATATAAGTGTTCTTTTTAACCTTTTCAAAGCAATTGTTTGGCTAAGTCCTATTTGGAGATGTTGCTCCAACAAGCATGGTGTTTATTTTAGCCTTTTCTTTAGAAGTCTATGTGCAATTATTTTAGAGAAGTTACTAAAAATGCAAGTTGCATGCTGTCATTTATCCTCTTAGTTAAACTAAATGAGAAAGACATGATATATTACTTCCCAAAATAAGGCTTTTAATTAACTAAGTGAGGAAATGCATAAAATTTTCCTTAAACACCATCCTGCACCTGCATGTTAGTAGTTAAAAAAAAAATTAATTTCTTGGACATTCGGACCTGCAAGAAAATTTTATCAGTGCAAACGAAAGCGCTATTCTAACACATGCACTATCTTTCCCCTCAAAAGTGCTAATCTGTAGAGAAAAAATGCTAATCTAGACTACAAAAGCGCTACTTTGCGGATACAAAAGCGTGATTTCTTTAATAAATGCGCTAACCTAGAGGGCAAAAGTGTTAACTTGTATGGCAAATGCGCAAATTTTCAGACAAAAGCACTAACCTGCATTGCATATGCGCTGACCTATGATGCAAATGCGCTAACCTAAGATACAAATGCGCTAACCTGGGATGCAAAAGCGTTGTCAAAATTCACACATGTGTGAATCTACATTACAAATACGTTAATTCTACTTTTGCAAGATTTTAAAGGTATATACGAGGTCCATGAGCCCCACGGTGGGCGCCATAATGTGTTGACTTGAATTTCATCATCAGAATGCTACCTACAACAAGTTAGTTTCACAAAATACCAATGGAAATGCTACAGGAAATCCAAACTCAACCAATGAAACTACATGAAATACATATGAAATAAAAATACTAATATTACCTTCATGGTTTATGTCTCATTGTGTCCTAACTCCATTGTTCCTGGTTGCAGATGGTGTGCTCTCAGACAATGCACTGATAGCTTCCAAGATGGCATATGAAGAATGGACTGATAACTGATAGTTAACAAATGCTATGATATGAAATACTACATGATTATGTTAAAATGATTATGCTATTTTTCTTCAAGATTAAAACTCACAGATGCATAAGTTTTACAAATGATTTGCTTAAAAATGCACTTGAAGTCTCTTGAATACTAACTCAATCTCAACTAAAGCTCTTGGTTTATAGACCTTGAGAGGATGAGATGATATGGCTTAGATCAATGGTCATGATCAGATCTACAGATTTGGATGGCTATGAGCAAAGGTGAAGGTTGAGAGAAAGGGGGAAGGAGAAGACAAGTGTCACTCATCTCACCTTGACTGGGTTGCTGACTGAGGGAATCTAGGGATGGTTGGAGAAGATTTAGGCATGATAGGACAAGTGGACTCAAGTCCTTCCTAAGATGTAGGGAGTGTTGGAGAGAATATAGAAGATGGTTATGAAATATGTGTACATACACAATATTCATTAAGTTTGGAGGTTGAAGATAAATGATGAATTAATATTTAAGAAATATTAATTTCCTTAGCCACATGTTGGATGAGTTGGCAAAGGGAAGATGAAGTGGAGATGGAAAGTGAGTTGGATAAGAAATTTAAATAATTTAGAAATTATTTAATATTTAAGACTATAGGATAGGAGAATAACTACTAAATATTAGATATTTAATTGATTGAAGGAGATAATTAAATATTAGATATTTAATTAATTTGGTTAGAGGAATAATTAAATATTAGATATTTAATTATTTAGAGGAATATAATAGATGAATTAATTAATAAATTATTTCAATTAAATTAATTAATAGAAAGACACGAAATAAATTAATCTTTTCAAATTAACTATTTAATAGAAGAATAATTATTAAATAAATATAAAATATTTATTTAATCCCTCATAGCCATTTTTATGTGTAGACAGTGTGCATTAAAAAAAATAAAATTTGAAAAAATACCTTTAAAAATATGACACGAGGAAATGTAATGATTATAGAATATATAAGATATAAATTTGTTAAAATGGGATTGAAATTGTATATTGAAATACAATGGATAGGTATATAGTGAAATTTTGAGGAACTTTTATAGCATCCTCTATACTCGTGCGAGAGTGGGCACGTTTGAAATAGAGTAGGGGCACCCATAAAAGTATAATAGAAATAGATTTTGTCAAAATATTGTTGGAATTTAAAAAATGTGTGCAATGTTTGATGGAATGTGCAATAAATTTGTCATCCATGATTATGTTGAGTTGCTTGAATTCATTTTCCATGGTGTTGTCTATATAACTTTATATAGTTCAAAAGTATTCTTGGCAACTAAATAATGTAAAATTAAGCTTTTAACATTGGTTCCTAATGATAGGAGGGCGTATGTAAATACCAAGTTTCATACAAATATAATGTGTTGATGAAAAAATAGTCAAGCGACTGAAATTATTTCATAAAAGAGAGGTTACACGTTTTCTAACAATTGGGGTCTCATAGTGGTATTCTATAATAGTTTCTTTTCAGAGATACTAATATTGGTAAGAGATAAGCACAATTTCATGTAAGCCATGGGGCTCACTACTGGTCTCTTTGATGGTTTTCAATCATTCTTATAAAATGAAGTTTGGAGCGTGGATTTTGCAATGTTAAATTGTAATAAATTTATGACAAATTGTATGATGGAATTTTTATCAAATGATAAATAGTAGTCATTTAATCAATTATATGTTATTATATCATGCCTATATTTTTTTAAAAATATTTTGTGTATTAATAACAATTAAAAGATTGATATGTGATTTACATTTCAATTTCAGAAGAAACAACAAAATTATCAATTTTAAGAACAAGAATGAAATTGCCATGAGCATGATATTTTGTTTGTTTCTTTGCTTTTATTACAAATATCATAGTTGAAGCCCAATTCCAGCATTACACACATCATGAAAGGGGCATATAGTATTCTATTATAAATAATTTTCATAAGATTTGAAGTGCAATACTTTAAAGAACCTATATGTATACACATTTTCTTTTGTTCTTTTGGTGATGATAATATTGTCTTATCATGCCATGTCATGTTGGTAAGTGACAAAATATGTTCCTAGATGTGTTCATTTATAAAATAATTCTCTTATCAATGAAATAAAATTAAATATCTAATTTCATACTAAAATAATCTTGTGATTACACAACCCATAAAATGATTAGGATGAAAATCCTCTTAAATATCATTTATAAAAAATATTAATAGCACAAATAAAAAACTACCAATTGTCACTTAGAGAAGGTGGGAACACCATGATTTTTTTGTTTGTCGCATTGGAGAGAATGAAATATCTAATGTCAAAAAGAGCCAATTATCTAGAATAGAAAGATGCAAAACATTAAGTGAAAGATACACCATCACCTCTCTATGGTCCTCAACCTCACATAGATTTTTTGGGCTCTAGATCTCCCTCTTGTACCAATGTATCAAATTATGATTGTTAAAACTTATAAGTGAAATCTACTTAAGTACATGTTTTGAGATGGATAAACTAGGAAAAATTGGAGGGAAGATCCCCTTGAAGCACTCACATTTTTGCACTTCCACATAAGAGAACTTTATTGAGAATTTATGGGGAATAGTTGTAGACCATGGGGAAAAAGGTAAAGCATGGATATGACTTTATTTTCACTTTATAGTCAAATGTATCGTTGTGCTTGATATAGGTTGTTGTGTTTTTTAATTTTTATTGAATGCATTTGAATAAAGATCTAATTATCACAAGTTTTAACATTGAAATGCATAAATATCAATAAAACATATTTCTTTTAGTTTCATACAAATTTTGAAGATTTAATGTTTTTGATTAATTAAACAGGGAAAAAGGCCCTAATCCAAAATACAAGAATAATTCATTACACATAGAGTAGAAATTGTTGAAAACTTGAGTTGTGATTTGTTGTCATTGATGTCAACCTATATTAAGTTGTCATAGATTTTGAAGTAAGGATGATGTAGTGGAAGTTCCAATATGCAGGAAAAACTATGTATGTGTTCTGGTACTATTGAATTATCTAGTGTAGATGCTAATATATTTCTAGAAGGGTGATATAGTAGAAGTCTCAATATGCAATAAACAATATTTAATATCTTAGTGGAAGAATTCCTTGTATTCCTCCAACATGTGAATTTTATATGCTATGGTTTTGCAAATGATATCTATGATCTGTGTAAATTGCACTATCTCTTTTGCAGGTCCTCTAATGCTTAGTTGGTTGAGTTTGTTGTCATTGCTTCTGACAATAAGGTTGTCTATCAAAATAGGTCTGAAGTATGCCTGGTGGCTTTTGGATATGTGGATTCAGGTGTTGTGGTTTGGAGGATTTTTTCATGTGATCTATGCAGTGTTTCAGTTCAATTTTTAGGTGGAAACTTGATCAATAAGTGGAGTTATGATGTTCTGAGTTGTGTGTGTCAACTATTCTGGTCTTTGGCTAACTGTGATGTTGCATTCTACTTGGATCATATTATTTTGGTTTGGATATGCCTTGGTGGCTGATTTTTGTTGATAAGGGTCTCACCATGGCGTGTGTAGATCCTCATTGAGTTTTATGAATTGGTGAATGTTTTTAGGTTGGCTGGTTGGTGTGCTTCATTATTCTTAGAGGACTAGTGTGTGTGGTTCATTGTAATCATTTGGAAATGTTGTATTGTAATATTTTTGGGTCCTCTCTATCTCCTAGAGTGGACCAAATTTGATATTTTAGGTCTGGGTGGTCAAATTAATGTAATTTTATTTGTGGTCGACCTAGTTAAGTGTTTTGATGAATAATCTTGTATATAAAGGAGTGCAAATGTATTAGTGAGTGTGTGGAATGGGTGTGAATTGATTTTTCAAAGGTTTGAAAGACCTACAAGCATATTTGGTATTGGAGATGTTCGAAAGACTATTTTGATGAGCTTTGATGATGATATTCTTAGCATGATAGAGTTCAAAGATTGTGGTTTGGAATCAAAAGAGTTTGTTATGATATTGATCGCTTGACACAATGGTTGAAGGTCAATCTCTTGATTAGGATATCTTGTTCATTCCAATTCAACTATTCCTTTCTCTATTGAAATACAATGAATCTCTTGGCAACTTTTGGTATCTTGTCCTAAGGTTCCGCACCTTAGTTTTACAGGTCCTCTCAGGAGTAGGGTGTTCAAGAGGAAACATTATATAATAGATTATATTTGTATTGTGAGTTTGACTCTCACTGTGATTTTTCCCTATTTGTGTTTTCCACGTAAAAATCTTGGTGTTCATGTGTGTTTGATTTAGTAGACTCACTTATTTTTTTACATGTATGAGTGACAATGTAAGAAGTTGAATTTGATCAAGTTTTAATATGTGTTGATTCACCCCCTGATCTCAACAGTCTATAGTGTTCAACAATTGGTATCAGAGAAAGGTTTCTCTTTTAAATCTTAACCACTGGAGGACGATCCAAGATGGAACAAGACTATACATTCAAGGCTCTGAAGTTTGATGGCACAAATTATACCTATTGGAGAGAAAGAATGGAGTATCATTTGGCTACTATGTTGGCTGAGATTTGGGACTGCTCTATAGATTGATCTTACAACTCTAGATGAAATCAAAGCATATGAGAGTAATGCAAATGTTATTGTTGCAATTGTAACTTTCTTGAATGATGCAATGTTTAGCCAAATCATACGGGTTAATTCAGCTAAAGAAATTTGGGACAAGCTAAAGAATGTATTTGAAGGAGATGAGAAGACAAGGCAAGCCAATATTTAAAATAAAAAACACAAATTCAATAATGTGAGAATGTCTGAAGATGAAATAATTTAAGGCTGCATTCATCGAATGAATGAAATAGTAAATGCTCTTAGAATTATTGGTGGATCGATAGAAGAAAGTGAAGTTGTAAGGAAGATAATGGTAACATTACCCAAAAGATATAAACTAGAGAAGTATGTCATTGAGGAGAGTCATGACATGAATAAACACTGTGAATTAGCTTCTTGGGTTACTTGTCACCTTTGAGATTGCAGAATTAGATGACATAAAGAAGGAAAGGAAGCGACATTTAAAGCCACAAAGAATATTGAAGGAGAACCAGAAGAGAATGAAGACTTAGATGAGATTAAAGAAAAAATTGTAAGAAGATTGAGGAGAGGAACTAGAAGTACAGAGGTAAGTTACCCTTAAAATGTTTTAATTGAGGATTAGTAGGACATTATCCCTCTAGATGTATATATAAAGAAGATTATAGTGGAAGACCTAATGATGATTACAAAGGAAAAAAGAACTATAAAGGAAACGATTAGAATGTCAGAAAAGATGATAGAAACAAGGAGAAGAGGAGTTTTTTTTCTCAATGAAGGCCTACCCATTTGAAGAAGAAAATAACAATGACTCAAATGAAGAACATTTATTCCTAGCTATAGAAGAAAATACTGATGGATGATTTGAAAGCTTAGAAGAAAAATCTATAAATATTTATCTACATGCCAAAGTGGAACCAATGGCATGTATCATAGATTCTAGGTGTTCAAACCACATGACCGGTGATAGAGATAAGTTTATTAATATTAAAAAATATGATGGTGGATCAGTTAAGTTTGTAGGAGAGGAAGATGCTCCTATATGTGGAAAAGGAACCATTTCTATTGATGGTAAGCACACAATTGATACTGTTTATTATGTTAGAGGTCTGAGACATAACCTATTAAGTGTGAGTTAAATGTGTAGCAAAGGGTATAAGGTCATATTCTAGGGATGAAGATGTGAAATTGGAATAGGAGGCTCCAGAAGATTGGTTGCAGAAGGTACAAGGACCAATGCCAATGTCTATTGTATAAGAGATAACAATGGAAGAAGTTGTTTGTTAACACAAAGAAATGAATGTTGGTTATGGCATAAAAAGATGGGACATAACAATTTTGATAACATGGTGAAGATTAGATATAATCATGTTGTGAGATATTTACCTAGGATTATCAAACTTGATGATACTATGTTCAAGGATTGTCAATTGGGAAAGAAAAAAGAGAAAAAATTCATAAACAAGGAATATGCCTCCTTGCAACCTTCAAAGTTAATTCATACAGATCTATGTGGACCTACAAGGACAAGAGGACTACGAGGAAAGACATTTTATGTTACTTATTGATTATTACTCTAGAATGATGGGTTAATTTCTTGAGTGAAAATTCTAAAGCATTAGATAGGTTTAAAGTATTCAAGGAAATGGTTGAGAATAAAATAGATGGTAGAATCAAATGCTTAAGGTGTGATCGAGGAGGAGAGTTTACATCAAATGAATTCATTGACTTTTGCGAAGAACATGACATTAGGAGACACTTTTTAGCTCCAAGGACCCCTCAACAGAATGGTGTAGTTGAAAGGAAAAACATAACTGTTATTGAAATGTCCAAAACCATGTTGAAGGATGCTAACCTACCTAATGTATACTGGAGAGAATCTATACATACACCATTTTATCTACTTAACAGGGTACATATCAGAGTAAATGACACAAAAACACCTTATGAGATTTGGAATAGAATTACTCCTACTGTCAAGTACTTCAAAATATTTGGAAGTAAGTGTTACATAAAAAGAGATGAAGATGATCTAGGCAAGTTTTATGTAAGAGAAGATGAAGGAATATTTTTGGGATACTCTACAAATAACAAGGCTTACTAGTCCTAAAACAATGGGCTGTAGAAAATTATGGAAATTAAAAATGTAAAAGTCTCCAAAGAAGAATCAAACTGAGGCAACATCTAAATGTGAGTCTGAGATAGAAATAATGGTAGTTGCTGCAAAAAATAAAGCTGATCCAGAATTAGTAGAAACTAAAGTAGAAGAAGAGGAACTTGATCAAGCTCCTAAGACACCAGAAAAGCATGTGTAGAAGAATCACTTAGAATATCAGATCATTGGAGACAAGACAAAGGGTGTTCAAACAAGAAGAAGACTTGTAGAACTTATTAATCAAGCAAACTATATCTTTCTATCCCAAGTTGAGCTAAGGACCAATATGGAAGGTAGAAAAGATGAAAGTTAGATAAATGCATTGAAAGAAGAGCTAAAAAAATCAGACATGAGAATTGGTACCTAGACCAGGGGACAAAAATGTGATAGGAACTAAGTGGGTGTTTCAAATCAAGATAAATGAAGAAGGAAAAGTCACTAGGAATTATAAAGAAAGACTAGTTTGCAAAGGTTACTCACAAGTTGAAGGCATAGATTTTGAGGAGACATTTGTCCTGGTAGCAAGGATGGAAGCTATATGAATGTTCCTTTTATTTGCAACACACAAAAATTTCAAGGTATATCTGATGGATGTCAAGTCAACATTCTTGAATGAATAACTTGAGTAAGAAATATATATTAAACAACCATATGGGTTAAAGCTAACATATGAACTAGGTATGGTTTACAGATTGAAGAAGACATTGTATGGACTCAAGCAAGCTCCTAGAGCTTGGTATGCAAGGCTAGATAGATATGTGTTACAATAGAACTTTAGAAAAGGTACTATAGATAGCAGTATTTACTTCAAGATCAAAGATAACAAATTATTGATTATTGGTGTGTATGTTGATGATATCATATTTGGATGAGATGATAGTGTTTGTAGGAATTTTGTAGAAGAAATACAAAAGGAATTTGAAATCTCTATGATAAGTGAGCTATCATTTTTCCTTGGTCTGTAGGCCACTCAGTCAAAAAATGGCATCTCTATTTCTCACACCAAATATATCAATGAATCGTTAAAGAAGTTTGAGATGGAGAATTCTAAAATAGTTGCTATTCCTTTGGGTATTACTTGTAAGTTAAGCACTTGGATGATGAATCTTTGGGTGTAGATTATCAAATGTATAGATTTATGATTAGAGAATTATTGTATCTAACTGCCTCAAGACCCAATATTATGCAGGTAGTCTATTTGGTAGCTTGATATCGGACCAACCCCAAGAAATCACATGAACAAGAAGTAAAGAGGATATTTAGGTATCTGAAAGGAACTGTGGACTATAAATTATGGTATAAGAAGGATGATAATTTCACAATGAAAGCATATATAGATGTTCATTAGGTCGTATGTGCAAACTATAGAAAGAATACAAGTGGTGGTGCATTTTTCTTGGGAGATAGGTTGGTCTCTTGGTTGAGTAAGAAACATGAATTAGTATCATTATCCATTAAAAAGGCAAAATACATTGCAACAACATCTTACTACACTCGGGTGATGTGTATGAAACAAACTCTACAAGATATCAAGGTAGTGTATGATGAAGAAATTCCCATTTTATGTGATAATACAAGTGTTATTAATATTTGAAAGAATCCAGTAATGCATTCAAGGAATAAAAATATTGAAATTTGGTATCATTTCTTAATAGAGAAGGTTACAGAGAAGGAAGTAAGATTGGAATATACACCTACTAAGGAATAGATTTTAGATATCTTTACCAAAGAATTGGCAAAGGATACCTTTGAGTATCCCTGATGGAGTTTGGGGTCATTGCCCCCCCTTTTTTAAACTAGATGCATTTAGGTGGTGCATCCTTCTAGTGAGAGTTCTGGAGCTTATCCTTTGCTCTTGGATTAAAGCTATGAGTACTCTTAGGGGGACCAGTGGGCATTGCAATTCTAAGAAAACAAATCTATTAGAGTACCCTTTTTCCTTGATGTCAAAGGGGAAGAGAGTTATAGATTTAGAGAGAAATCAATTGAATGTGCTCCTTGTTGTTGGTGATTTTTCCATCAATGAAAAGGGGGAGAATATTGGAAAATTGAGTTATTGTGTTGTTTTTTTTTTTTTATTACGGGAAAAGAAGGTTTTGAAGGGATCCCGAAACCCTTTACACAAGTTCCTTAAAAGATAATATCATTAAGCAACAAGAAAAGACAAACTACCAAAAAACCAGCACAGTTATGGGCAAAAAATAGCAAAAAAGCCCAACAAAACCAGCCACATCCTACCATAATAGAAAAGAGATAGAAAACAAATTACTTAATGTTTTTTAGGGTATTAGCCAAATTTTCGCTAATCCCTTGCAAATCTTTAATATTATCCCTAAGCTTAGGGATATCCTTGGAAGATGCCACTGCAGCTTTTTCATGCTCACCCTTGTTCTTTTTGCCGCACCACTAGAAGCACTTTCCACTATTCCTACCTCGATAGCATCCTCATCAATATCAAGATCCATGACAGGTTTGGGGGTGCTGGAACCATCAAGGGACTTGGTAATTTCCTTTAAATTCTTAGTCACAGAGGAGAGAATATCCAGAATCATTAGCATAAAGTTTTTCATAGTTGTTTTTCCTTCCTCTAGATTACCAATCTGAGCTTCCAGCTTCTCCACTTTTTCCTCCATTCCTTTATTCCATTTTTCCTTGTTTATTTCAGCTTTCTTCCCTTTCTCTTCCTACTACCTATCAGTTTTTTCCAAATTCTTTATTCCTTCATAAACCCACCTGTCAAAACCCATAGGAGCCTCGAACTGGTTTTTGAGTTTATCTAGAATTATCCCCTCTCCAGCTTTATCCTAATCCCTGCTTGAATTCTCCTTGTCCTTCTCCTGCTCAGTTTCCTTGTCCTTCTCTTGTTCAATTTCCATTTCCCTTTCCTCATTAATCTTGTCCTGCTCCTCCATAGGCTGGTTGTTAGCAATTCCTATGCTCACACTATGGGCCAGACTATTTTGATCAGAGACTTCCTCAACTCCTCCTTCCTCTTCCCCCACTTCCTCTTCCTTCCAAATCTCCTCTCCTTCAAACTCATCAGTCTCCATCTCACTTCCATCTTTTCCAATGTCCTCTAAACCCTTGTCCTCTAGAATTTTCTCCATAGTAGCTTTTTTACCTTTTTTGCTCTATGTCCCCTCATCCTTGCTAGGCCCGCCTTCCTCCATCTTCCTCTTTCCTTTCGCTGATGATACCGACAATCTCTTGTTTTCCTGGATAGCCAGAATCTTGCAATGCTCATAAATGAGAAAAATAAGGCCGCAATGAAGCATAGGTGAAGAAGGGTTCTTGTTGTTCTTATTCAAAGACCTTGACAGAGACTTAAAGAGGTAATATGGTAGAGAAATCCTCTTCTCATGTCTAAAATGATTTAAAAGCACAAAATGGTATGTGTGAACCTTGGTAAAATGATCCTCCACGGTAATATATTCCATAATTGCATTAAGCACACAACCCCATATTTTCTTAATATTGGAAGCATCATAATACCCCCGTAGCTTTTCTTATTTTCGCTCTCTCCTTCTCTTTATGCGGAAAAAGATTAACTACATTATTAGACACTTTCAAGTCTCTAAAAAAGTTAAGACTAGAGTGGGGCATACCAATAACCGTCACAATGAGATCTACATCTAGCTTAAACCTAACACCATGAATTTTGAAGGAGCCATTTATCCAGTTTTCAGTGACTTTGGTTATCGCTAGGTTAACTCTGCCTTTATCATAGTCGACCAGGTTTTCCATAAGATTTGTCATGAATCCTTTCTCCAGCGTTGCCCAAACCTTAGGCATCTCCTTCCATGTAGAAATATTATCAGGTTCCTCTCTTCTTAGATCTCCCCCCATTTTAGATTTCGATTTACAATTTATCTTCTTCTTCAACCTCAGAGCTTTCTTCCTAATGAAAATCTATTTTTTGAAAATGCATACCCATAAAGTGTGTGGAGAATTAATATTCTTGATTAGGACTCTGGCCTTCTGATGTGCCATCATAACCTTTCTAAATATTTGAATATTACTCATTACAACATTCATGATTAATCGTGCGATCCCTCTTTCCCCATGAATTTGTCCTTTCTAATAAGTTGGTTAATATTAAAATCCTTATTAACTTCCCCATTCCATATACATTGAGCTTCAAAATTTACGCCAAAGTTCGCTAACCCATCCGCAACCCCATTTTTTTTCTCTAAAAGCATGTTCTATAATAATAGATTTAAAGCTAGCAATTATTTCTCTAGCTTTAAAAATAATATTTTCTATAGTCCATGAAGGCTCAATTTCTCCCTTGAGGCATTTAATTATGTTAAGTGAGTCTCCTTCCAACCATATATTATCATGATTAAGATCTTTTGCAATAATCAAAGTGTTCAAAGCCGCTGATGCTTCAACATAATGACTTGTTTGATTACCCAAGGGGCTAGCAATTGCCACAAGGCAACTTCTAGCAAAATTCCTAACAATGCCCCCATAACCAGCTTTCCCTGGGTTTCCCTTAGATGCCCCATCAAAATTGGCCTTAATCCATCCCTAAGAAGGAAAGCACCATACAAGACCATCCCTACCCTTATCCACATTGATTCTGTTAATGGATAAATTCCATCTTTCAATAAAATCTTCTTTAGTAGCCAAACCATGATCAGTTCCATTTAGACATTCAAAAATCCCTCTATAGATTTTATCCACCACCACTTCAGGGTTAGCACTTTTATCCCTAAAAATCCTATTTTTACGCTCCTTCCAGATGTTCCATATTACATTAGGGAGAGTAAGTTTCCAAAGCTCAACATTCTTAGAATTAGAGGAAGGACAATACCATTGCTGCCATAACTCTTCCAAAGAATTTGGAAAAACCCAGCTCAACTTCCACTTGATAAAAATAATATTTTCAGATTTCCTATCTGAAAATCACCTTTTCCCCAAACCTAAAAGCTTTCATAATTCTGAAAAGGAATTTCCAATTCACTCTATCATATGCCTTAGACATATCCAACTTAAGAAAAAAGCCCTGTTTTTTAGTAGCAGTTATAGAATGAATGTTCTCGTGAACAGAAATAATAGAATCTAGAATCTGTCTACCAAGGACAAAACCATTCCACTGAGCCAAAATAATGCGGGGAAGAATATCCAACATTCTAGAGGTAAGAACCTTAGATATAATCTTGTAAACAGAATTACAGAGGCTGATAGGTATGAACTTATTAAGTGAATCAGCTCCAGAGATCTTAGGAATAAGAACGATAAAGGTAGCATTGAGTTCTTTTAGAAGCCTCCTTGAACCAAATAATTCTTTAACTCCATTACAGATATCATTCTCCACAATATGTCAAAATTTCTGGAAAAAGAACATAGGGAATCCATCTAGCTCAGGAGACTTATCTCCATGAAAAGAAAACACAACCTTTTTTATTTCCCGATTTGAAGGGATTCAAGATAGATTTTCATTGTCATCCTCATTTAAAATAGGAGGGATAGCTTGAGCAAGAAGGTCTTGATTTCTGATATCCAGTACATCCACCCCTCCCAATAGATTGCTAAAAAAATTCATAGCTTCCTTTCTTATTTCATTTTCATCCGATAAAATCCCCCTATTGTAGGATAATCTAGAAATCATGTTGGCCGCCCTATGCTTAAGAGCAGTCAAGTAAAAAAACTGGGTGTTCTTGTCACCTTCCTTCAAATACAATGCTCTTGATCTTTGTCTCCAAAGGGTTTCTTCATTAGAGATAATTTCATGGTATTTAGACAACAACCCATTTTCAACATTTCTCAAATCCTCAGAAAGCTCTTCCTCTTGGATTTTCTCTTGAATATATTTTATATCAGTCTTAATTTGAGCTTTACTTTTAAAGATATCTCCAGAAGTCTCTTTGTTCTAGATCTTGACTTTAGCTTTTATAATGTTAACCTTTTTGGCCACTCTGAATAAGGTCGTTCCCTCAATCTCTGAATTCCACCATTCAGCAACACAAACTTCCAATGACGAGTGGGATAACCATGCTTTTTCAAATCTAAAAGGAAAATTTCGCTTAGCAAAAGTTGAATTAGCAGTGAAAGAAATAGGATAATGATCAGATCCAATCTTAATGATTGACGCTAAAGAACAATTATACTTAGAAAGACAATCAGAAGAAATAAGGGATCTATCCAACCTTACTTGAATAAGATCAAAACCAGTTCTTCAATTGGTCCAAGTGTAATTTATCCCTTGGAGGTCCACATCCATCAAAGATTGATCATTAATAAAATCCATAAGGTCTTGTCTACCCTCCAGTTGCAAAGGGAGGCCTCCCATCTTTTCATCCTCTTTTAAAATAGTATTGAAATCTCCCATGATCATCCAACTTTTGTCAGCAAAACTTAATCTGTCTTCAGCTAGGCTCCTCCAAAATTTAGTTCTTTCAGCTTTAGAATTAGGCGCATAGACATTATTGATAACCCATTCAAAGTTATCCTTAATATGCTCAAGCAAGACTGAGGTCCTATTGACCCCTGAAGCAATTTCCTTACCTATAATAGTATTCTGATTCCAAAAGATAGTTTTACCTCTTGAGGCACCCTCCGAGCTGGTTCCTATTACCCCATTACTTTTGAATATTCTAATCCTTTCCACTTTATCCTTACACATCTTAGTTTCCTGAATTAGTACTACATCCAGTTTATTATCTCTAACAATATTACGCAACACAACCTGCTTATGGGGGGCATTCAACCCTCTAATATTCCATGAGATTATCTTCATACTTTAACTGAGGATAAGGCTGACTCAATGGAGCTTTGTGTTCCATCAGCACGGTTCTTCCAACTTTCCCGTTCCCTTTGATTCTTTAAGGAAGGTCTCCCCTGCTTTTTTCTCTAACTTCCAACATCTGCCCCTTTCTTATTCTTGCTTCTAGTTGAGATACCTACATTGGGTCCTCCATAATTTGACTTGCCTTCTTTAGTACCGAAAATCCTAAGATTTCCCTCAAGAACCACCATTTCCAAACTTTTAGGAGGAGTTTTACATTGGGAATTCAGGATCATATTTCCATTCTACTTCGGACTTCCATTGGTTAATAACAACAAAGGCTCAGTATCCGAGATATTACAGTCCAACGCTTCATTAAAGTCTTACTCATTTTCTTTATTACTAGATGAAGCCGAAGCATCATCATAGGAACTCTCATCAACTTTACCTTGGATGATAGGACCAACCTTCTGATCCTCTGATTCATATGTCTGAACCTTTTCTTCTTTCCCATGCTCTTCCTCCTTGTTGCTTTCTTTATAATTGTTAGAACAGTCACAAACAGATTTTTCAATATTACTATTCACACCCTTCTTTTCCTCATTTTCCATCTCGGTCACTGCCTTCTCAGGTACAACCTCTAAAGGTAGTTCATCATTCTTCCCTTTCATTTTCCATTTCTACTTCAAGTTGCTATCATTTTTACTAATTTTACTCTTCTTAAGCAGGCAAGATTTCACCCAATGACCCGACTTTTTACAATGAAAACAAACAAACGGGAAAGATTCATATTCAATCGCTTGGGCCCATTTCCCCAATTCAGACAAAATCTCAATAGATAGAGGCATATCCATCATTTGATTAACATTCACACAAATACGAGCAAAAACCAACCTTGATTTAGCTATTGTCATCGGGTCAATTGAAAGAAGTTCACCAAATGATCCCGCGATCCCTTTAAAGACTTCCTCATTCCAGAATTCTAGTGGAAGGCTAGGGAGACGCGTCCACATAGGTGCTGATACAAAAAAGGACTCAACTAGAGGGAGGTTAGGAGCCCATTTCTGTAAAGCTAGGGTTGACTTGTCGAACATCCATGGCCCTTCACAGAGTGCTTTATTCATATCTTCTTCATTATTAAAGGCAAAGGAAAAAAAACCCTTAGGCAAAGCTGCCACATCCACTTGACCTTTAAGAATCCATTTCCTCCTTATGAAATTCCTTACAACATCAATGTTAGGTCTAAAACTAGAAAACCTTCTCACTAAGGTCATAGCTAAGCCAAACATAGTAAAATCAACCAGCTTATCTAGAATAGAAATAGAAAAAACCCCTGTTGCCAGATCAGAGATATTTTTAACTTCTGGAAGACCAGATTTCTCTAGAGGCTTGACTCCAAAAAGAGCAGACCATTTCTTTTCTTTATCTCTATCATGTGGGTCCCTAGTTTTGGAATATTTATCTTCCACCAATTTGACTATCATCTTGTCCCCCTTGGTACACTAAGAAGCCTGGGGACCAGCATGATTACCAGCTCCACCCACAGAAAGACTGGCATCCCCATGAATTCCACCATCCCCAGATTTGAAATTTGAATTTCCCACTCGCCGCTCCGCTTGCTGCTCCTCTCCACCCATTGTTTGCTATTGATTGTTGAGTTTAGTTATTTTGTTATGTTGTGTTGTCATTGATGTCAACTTGTCTTATGTTGTCATTGATGTCAACCTATCTTAAGATATCATAGATGTTGAAGTAAGGATGTAGTGAAAGTTTCAATATGCAGGAAAGACTATTTATGTGTTTTGGTACTTTTGAATTATCTAGTGTAGATGTTGATGTATTTCCAAAAGGGTGGTACAATAGAAGTCCCAATATGTAGGAAACAATATTTAATATCTCAGTGGAAGAATGCCTTGTATTCCTTCGACATGTGAAGATTATATGCTATGGTTCTGCATATGATTTTTATGTTGTGTACATTGCACTATCTATTTTGCAGGTCCTCTACTGCTCAGTTGGTAGAGTTTTTTGTTGTTGCTTTTGATAGTAAGGTTGTTTCTCAAAATAGGTCCAAAGCATTTCTGGTGGCTTTCAGATATGTGGATTTAGGTGTTGCAACTTGGAAGATTTGTTCATGTGACCTATGCAATTTTCTAGTTCAGTTTTCAAGTGGCAACTTGATTGGCAAGTGGATTTATGATGTTTTGAGTTCTATGTGTTAGCTATTATGGTCTATGACTAACTATGATGTTGCATTCTACTTGGATCATATTCTTTCAGTCTGTATATGCCTTGGTGTTTGACTTTGGATTTTGATATGGGTCTCAGTATGTCCTGTGTAGATATGCATTAAGTTTCATGCATTGGAGAATGTTTTTAGGCCGATTGGTTGGTGTGCTTCACTGCTCATCTACATGTGTCATTTGATGTCGACCTTGGAGGATATGCTAAAGGGTGCGATTTGTTGGAATTGTTTGGAAATGTTGTATTGTAATATTTTTGGGTCCTCTTTATCTCTTGGAGTGGACCACATTTGATTTTTTAGGTTTGGGTGGCCGAATTAATGTAATCCTATATGTGGCCAGCCTAGTTAAGGATTTTGACAATTAATATTATATATAAAGGAGTAGAGATGTATTAGCGAGTTTGTGGAATGAGTGTAAATTGATTTGTCAAAGGTGTGAAAGACCTACAAGCAAATTTAGTATTAGAGCTGTGAAAAATATTGTTGTGAAGAGATTTGATGATTATATTGTTAGCATGACAAAGTTCAGAGATTGTGTTTTGGAATCAGAAGAGTTTGTTATGATATTGATTACTTGATATAGTGGTTCAAGGTCAATCTCATGATCAAGAGATCTTGTTCATTCCAAATTATCTATTCCTTTCTCTATTGGAAGATAATGAGTCTCTTGGCAACTTTCTATATCTTGCCTTGAAATAGTGATTTTTAGTCTTGTAAGTCATTTGTATATTTCCCTAAGGTTGTGTGCCTTATTTTAAAAAGTCCTCTCAACAGTAGGGTGTTCTAGAGGTAACATTGTAATAGATTATATTTATATTGTGAGTTTGATTCTCACCATGGTTTTTCCCTATTTGGGTTTTCTACATAAAAGTCTTGGTGTTCATGTGTGTGTGATTTGGTAGACTCATTTATTATTTTTTATGCATAAGATGAATGATAATGTAAGAAGTTGAATCTAATAAAGTTTTAATATATGTTGATTCACTCCCCCTCTCAGAAATCCATAGTGTTCAATGGAAATAACTAAACCCATAAACAACTAGAAGTAATTGAATCCAATTAGAAAGATTGAACCCCCTTAATCAACTAAAAAAATTAATAGTACTAAATAGAGAATTGAAAATAACAGAGTATCATCTTAACATAACCAAAATTTGGCTCATAGGTTTGAAAGTATTAAAACTTAAACTACAAGTCATAAAAAGCCTAGATGAACTATTACTAGCTAAACTACTAGCATAAAAAAGGCCTACAAACATCCACCCAACTTTGAAGAGAAATGGTATCACTAAGCCTTCTATTTGGTGTTAGAGAGGATCGCCCAAGTCCTCAACAACTTTTGCAAATTGATTTTCCAATTATCTTAAGATGAAGTATTTTTGTCATCCTCAATTTCCTTTCAATTTCCAACAATCTTTAGTTTTTTCTTTAATTTGGATTGAGTTGAGACCATATGCATAATATATTTCCTCATGATGCCATCAATAATAATTGTGAGAGAATTGATATCTTTTTTCAATTGAGTTTTTTACTCCTTGAGCTCCTCAGCCCTAGTTTCCACATCTTTGAGTCACACCTGCATGTCTTCTACTTGAAATTTGATACTATTTACCATGTTCCCATTCCTATTTCCCTCCTCACCAATAACCTACATTTCCTTTTTAGCAATAACTTCCCATTTATCTTCAAAGTCTACAATATCTTTCTTTGGTTTCTCTTCCTCGACATATTCATCAAGTTCAACAATAACATTATCTTCTCTCCCTTCTTCAAATTTAGCTTCATTTTCACTAGTACCATCATAATCCGAGTCTTCAAAATTCTCCTCTTCTCCAAAAAAGTACTCCTCCTCAAATGACTAATCTACAATCTTTTCAGACTTTAGTTCTTATTTTTCTTTATCTTTTTCATTAAGTCTAGCCGAATAGTTTTCACCTGAGTTAGTGTCTTTCTTAGCAAAACCTTGGAAGTTGTACTCTTCATCACAAAATTCATAATCTTGTTCATCAGCATCAATAACTTAGCTTTTAGGTTTAGGAAATTTCAAGTTCAACTTCCTAGCCTTAGGGTTACCTATTTTTGCAGTAGAAAATTTACGCTTCTGTAGAGTGAGTTTGAATAGTTCAACATCTTCATTAGGCATGGGAGAATTTTGTTGGGTTTGCCTTTTTTATTACTAGAAACAGAGGGTTTTTTGGAGAATGGGGAGTATTCTCAAGAAATTCAATTTTAACCGAGTTGTAGGGTTTGTTAGGGTTATTGGTCAACAGATAGTTACCATGTGGGCTCTTGTAAAGCTCATGCTTATACATGGCATGCATAAGACCTTGATTAACTTGAGATGACACCCCATTATTAATGTTATGACACAACAAGGAGAAGAGAAAAAATGAATATTGATAAACTCCTTATGCCTAATGTAGTTCAGAATAGGGAAGTGATACCCATGAACCGTGGTATAACTACCTTCTATGGTAAAGTAATGCATAACATGAAAGCTAACCAAAGCATAGGGGTGACAAAGATTAGACTTGTTATAGCCATTTTGTAGTCTCTTCAACTTTTCCCCTTCTTCAAAGAATTTGTTGATAAAAGATTTGTAATCCCTAGAGCTTTTCTTGACCACTCATAACCCTTCATATTTCAGACTAGTCACTTTCACAATGAATTAAGGGGTCAATTTGAAGTTGATATTGTCTATGGAGACTTCCTCGTTTGACTAGTAATTGCAAAATTTAAAGAGAATGTGATTATACACTTGCATAAATTGAAAAGAACCAAGCCAATGCCCTTGAAAAGATTCTCCATGTCTTCATTCTATTACAAATTATTGGTGTCTATTGGTTCTAACCTCTTCATAGATCCGCCCATGTTTAAATCCTCATCTCTTTCCACAATAGAACTATTCGAGAACTTTATGTGAAAAATTAGGTAGCTAGAAATGGAGATAGTCATTAAATGAAGACTGAAGAGGGGAAAAATCTAAGCCTAATGGTCAATTGCATAAACCAAATAAACACAAACAAAGCATTCAAATAAAACCAATGACCATTATACCTTAGTTTCTAATCTTCCTCTAATTGAGCTTGATGAAGTAGAGGTGCCCTATTGCTCCACCTGATTTTCTCTTTTAAAGGGGGATATGTGGATTGCTCTCCACTACACAACAAGATGGGTTGGATTCAAATGATGAGTATGGATGTGATGAATTGTGTGAGACAAAAATTGGGCATTATGAAGGTATGATTGATGGATTGCAAGACTCAATTAAGAAACATAATATTTCATGAAAGGTGGATGATTTGTGAGGAGTGGAGACTCTAATTTATAGATTGGAGGGGGCCAAAATGGAGAGACAAAATTGATTGGAAATGAAGGGATAGAATTGAAAGAAAGTGGGCGAGGATTGAGAGGACAAAGTGGGATATCCAAGAGATTTTCCATAAAGGCATTTCTTGTCTCCACACTCCTCAAGTACATGGAGAAGAGAAAAAGGAATATAAAATTCCTTGGGGGAGGACAAAGGAATTAAAAATTCCAAAATAGAAGATTTTGTGGGAAGAATAAATGGAGGACTTAAAAATTCCTTGGGAAGAGGAGGCATGGGGATGATTCAAAGAATTTGATTTCCTCGAAAGGACCAAAGTGAGTGGCATTTAAGGTTGGAGGATGAGATGGGAAATCCATTTATGGAAAAAAGTTGACCCATCCCTAATCAAGGTGATTAGGGATGTGCAAGTGATTAAGGGGAGTGGTTAGGTGGCTAATGAGGGATTAAGAGTGCAAGTGGGAATGTTAGGAGGATGGGACAAGAGGAGAGATAATAAGTGGAGGAATATAAAATTGGAGGAAATGTTCATAATGATTAGGCTAGGATTAGTTAGTCTAAGTGATGGGATTAGAAGGGTGATTTGTAGTAATTAAGGCATTAGATTAATTAACTAATTAGGATTAGAAGAGAATATTGAAGATATTGGATAAGGTTGAGAGTTGGTAATTTTTAGAAGAATGGGATATAATTAATTTTGATAAATTAATCATAAGGCTAAGGTGATTAAATTCTAATATTTTAATAAATTTTAAGAAGAAGGAGGACTGACATAATTAATTCAAATAATTATGTGAAAGGGATAAATTAATTAAATATTAATTTAATTAATTTTAGGCATCTACATTTTGCCCCTCTTTGATATAGAATCATCAAGTGATGTTAGATCCAAGAAGAATAAAATATAGTGGATAAAAGGGATTAAGACTAGTAGAATGATGCTCCAGTCATAGGTGGGCGAGGAAGGATGACAAGGAAGTAGTGGTATGCCCCCTCAAGAGGACATGCGGATTCCAAGAACGTGGGTGTGCTCTCAAAACTGATTAGGGGACTAGATAATTAAGGATGATGAAGGGAGAATGAATGAATAAATTGGAGTCTCGGGACAAATGGATGGGAATGATGAAGGAGATGAATGGATGGATGGGATTTATTATGTAAAATATGGAGAGAAGGCCTAGGTTTTGATATTGCAATGGATTATCTACACCATTGGCTAAAGAAGTCAGGATGTTATTAATATCTGATGCATGAACTAAATTCACAAATAATAGGTTATCTCAATGCACACAAGTTTGTAAACACCTGTGATGGTGTAAAAGCAAGACTTGTTGGATTGTACAAGAGAAACTATCAAACACTCTATACCATAAAAAAAGCCCCAATATACACCAATCCAAGACATACCAAGATATGGGATGATCAAGGCAACCTTGAATAGGTTTAAGCATGGGACACAAAATGAAAATTAAAGAGAAAAAAACCCAATCATACAAAAAAATACACATGGCCAACTGATATCTCTTGCCAAGAGTAGGACATTGATTTGGATAAACTACTAGACATGGGAAGGATGCAGACTGATGGGCAGGGTGTGGATAGATTGATAGACGACAAAAGACAAGTTGGCTATGTGGGTCTGTAGATGGGAGGATTTCTGCTTGGATTTGGTTAGCACATTGTGGATAAGTTTTTGGATTACGCATAAGTCAATATAAGCTCAGATTGATGGGGAAAGCCTAGTTTACTAAGGTAAAGAATAGATAGATGGGAAGTTCAGTATGATGGGGATCACAAGGGGATTGGATAATATGGGAGGAGATTAATGAGGGAAAAGGATTTGATGGGATGGAGAGTATGATTGAATATGAGGGGATTGAATGGTGGATATAGGATAAATGGAGTGGGACCAATGACAAGAGATAACCAAAGCTTGGTAAAAAGATTTATGGATGGAGAGATTGCTTGGATAGGAGATGGAAGGATTAAGTAGATGGGTAGTGATAGGATATGGTGGACTAAAAGATGAAATATAGGTGAAATGGGGATCCAAGAACTATGTTGCAAAGGAGGAAAATTCCCCACTAAAGGTAGTGTAATTAAGGATAGAAGGATGGTAGATAAAGATGTATGAGATTGAAGGATAAGGTGTATAAAGGATGTGAATGGTGGAGGTATTAAGCTTGGATATTATTATTATTTCTTTAGCATGATCAAGATCAAAGATGGGAATGGAAGATGCATGTGGATAGGAAGAGGGATATGAGATGGGGAATATGGATAGGATAGTCAAGATCAAAGATAGGAAAGGAGAATGAATATAGATAGAAGACAAATGGAGTTTAGTATGTGGATGGTAGGATGGCATGGATGAAGGTTGTTCCCAAGTGTAGAGTACAAGAGGATGATGGATTACATATGACACTGGTTTACCGATTTTTCATCATGGTACTTACCTAAGGCGTTAGAAGAAGTTGTTTTCACCATTGGATGAATTTTTTCTCTTTACTTTTTTTCTTCTTCTTTTTTTTCTTTTTTTTCCTTTTCTCTTTTTTTCTTCCTCCTTTTTTTTTTGTATTTTGATAATTTTTTTTATTTTTTTATATTTTTGAAGAACTAGTATATTCTGAAGACTAGGCATAAAACTTCTTCAGATGCATGACGTTGATTGGCTCATCCAAAGGATCTCCATAGGTGTAGCCAATTGATAGGCTCCTGAACCATACTTTGTAGTGATGACATAAGGTCCAAGCCAATTAGGCTCAAAATTTCCTTCTTTTCACGGTCCTGAAGATTTCTCTAATTTTTCATAAGGACAAGATCACTGATATCAAATTCCTAGGTCCTAAATTTCTTGTTGTAGCTCAGCCGGAGGAGATTTTGATTGACCCATAGGTGATTTAAGGCCTTGAGACACATTTCATCTAGAAATTCAAGCTCTTGTAGCTTGGCCACTCTATATCCTTCATCAAGAAGGATATTCTGTAACATTACCTAAAGTGAGGGGATCTCAATCTCAAGGGGTAAGACTAAGGAGTATGGTGTGGCTCCTGTGGAGGTGCGAATGCTTTTATGGTAGGCCCAGAGGATAGGATGGAGTTGCAAGTGCCAATCACAAATTGCTTCATTAACTATTTTCTTAAGGATCTTGATGAGAGTTTTGAAGCCTCAAATTGACCATTACCTTCTGGGTAATATGGAGTGGAAAAGTAGTGTTGGATGGTGAATTTTTGGCATAATTATTTGACATCCTAATTTTTGAAAGGTCTTCCTTTATCTATAATGATAACTTTAGGAATTCCATAGTAGCAGATTAAGTAGTTCAGGATAAACTTAGAAATTTGTTTGCTAGTAGTAAAGGTGAGTGGTATGGCTTCCACCCACTTGGTGAAGTACTCTGTAGCAATTATTATGAATTTATGGCCATTGGATGAGGTGGGATGGATTTTACGTATGAGATTGAGCCCCCACTAAGAGAAGGGCTAGAGTGTAATGAATGGTTGTAGATCTCGAGAAGGTGCATGAATCTTGTCACCATGCTTCTGACAAGGGATACATTTCTTCACATAGTGGTCGGCATCTTGCTCCATTGTGGGCCAATAGTATCATGTGCGCAAGAGATTCTTAGCCCAAGTGAGGTTGGTTGAGTGTGCCCCACACTTACCTTCATGTACCTCACATATTGCCTGTTCAACCTCCTCTTTATCTAAACACCTTAGGAGGGTTCCATTGAAGTGCCTTCGAAATAGAGTATCACGAAGGATAGTGTATCGGGCAGATCGATGAATGAAGGTCTGTTGTTGGGTTTTGGTGAGGTGAGGGGGAATGGTGTTCTCTCGAAGCTAGGTGAAGGCTTCTTGATACTATGGGCAGTCGAGACCAACAAGGACACATACCATGTCTAATTCAAGGATATCATATGATGGTACTAAAATATGCTTAACCAAGAATTCACATTTTTTATTATTTTCCGGCATCTGTAGGAGAGAACCAATGGTGGCCATTGTGTCAGTAGCTCTATTGTTTGTCCTGGGAACTTGCTCGAACTGAATGAAAGTGAAATGCTACTTGAATTCCTCAACCATGTGGCAATAAGGAAGTAGCTTGTCATATTTGGTTTGATACTCATCATTGAATTGCTTAATGACAAGTTGGGAGTCTCCATAGACTTGTAGCTCAGTGATCTTCCATTGGATAGCCAAGAGAAGTCTAGTGATGAGGGCTTCATACTCCATGATGTTGTTTGTACATGAAAAGGCTATCTTGTAAGACTCTAAGATGAAATTTCCTTGAGGAGTAATAAATAATATTCCTACCCCATATCCATGTTGCATGTAGGAACCATCAAAGTACAATTAACATTGAGTGGACCAAGTAAGTGTCATGATATAGTCA
Source organism: Cryptomeria japonica (assembly GCF_030272615.1). Classification (NCBI taxonomy): domain Eukaryota; kingdom Viridiplantae; phylum Streptophyta; class Pinopsida; order Cupressales; family Cupressaceae; genus Cryptomeria; species Cryptomeria japonica. The sequence continues at coordinate 473,106,541 of NC_081408.1, forward strand.
TCAGGGAATTCTGTAATAAGGGGATGATCTCCTTGAAGAGAAGCATCAACCAACTGATCAACTATGATTTTCCCTTTGATTGATTTCCTATCTACATACTCAATGTCAAAAATTCTCAACAACATGACCCATTTAGTTGTACGTCCAATAAGAGTAGCCTTAGATAATAGGTACTTGAGGGGATCAATCTTCACAACACGTTTGGTCTTATTATTTAACATGTAGTGGTGAAGATTCTAAGTGCTAAACACCACTGCAAGGCATGCTCATTCTATACGAGTATAATTGAGCTCATATCCGACAAGGGTGCGACTGATGTAGTAGATTGCATGTTATTTTCCTTGGTCATCAGTTTGTGCAAGTAATGCCCCTAGAGCCACTGGAGTTCCTAATATATACAAAAGAAGTGGTTGTCTTGGAATAGGAGGCATTAATACTGGAGGGGATACCAAGTATTCTTTTAGTTTATCAAAATCTTTCTGACAGATGCAATCCCATTTAAACTGAGTGTCCTTGCGTAGGAGATGTGTGAAAGGATGGCACTTGTCTACAAACTATGCTATAAACCAACAGATTGATTGAATCTTTCCCTGTAGAATATGAAGCTTCATAAGTGCCTTCAGGGGAGGCATTTCCATAATTGCTTTGACTTTCACTGAATCTACTTCAATTCCTCTATGAGACACAATGAATCCAAATAATTTTCTAGATGTGAAACCAAAGACATATTTTTTAGGAATAAGCACAACTTGTACTTTTCTAGTCTCTCAAAGATTCTTCTCTAGATAGGGATGTGTTCGTCATGTGTCTTCAAATTTTAGAGGAGGTTGTCTATATAATCTTTCATGATATCATGGAGGAGGTCATGTAAAATGGTTTTATTCACTCTTTGATAAGTTGTACATGTATTCTTTAACCCAAAGGGCATGACCTAATAACAGAATGTTCCCCAAGGAGTGGTGAATGTTGTCTTATGTTGGTCTTCTTTAGCGATCTTGATTTGATTGTATCCAGAGAAACCATCCATTAAGCAAAGCATCTCATGCCCGGTTGTTAGATTAACAATCATGTCTATGTTGGGTAATGGAAAATCATCTTTAGGACATGATCTATTGAGATCCCTGAAGTCTGTACAAATCCTTATGCCCCTAGAGGGCTTTCCAATAGGTACAATGTTAGAGACCCACTCAGGATAATCAATGGGCCTAATGAATCTGATATCCAACATCTCCTATAGTTCTCCTTTGAGAAGTAAGGCAATTTATGCATGCATCTCGCAAAGCTTTTTTTTTTTATCGATTTTGCATCTAGTTTAACTAAAAGGTTGTGTACTACCAGTTCAAGATCAAGGCCTGACATATCAACATAAGACTAGGCATAGTTGATTTGGATGTCATTAAGGAAGCTTATGAGGTTTTGTTTTCCCCAATTTGTAAGGGACTTTGCAACAATCACATTCTTTGGGTTGTCATCTATACACATGTTGATGGCACCAACCTCTTCGATCAACAATGATGATTTCTCTTGATACGGGGGAACCATGGTAGGCAATTCAAGTCCCTCATCTTCTAGTGCATGATCTAGGTTTTCACTAGAATATACGTCCTTTGTTTTTAATTTTTTTGAGTCCAAAGGTGACTTAGAGAGGTTTTCACTAGGGAACTTTAGATTTTTCTTTATATTTTCATTTTTGCAACTAAGGGAGTTGCGTGATTACCAAAGTATGCCTCCCCATTGGGTTGGATCCCATTTATAATTGTGTGATTCTCAAGGTCTCACATGTTTAATAATTCCAAGAGGGCATTGTTGTCAACATATATGTCAAGGGAAGGTGGTCCTTGTTGGTCCTAGTCAGTGAGTTCTAGGTGGAGAAGTTGTAGTTCTGATGGGGTGGAAGGGGTGATGAGGGTGATGGTATTAATGTAGCCATCATTGAAAAGGTCATCCAAGTATTTGAAGGCTACTTCGTGGAATTCCTCTTCATTAGAGTCTTTGACTTTAGAGGGTGGTTCGGTTGAAGCACCAACGATAGTAACCTTAGGCACTGGTGAGTAACCCAATCCCCTGTTGTACTTGTATGAGGTGGGTGAGATGGGCGCTTTCCTGCCTTGTTCTTGAGGTCCAAGACTATGTCCTTTATAGCCCATCTTATCTACAATAGCAGATGCCTTAGGATACATTTACTTTGGAATATTTGTTGTTGCCTCATCCTCTTCTCCATAGAGCTAAGAAGTGATGTTAGTTTCAAAATTATCTTCATCAAGTGGGCCCCATTTCTCAAAAATGGTCTTCTTACATTTTATGGTAGGCTTATTTTGAATCTCAATTTCCCTTAGGTCTTCCATATGACTTGGGAGAGGGTGGGAGTTGTCCCACATAGAGTGCATTTTGAAGTGTATACTCTCCTCAACCATTGCCAACTATCAAGTAGCCTTGATCTCGAGTTGAATGGAGGTGGATGTGACATTGGAAGGGTCAGATGGAGGTGGTGGAAAGAGAGTGTTGAGTGGGAAATGGTAAGGGTTCTTACCCTCAAGGATTTTGCAAAATTGGAAAGGTTGCAGATCAACTCAGATGGTGACTTATCTGCCATTGTAAGGGAATTTAAGCTTTTATTTTGATTTTTCAAGATGTGTCAACCAAGTCCTAAAAAATACCCAATTGTTTGATCAATTTATATGTATAAATATTTAGTCCAAATCACTGTCTATAAGGAATCTCTTGATTTTAGGCTTATGTATGATGGCTTCAATATGAAGGGGTTTATTATGGGATGGATTGGTGTATGGAGAATCTTTGGAGGTGAATACGAGATGGTGTTGCACAACAATGTTGCTAATGAAGGCTTGAAATTGGGCAGCATTTATGTTATCTAGAACACGGGATTCTAGGATGGCCTATTCAAGGATCTCTTTATGAATGAGTGAGGTCTTGAGGAGTTCAAGAAAGATCCATGTAGGCATCTTGTCATGATGGTCAAGGATATCATAACAGCTAGTGCATGATGTGGAAGCTTGTGGAGGAGGAGGAGAAGCCCCTGAAATAATGACTCTTCCTCTATGGGTAGTGACATTGTAGTCATTCTAGGCATATGAGGTGGAAGGTGAATCACCTTGAATGACTATCTCAATCTTGTTGGGTTGTTGGGAAGGAGGGGAAACCTAAATATTTACCCTAGGTCAGTGAGAGTTGGATGAGGGATCAACTCCTTGGATGGTCATTGTGTTAACATAGGTGTTAGCAGGTTCGATGCGACCTGCCAAGGATTCAAATTCGGTAATGTGGTTAGTGTAATCATAATGGACCTCATGAGATGATGAGATTTCCTCCTTACCATTCGTAGGGAAGGAGTCCTGGTACATTTTAATCTTGTCATTTGAATTACTAGGCTTAGCGACTGCAACTTCAACATCACCTTTGTTAATAAGGTCTTGGATATAATTCTTGAGTTTCATACACTTGTGTGTATCATGACCCTGAACACGATGGTAGTCATGTATTCATTCTCATTGTACCATCTAGGTTCTGGTTTATTTACATCAAAAGGATAAATAATCAGAAAGACAACAGTGCCAACCTTGACAAGCTTTTGGAAGATGACCTCTATGGGTTCGGCAAGCGAGGTGTACTCACACTGGGATTGATTATTGGGATGAGAGGAATGACCTTGAATGAAGATGTTGTTGTGAGGTTGGGATTGGTTGCATGTACTTGATTGGTTGTTGGATTGTTTATTGGTGGTGGTGGGTTTGGTAGGGATGGTCATAGTTTGGACATGCTTGGCATCAATGACTCCATCATTGACAATGTTTTTATTTTTGGACCAAAACCTTGGTTTGTCATTAGACGAAGAGAGACCCTGATTATTTTTTTGGTAAGGTTTTAGAGTACCTTCCTCTAAGCGAACTCTTTCTAATGCTAGTTCCTTTTTGGTGACTTGTTCAAATGACTCGAGACACTGATAGGTCAAAGGGTGAGACATTTTTGATACTAAGTTGCACTGGTATAGTTACATTTGGTAGGATTTTGGTATTGTCCCAAGGGAATTTATTAATGAGGTGTCACGATCTTTGCAAGAAGTTTGTGAATGTCTCTCCAAGTATTTGTTTTGTGTCACATATGCTGGCAACAATAATGAAGGAAAACTAAGAGGGTGGGGTTGAATAAATTTTCACTAGATCTATAGACTCAACCACAAATATAAATCTGATAAACTATAACAACAAAAAAGATAAGTAGATAAACAACACAACACACAACACCAAGATTTTGACATGGAAAACCCGGTTAAGGGAAACACCACAATGGGAACCTACCCACAATAAGATGATACTCTACAGTGGTATGCAAAATTATTACAATGGGGAATGCACATGCATTTAGGCACACTACCTAGAGCTCACTGCTCAAAAGATAATGACCCAGAAGGCTACAACCCTTAGGGAAGTCTCACTAACTTACAACAAGATTCGGACCACAATCTCAAGGGAATGAACTGAAAGAATAACATCTCCAAATGCCTGATCATAGTTTTGATTAAGCACATTATCTGCTCTGCAACACCAATCTCTTCTCAATCATAATGATGAAGGATGAATCACTTGTTTGCACATACACCACTATGATAATGTAGACACAACCTCTATATTCAAATTACATGATTATATCAACCTTGACAACAATGTCGGTTAAACCCTCAACTCACAATTACAAAATTACATTACACGATACAAAGATTGACCACTAGACCAATATAATGATATACATGACATAACATGGTCCTAAACCAAATATTCAAATGCTCATCACCGTTGGTAATCATGCCAAGATCAACCGCAACACACTACACCACCAAGAAAACCTCATAACATGAAGAACATCACCGGTTCAGAAAAATCACAAAAAAATCACACAACAATCAATGCGGACCACCAAAATAAATAGGACATACTTAGGAAACACTGACAAGCATGTTAGAATCATCAGTAACAATTGCACCAACACCACTTATCAAATCTTCATTGATCAACATCTGAAACTCAAGAACACTCAATCATCAACAACTATCACAAAGGAAGATAACTTGTGGAGCACAAAATCATGAACCATATGAAACAAAGATACATAAGATTATCCCAAACAATCTCCCAAAGACTCAGCTTAAGATTTGATCACACTGGAATATACTGGAGGAAATACTGAACTCAACAAAGCACTAATCTAAAAAACAAACTGTAAAACTAGATCATATGATACGATCAATTAAGCTTTCTAGATCACCAAAACCAACACAAAAGAATATAATGATACTATAAATACTCCATACACCAAACCATGATCCCAATAAACCAATCTGCAATCACCAAAGCAAGATATGTTGACATCAATGACAACAACATATCCTAGCACCAACAATATCCAACAATCTCCCCCTTTGGCATTGATGGCAACATGTGAATGCTAAAAATAATAAATTCAAAGAAAGAAAACATCTCCAATAGACTTCCCCTAAGACCAAGCAGATAAAATAGTTTTTCACATGCTTCTTCTCCCCCTTTGATAGTAATGCCAAAGAACAGCAAACCAAACTTAATCCCTCCCTTAGATTATTAAACATGAATCTCCCCCTATGAAATACATAACCAAACTACTCCACCAGAGGAGAAACAACAACTCATCAATCCGGATAAAGAGATAAGAATGTGAAGTCCATCGGATTGATGCATTTCAATGTATCTAGTTCTCATCAGGCGGGGTGGATACCCTTAACATGTCTCTCAAATAGATAAATGTATCTGCATGCAAAGGCTTAGTGAAAATATCAAAAATTTGTTCCTTTGTAGATACATACTCCAACTTCACTTCCTCTTCACTGACTTTTTCTCTCAAGTAATGATATTTGATTGACACATGTTTAGTTTTTGAATGTTGTGTTGGACCTCAAATCAACAGATTGGATAAGTTCTAAGAAAATTCCAACTCCTATGATCAAACCCTCTAATTGACTTGGCCAACTTATAGAGTGAACCTATTTGGTTACTAATTCCCTCACTTTAGGCTCTGCAAGGCCTAGTTGGGTATACCTATTCACTAGTCATTTTTGATGACTAATGCCTTTTATAGCAGATTGAGTATCTTGATCTAAATTTTTTCCTATCTTAGAATGGCATAGGTTCCTAGTATAGGTGGCTTTTAGATGAGTTCAAGATTGTTGTTGTGAAAGCTATTCGATCTTTGTGCTTGAAATTTATATGTATACACTATTGCTAATTGATTCTATATATCCTACTCAACTATTCCTATTGCTCTAAAGTAAAGGTAATTGATATGGTAAAAAGTTGTTGTTTATGAATGATCAATGCCTTTCCTCTTGTTTGGGCCACAAAGTCTATTACTTCAGCAGGACTTATTGTATGCTTCTATGAGATAATTTTTAAATCACCCCCTAGGTAGATATGTTAGTTACCTTTCCTCAAAAAGATTCATTTTAATAGTCTTATGCTATAATTTTCTCGAATGAATTTAACCCTTACTTTAAGAGACCATTCAAGGAAGACTTTCAAGGAACAGTTACAATCCACAAGTAGGCCTTTTATTCAAATTAATAGCAATAGGAAAATAAACTTCACTAGGAAGATAAAAGCAACCTTATCTTCTATGAGACAATATCACAGAACAACTGCCAATTGAAATAAACAACTCACAACACATATGTATGGGAAAAAATAGTTGATTATATTGATAGAGTTTCCAAAGTTACAAAAAATGCCAGAGTATATTGTACATCTATTCTTGAATATCCTTCTTTTACATAAACCTCTCATATATATTAACAATTTGTTTGTACATTCTTGATAAAGATAAACAAAAATAGATTAAGCATTCCTAAATGATTTATGTAATCATCCTTCCTGTAGCCCTTGGTGTCAGCATTCCACTTCTTTAATTCTTCACCCATCAAGATATACTCGAAGATTATCTGGTTGATGGTAGGAGCCAAATCTTTTTCCCGGTCCAACCCTGAGATGGTTCATTCTTTGATACCATCCAACTCATTCCACCATTGCTCTAGTGATATCAACTCTCCCTCCTTGTAGATTGCCGATATTCGTAGATGCTCCCATCATCTAGTGCTTGGAGATCTCTTCTCAAGGCATCTGCATATCTATCATGCTTCTCCAATTATGCTATCCCCTCTGCTCTGTTTTCAGGTGTGATGGTATCCACAGTGTTCATCACCTCTTGGAATCATTCCTTTAGTCTTTCATGCTCCTTTTGAGCCTTGACAATCCCAATATATACTTTCAAATATTGATCCGCATGTATCAACAAGGTTTTGAACCTGTGCTCTATGATATCATTAACCATCTTGTTTGTTTTCTACCAGACACTCTCCACTTATTTGACTAATTTCTCACTCTTGGTCTTCTAGTAGATAGTGTCTATTAGAGCATCCATGACCTTTTGGTCAGTCTCAAGTGCCATGTCTAGTCCACTGATGCTTGGAGTAGAGCTCTATTGCAGTAGTATCTCTTGTAGCCATTGTACTTCCTCATTGGCCTTTTCATACAATCCCTTATAAGTATTGTTCTCTCTGACTAGAAACTCAATCTGATCTTGATTGAGTTTTTCCACATCCAAATTTAGTTTGGTAGTAACTCTAGGATCAGTCTTCCCAACCTGCTGGATGATTAGATTCCCAAAGGCCTTATGAGTGTCCATGAGCAAGGGCCTTTTTTCCTTGGGATACAAAGCCCACAACATAAGAGCTTTTTGATCAAGATCATATCCTGATCCCATAAAGATCTTATCCACCTCTTCAGGTATAATCTTCTTGTTTGGCCCTTGTTTCTTTAAAAAACCATTGAACAATAGGGCAGATCTCATATCCCATCCTAGGTATATCATCACCCCAACATCCTTGAGTAATAACATTCCTCTCTCATGCGTCATCTCCTTCATGGCTCGGTCCACTTCCTCCTAGAGTATCCCAAGCATCTCTTCTTCAGTTCTTCCTTCAGTGTTAGTCCTGACTAACGCCCCTTTGTGCTGGTACAAGAATGTACTAAATTCATTGGTATGAATACAATTACTCTCGGAAGTAAACTCTTCATGCTCCAACATCTTGACATCATTGACTTCCTAAATGTCGTATTGGCTAGTTTCTAGATTCATTTGTTTATCGTGTCTGTATCCAGGTGGATACTCTTCCCTTGGTGAATCAATTGGAATAAATTGTTAGGCCCAATATGGAAAGCTAATTTACTGAGAGGAGAGGGGTGAATCAGTACTTCAAAACTTTTCTTCAATACTAACTTTACTATTATGCATAAACCGAATAGTGCAAAAACATAATATAAAGCTAAAACAAATAGATAACAATCATACATGATTTACTCCATAACACATATATTTTGGTTACGCAGAAACTCTTGGTTAGAGAGAAAAACTACAGTGGGGATGGCACCCACAACTTCACTACTGCAATAATAAAGAGTGCTCGGTTAGAGCTACATGTTTAGCTATTTTTGATAGCGTACCTTGTTAGGAGTAACAAGATCTATTAGATTTACCTTGCTAAAGGATTTTACAACACTTCATCTAAATGCTGCACCTGGTTAGAGGCTTTACAATTTATAGACTTGATTAGAGTCTTTTACCCTGTTAAAGGTTTCTCTTACAACTTCAAAATATTACAATAAAATTATTACAAATATTTGCAACTTTACATCTAGAATGTTATAGTAGATTCTATGTGCTCAGAATAAGATTACCTTGCTTATAGCATACCTTGGTAACCCATATAGTAACTTAGTAAACCCTTCTGTTTACTCTATTCTTCGATTGTTCTCTGAAAACCTTCTCGGTGACCTCTGTGTCTCTGTAACAGTCTTCTTACACTCATGCACACACCTCTTTAACTCTTAACTCATGTTGTATAAATAGATCTCTTAGGACGGTGATCCTTTCATTGCTTCAATCTTACAAACATGATTTATTGAATGAATAACCATGCAAATTATTTCATTGGTTAGATGACCTCAAAATCATACACAATCTTTAAGTGTAATTTCCAATGTGATAACAGCTAGATGTGCCTCGATCTTGTAAGACATTTTCATATGCATGTCCAGGTTCAATGAATCTGGTAACACGTTTCACTTGATGTATATCAAGTCGATGTGTCATCTTTGCTGCTTGGTAGATATGAAATGATACTCGGTAGATAGCTCAGTGTATACTACGTTCTGTGATTGCTTTCTTTTGTAACTGACTAGACTGTGCATATCGACTAAATATCTCGATAATAGATAGCCAACTAGAGTATATAGTATAACTTTGACATAAAACTAATGGCAATCTGATAAGTAGTAACAATCTCCCCTTTTGACATTAGTTGAGATGTTTGACAAAAACTACTTTCAAAGTAATAACTCAAAAATCTATATACTTGCAAAATTTGACTATACTGATAGTATATACAATAGTCAATAATATAATATATTAGATATACTCCCCTTATCGATATACTATACAAAACTCTGATTTTGAATGCTTAGTGATCTGTTCTGTGTGCTTTGCTTAGTGTTCTGTTTACTTCTCGACGTACTCCCCCTGTATACTATACTTCAAATACTATACCATTGTCTCAATACTGTATCACTCCGTATTACTCCCCCAAGATTGTATCATATTACTCCCCCTTTTTGACAAACATCAAAAACTTAATTACCATTCGGGGGTGGTAACTGATAAACAATGGATTTGTACTTGGTTCGGGCATCGGTGAGAGTGACAGAGAGTGCATCCTTTACACTGTCCATTAAAGAATTCTGCACTTGAATATCAGCCAATAGTGATATTAAGCCATCTAGAGTGCTTCCCTCTTGAGTAGTAGATAAGTATGTGGCTTGGTTGATCTGTTCTTGGACCAATGAAAGATGAGGAAGGAATAATGTCTAAAGGGTCATTATGTCCATCTTGATCTTGTGTTCTTCATTTCTTAGGTCCAATTGTTGAGCCATGAGCTGTTGTAACCTTGTATAAAAATTCTCAACTCAGCAATAAATTTGACAAGTTTAACTTTTCCAATAGCTATAGATTTTTGTACCTCTTCTATCATTTTTGTAGTGAGCTCTTTGTCTTTTAGCTTGCTCAAATACTCTGATGCATCTACTCCAGATTTCTCTATCTTTGTGAGGAGTTCATCCAGTTGAATGTGGATGGCTACATCAGTTGATACTGTAGCTTCAAGTAGCATATCTATTAGGAGTTCTTTTACCTTCTGAAGTACTTTATTTTTCTTTTGAATGGCCATTTTCTTTTCTTGTTTGGCCTTTGCTTTGCACAGTTCACCGAAATCAATGAGGGCTTACCCTTTCAATTTTGATATGTCTACATTGGGAAACACTATTGGTTTTGACAAATCAACTTTAAAACTATGCTTTTTAATTTTCTTTTCTTTACCTTTCACCGATGGAACTAAGACAAGGGCTTGTGAGGCTTGATGACCCTCGGTAGGTTGCATGATAGAGGCAACACTTTTACCAGTTCCTTTAGCCTCTGTAGAGTCCTTCAGTATCTCGGTACTTGGTGTCTCAGTTGCAACAGTCTCAGTGTTAGAAGGTGCTTGAGATGTCTGTTCTTGAGTAGTACCTTCTCCTACTATAGACTTGTGACCTTCAGTGCCTTGATCTATATCCTGAGGAGTTTCGGTTGAGATAGGTTGCTTGACTGGTGGATAAGGCTGAACTTGTTCCAAGACTGATTCACTAGATACAAGTTTTGCATATGCAGTGCCTTGTATCATTTCCTGTTCCAGTGCCTCTGAATCCATGACATCTTCATCTATTTGAATGGTGTCAGCAGGGTCTTGTTTGGTAGCATCAGGACCTTGCTCGGTGACATCAGGATCATGGTTGGTGACATCAACGATTTCAACTGTAGCTTGCTCACCAACATCCTTGATTTTGAATATTTCCTACCATTTTGCTTTTGTCTCATTTTCCACTTCAATATATAGCCCATTCATCAGTTTTAAGGCTCTCTGTTTGACAAGAAACTTTGAGTTGTAGGTTGTTAGATGTTCCTTTATTTCTGCGACTGACATGTCAGGAAATAAATGAACCAGACTTCTCTCTCTGATCTATTTCTCTGAGTCCATTGCATACTTCCACCTATGATCAATATGCAGATACAGTTCATTTGGAAGTGACTTAGCTAGTTCCAATGGAGCTAACCAGAACTTTAGAAGTGTGCAGATAACAACTTCTTCAATTTGTCGCTTCTCATCATTGTTCCTGCTTTCATACTTGACATATGTAAATCCTCCAAATCCACCATATTCTTTCAGATTAGCACAAAAGTTTTCAACACTATGTATATTTACCTTCTTGCACTTGACAATTTGGAATTTGCTTGCATCCTCTGATTCGGTATCAATAGACTCTTTTGCCAAAATGAGTCTCCGAGTAGATTTCTTGTATGTCTTTGTTACCTTGGGAGCAGTAACACTTTTTGTTTTCTTACTCGGTGAGGCTGCAGATGCTCTTGTGTTAGGTCTCTTTACTGGAGGTGGAGTCGGTGAGGCCTTTGATGTGTCCTGTTTCTTTCTCTTCAATACTTTTCCCTTAGGCAATTTGGTGCTCAGTGTTATAGCTACCTCTTGGGCTTCAGATTCCTCTTCAGTAATGGCAATGGTGCCTTTGACAGGTGTAGAGGAAGAGTCTTCTCCAAATTTCTCTGACAATGCCTTAATCATTTTTTATGCCTTTCTTGTAGCTTTGGGTACTACTTCATCTTTACTTCCTCATAGGTACCATACCTCAGCTCGGTAGCATGTCTAGGCAATGTAAGAAATGCATCAATTTGCTATTTTGTGATGTCAAAATCAGTCTCATAACCCATTGGTGACAAAGATTGAGTCCTTGGTTCCACAACATTCACATAACAGTAATTGGTGTCAACTTCAAAACATATATCATTTTTGTATTTCTCTACTAGCTGGGGTGGAATCCTATATCTGTTATGCATTTTCTCTTGACATTTACTGAAGTAATCATCCATAATATCATTGAAATTGTCTCCTAACTTCTTAATGAAGTGATTAATCTGATGGGTGATTGGTCGGTGTAATTCCCAAACAACTTTACTGACTGATGGAAAGAATTTTTCAAAATAAAAAAACATGCATACCAGTAATGATCCAAACTTTAGAGTATTAGCCGAGTTGTTCTTCTTCAGCTTCCTGATGGTGCTCATATTTTCAAATAGGTTCTTCAGCAACACCTCACATAGATCAATTTTCATTCCCTTTTTCACAATTTTGTAGGCTAGGTCTACTGCTGCACAGGGAACACTGTTTTCCCTTGCTGATTGGAAGAAATAGTAACCCATTACTCTAATGGCAAATTTTAATTCTTCATCTGTGACATTGTTTAGTTTCAATCCTCTGCAATCAGATTCTACTCTAGTTAAACTGATCAATTCCTTCTGTGATATCATCTTCTGGGCTCGAGCATGATCATAGATAGGGTAACCGGTAATCAGATGAATGATTTCCTTAGTTATCTTAAATGGTTGCTCTTCTAGCCACATGCAATCATCGTGAACTCTGCTCATAACAAACTTGACCCATTAGGGTTTGAACACATGGGGATAGGTTAGGGCTTCAGTTAATCCTTTGATTTTGATGTGCTCATACTTGCTGTTCAATTTACCATCAGTACACAGCTCATCATAGGTGTCTTTGATTTCAACATGACTGAGTTCTTCAACACGACATTTGGTGAAGAATCTCACATCCTTGACTAGTAACACTCTGTCCGAGATGAGTGAAAAGGCAGTTTTGTCATCCGGTTCAGAAGTGACTTTGGGAGTCAAAGAGTATTTTAGTGAGGGATTTTCTACATTCTTGACAACTATGGGATCTTGGATCTTGGGTGCCATTGAAGATTTCAAATAAAAACTAGCAAAGAGTCCTTAGGGTTTTAGGATTTCAAACGACAGATGCTTTATACTTAGCAGATAATGGAAACTAGATAAGATCGGTAAACCAGCTTAACGATGTGTTGAGATTGATGTAAATACCTTGAATTTGTTTTGTAGGAGGTTTGATTGCCTTAGATTCGCTTGCTCTGCTTTCTTGAAAACTTGGTAAGTGAAAATGACCGCGAAAATGCTTTTAAGTACACAAAATACCTTATCGGACTTCATGTGGGTTAGGTCAAAAACATTAAATGCACTCGGTTCCTCTTTAACTGATTTACTCTCCTTTTTTCGTTTTGACCGAGTCACCAAACTTCCTTCATTCACCGACTATACATGTTTCCTGTATTCACCGACTTGACAAACTTCCTGTAAAGTGCTTCAAAAGACTTTGATAGAATTTCAAACTTACTAATACATCTTAATTATGCAGATTTTGAATTAATTACATACATAGAATAGGAACTGTTAAGATTTTAACCTTCAGAGAATGCAGTCCCTTCATACCTTTACTGATTAATTTTGAATAGGTGCACCTAACTCGGTAGGTAAGGTGCTTTCTTCATTTGACATAATTTCCTTCCTTTTCCAAATCATCTTTAATTTTTGTTTTATTTCTTCAGTGTCTTTTCTAGGTTGATCTCTGTAATCTCCAGCTAAGTGTCCAACTTTATGACAATGAAAACATGCCATACCAGGATTTCTCCATGATCTTCGGTTGTACATCCCAAACCTTATAAAATAGTTGGCACTTATATGTCCATATCTTCCACAACATTCACACCATATCCTTGTATTGTAATCCCATGGTACTACAGAATACTGTCGGTAAGGATCTGTGTGAGTTCGGTAACCTCTAGCATTTGCTCGGTGTGCATACCACATATAGTTCTTTTGCTTAAACCAACACTTCTCGGTACTATGTCCATATCTATTGCAGTTTTTACAAAACCCTTTGAATTTTGCCTTTTGATAATTGTTAACAGACTTTGTCCTACATTGATTAGATGTGTGACCATATTTATTGCAATTGTAACAATAACCATTGGACTTAGTGACATTCGGTTGCTTACCTTTTCTGATTTGGCATATGTTGGCAGTGTGACCTTGATTTCCACAGTAATTGCAAATAGGCTTCTTTCTTTTGATGTTATTGTTGTTTCCAACTTGCTTTGATGATTCTCCTCTCTCGGTAGTATGAATTCCTTTCTTGGTAGAGACTTTTCCTTTGTAACTGAGTCCTGCATCTTTGTTGGGTCGTCTTGTATTCAGTTGCTCATCCAACATCTTTGATGCTTCATAACTCTTCTTTAGTGTTTCTTTGGATTTCTTCTCTTTTTCAAGTTCATCGGTTAACCTTGATACTTCAAGTTTCAATGCTTGATTCTCATCATTCTTCAGAATTGCTTCATGATGTGCATAACCTAGTTGATCTGATAGGTTTTGTTGAATTCTAGTCAACCTTGTGATTTCATCATTCTTATTAGATATTAAGACTTCAAGTTGTTGTTTCTCTCTCTGTAGATCTCTTGCTTTATCATCAGTTGTCCTCAATGCATCCAGATTTTCAGTCATCTGTGTGCTGAAATGTTCATGTTCTCTTTTCATTGCTTTTAGTTGATCAGCCAGTGCTTTGTTCTTTTCTATCAATACTCCAATCATTTCTTTAGTTTCTTCAGATATGCCATTCTCAGATGATGTCTCAATTTGTTCCACTAACTCTTGAGAGTCCTGCAAATCATCAGATAATCTTCTTCTCACTTTCAAAGATTTTTGCATTTGCCTTTGCATGTCTGCAATCACTTGATTAGCATGATCCAGCTCTTCTTGCAGATACACAATCCTCTAAGATTGTTTATAGCCTTCCATTGATAAGATCTTTCTCTTTAGGTAGTTAAACCCTTTTCCAAGATTCAATCTTTGATACCAATTGTTAGGCCCAATATGGAAAGCTAATGTACTAAGAGGGGAGGGGTGAATCAGTACTTCAAAACTTTTCTTCAATAATAACTTTACTATTATGCATAAACCGAATAGTGCAAAAATATAATATAAAGCGAAAACAAATAGATAACAATCATACATGATTCACTCCATAACACATATATTTTGGTTACACAGAAACTCTTGGTTAGAGAGAAAAACTATGGTGGGGATGGCACCCACAACTTCACTACTGCAATAATAAAGAGTGCTCGGTTAGAGCTACATGTTTAGCTATTTCTGATAGCTTACCCTGTTAGGAGTAACAAGATCTGTTAGATCTACCTTGCTAAAGTATTTTACAACACTTCATCTAAATGTTGCACTTGGTTAGAGGCTTTACAATTTATAGACTTGATTAGAGTCTTTTACCCTGTTAAAGGTTTCTCTTACAACTTCAAAATATTACAATAAAATTATTACAAATATCTGCAACTTTCCATCTGGAATGTTATAGCAGATTCTATGTGCTCAGAATAAGATTACCTTACTTATAACATACCTCGATAACCCATATAGTAACTTGGTAAACCCTTTTGTTTACTCTGTTCTTTGACTGTTCTCTAAAAACCTTCTCGGTGACCTCTATGTCTTTGTAACAGTCTTCTTACACTCATGCACACACCTCTTTAACTCTTAACTCATGCTGTATAAATAGATCTCTTATGATGGTGATCCTTTCATTGCTTCAATCTTAAAAACATGATTTATTGAATGAATAACCATGCAAATTATTTCATTGGTTAGATGACCTCAAAATCATACACAATATTTAAGTACAATTTCCAATGTGATAACGGTTAGATGTGTCTTGATCTTGTAAGACGTTTTCATATGCATGTCCAGGTTCAATGAATCTAGTAACACATTTCACTTGGTGTATATCAAGTCGATGTGTCATCTTTGCTACTCGGTAGACATGAAATGATACTCGATAGACAGCTCAGTGTATACTACATTCTATGACTGCTTTCTTCTATAACCGACTAGACTGTGCATACCGACTGAATATCTTGGTAATAGATAACTGACTAGAGTATATAGTATAACTTTGACATAAAAATAATGGCAATCTAATAAGTAGTAACATAAATTTGGAAGCAGATCGGGGAGACATATGTGCCAGAGGCTCCGTATCCCTGACATTCTATTTTCTGTACCTAAAAACATATGCAGGAACACCCTCTAAAATTTCCAACTCATGTTCCATAAGTTTTTTGGCTCTAGCCAAGGGGTCCTCCATTCCTTGCATGATACCTTCATTTATCTTTCCTCGGCCAAGTTTCCACTCGAATGCTCTGGACACTCTGTCATATTTTGTCCTTCTCTCAATGGCTTCCTGCCTTTCCAGATTCCTTATGAAATCATCAGGCATCAATGGGATGTGCTCTCCAGCCTTCAGCTTTTGAGATGCTCTTTCCTCCTATATGTAACCTTCAAGATCAAAGTTTGGCTTGGGATCACCCTATACCATTTTGTAGTAACTTAGCTTGTTCTGCAACAAGCCATATCTCTTTGAACTCTTGACAATAAAATCTGAGAAAACAAACAACCCAGGCACTATGGACTGCTTCCCATGATCTGTCAAGTGTTTGGCACTGGCTATTGACAATTGCTTAACAATCTCAAGGTAAGCCACTCTGCCAGGCACCATGATAGGTAGTAAATAGGGTTTTCCTTCAAACCCATACACCCTTATTTGAGTATAATCCAAAAACCAATACCAATCCCCCCAGTTATGCGTAACCGTGGTGTCTTCACATTATTCCTTGGGCCTGAGGAATCTCTGGACCTATAGAGATATGGAGTGATTACATGGGTTCCCCAGTAATTTGTATAGTGTCTTAACAAAGAATTCTTTGAAATGATAATACTGGCTGTTGTTGTACCTCTGATCCCATTCAGACAACCATAATTGCATGGGCTTTCTCACTCTGACTTTGTCATAAGCTCTGATACACAACCCATCTGGCCATAATCTGTTATCATACCCAACACTCAGTAATATGTGCATGAGGAAACAATAATACTTGAAGTGGACATTGACCATATCTCCCTTCAACTTTTCCAACCTATAATTCATAGCCCCAGTCAGATAAGCAACAAAGTCAAACATCCTAGGATCCTTTGATTGTATGTGCACAGATTATCATAGCCATTATATCCATTAACGTGGGGGCTTCAATTCCTAAGACCTGGGCAACACAGTAATGCGTGTACTTAAAATATGGGAGGAAAATATTGACATCAAAAGGAGCTTTATCTCCTCCACCAAATGGCACTATCGACCCTACAATTTTCAGTCTCTGGATGGGGAGCCTCCACCTTTTATAGATATCTTCCATATTGAAATACTCCTGGGTGAGCCTGTTGGTGTCTACTTTCTCTTCAAACCCCTAGTCCAAATCAAATACACTTTCTATAATCTCCCTGGTGATGGACACTATCAACTTTCCCATATAATCATATATGGTCTTTGTCTTGGGATCATAATTGTTAGCCAGAGACCTCATAATTTTGACATTCACAAAGACATTTGGTACCCCCAGCTTCCCAAGATTCAATCTCCATAAGTTATTTATAGGCTCTGGAGCATTTCTTCAGACATACCCAAATATGAACAACTCATGCCCTCTATCCTATCATTTTATTATGATCTTGCAGTAGTTTCATCGGTTACATCCATTTGTTGTGCAATGGTCATGAGTTCACTCATTTTAAATTTACGACGACCAGACTTCATTTATTTTTGGAATGATTTCATGGCAGGGAGTAATTGCTTCATCTAACAGTTCCTTTTCCCTTTCTTTGATGTTCTGTGGCAGGCAAGATGCTATTGATTTACTTTGATGAAAGATTGCTTTTTGACACCATTCATTTCTTTCTCATCGAACCCACCTTTGTTTTTGTGTGATTATTGCTTTTGCCACTATGCTTTAAGTTTGTATTGAAATATTATTTTTCATCAAAATGGGTCCCACTCCTTCCTATCCCGAGTGGTTAATTCTAATGGGAGTGTTGTCGCTTTCCTTTTCAGTGAATCCCAGCCCGTCGCTATGTCCTAAAATGATTTGTTCGACATTTGAGTTTTCGTCAATAATTAATCATCGAGGAGTGGTCTTCTCATCTCACTCGATACCGCCATTTTGATGAAACTCTTCATTTTGCCAGGATCAAAAAACCTTTCACCGATGATCAATCCTTCTTCGATGTCCCCTTTTACTTTGTTGGCCTATTGCTGTATCGGTTCTTTGGGGCCCACATTTCTTTGAAATAATATAGCCACTAGCTTCTTTAATGTATTTCTCGATGAAACAAATGACTTCGGCGAATCCTTTATGGGTCTACTTGTAGCTATAATCCCTTTGATGGTATATTTTATCAAGGAAACTTTCAATCATTTCTTTGACACAATGGGCATGTCCTTGTCAGTGAAACTAGGCCTGTCGGTGAGAGTTAGTTGTGCTTATCCAATGGTTGAGTTTGGCCAATAAAGGTTGTGAGCCTAATGTCAATGAAATTCTCAATGGTCCTTATAGGAATTTCTTAAAGGTACACTTAATCATTTTTTTAGAAAACTTCTATAGTTTCAACATGAACTCATGGTTTATTGTCACTATAAATAAACTGTTCAACATGCTGCACTAGGTTCTTTGACATGTTAATAGCACTAGAATTATCACAATATGTGACAATAGGCTCATCATAGATAAATTTGATATCCTTCAACATTTGCTTCATCCAAACTACCTGAGTGTAGCTACTAGCAACAACAATGTACTCAGCTTCAACAGTAGATAAGGATACTAAATCTTGTTTCTTACTAGCCCAAGAAACCAATTTCTTCCCTAAGAATAATGCACCACCAGAGGTACTCTTCCGGTCATCAACATCGCTAGCCCAATCAAGATCAGTGTAAGCAGATAACATGAAACCATCATTCTTTAGATACCACAAACCATAATCCACAGTCCCCTTCAAATATTTGAATATTCTTTTAACAACAGTGACATGACTCTCTTTCGGATCAGCTTGATATCTAGCAGCCATGCACACAACATGCATAATGTCCGACCTAGTCTAAGTAAGATATAGCGGTCCACCAACCATAGATCTGTACAAGCTCTATTTAGCTTTCAAGGATTCATCATTTTTAGACAATTTGCAACCAGTCACCATAGGAGTTCCAACCGGTTTTGAGTCATCCAACCCAAACTTCTTTAGTAATTCCTTCACATATTTAGTTTGAGATATAAAAGTACCTTTTCCAGTCTGTGAAATCTGCAAACCTAAGAAAAATTGCATCTCTCCTATCATAGACATCTCAAATTATTTCTGCATATCACCGAAAAACTTCATACTCAAGTCCTCAACTCCACCAAAGATAATATAATCAACAAAGACTTCAACAATCAAGATGTTATCATTCTCAATCTTAAAATACAAATTACTATCAACAATACCTTTATTAAATCCTAATTTCAGCAAGTACTTATCCAATCTAGCATACCAAGCTCTAGGGGCTTGTTTCAATCCATAAAGAGCTTTCTTCTACCATGTCTCCATCATCTAATAATAAAATTCCATCAGGTTGTTCAATGTAAACTTCTTCCTCAAGATCACCATTCAAAAGGCAAATTTGACATCCATTTGATATACCTTGAAATCTTTATAAGCAACACAGTAACAATTCTTTTGATACTTATACTTCCAGTTAGACTTGTAAGGCTTATCATGCTTCTCATGCTTCTCATATCTATCATTTCTATCATATTTATCAAATTTATCATGCCTATCATATTTAGCCATTCTCTCCAGGCAACTAGAAGCAAAATGTCCTACCTTATTACAAGAGAAACATTTCAAAGTCAATTTTCCATCATACTTACCAACTCCTTTAGGCAATCTCTGGGCAATCAATGCTTCAAGCTCATCCAATTCTCTTTGTTTCTCTTCCATTTCTCTTCTCTCTCTTTCATATCTGGATATTTTGTATTCATCAAGATCATACTTCTGCTTTCTGGATACATAAGCTATAAAGGTTGTCTCAGACTTTCCATGTGATTCACCAAAATCGCTCAGCTCAAATGAAACAATCTTTCCAACCAACATATCTCTCATTATGGTAGTCACAATCTGGATCTCATCAATAACATCTACCTTATATTTGTAAGAAGGAAGAAAAGATCTCTTAGCAACAATTTCATCTTCTTCAAGGGTTCCACTGACACATTTGATACCTAGGACAAGTTCATTCACCTTAGCCATGAAAGTGTTTATGTTCTCATCTTCTCCCATCTTCAACATCTCATATTTTCCTTTCAAGCTCTACAACTTAGCAACTTTCACCTGTTTATCTCCTTCATACAGGGTTTCAATATTTTCCCAGATCTCATGGGTGGTTTTAAGTCCCATTACATTAGTCATCTCTGAATCAGTTAGGGCACTCAACAATGCTTCCTTCACTCTAATGTTATTTTTAGCTTCCTTTATTTCATCAGTAGTAACCAGTCCATTATGAGGAGCAACATAGACATTCATTGTAATTTTCCAATAATCTTCTCCAAGACACCTCAAGTGCACCTCCATCTGGTTCTTCCATATAGCATAGTAACTTTGATCAAATCTTGAACTCTCCTTAAAGATAACACTTCCACTTCTAGTTTCCATCCCGGATCTCCTCAAGTGGTTAAGCTTCTTCTGGAGGATCTAGCTCTGATACCAATTATTGGCAACAATAATGAAGGAAAACCAAGAGGGGGGGAGGTGAATCAGTTTTCACTAGATCTACAGACTCAACCACAAATACAAATCTGATAAATTGCAGCAACAACAAGGATAAGCAGATAAACAAAACAACACACAACACCAAGATTTTGAAGTGGAAAACTCGGTTAAGGGAAAAACCACGGTGGGAACCTACCCACAATAAGATGATACATTGTACTAGTATGTGAAATTATTACAATGGGGAATGCACATGCATTTAGGCACACTTCCTAGAGACCACTTCTCAAAAGAAAATGACCCAGAAGGCTACAACCCTTAGAGAAGTCTCACTGACTTACAACAAGATTCAGACTACAATTCGGAAGGAATGAACTGAAAGAATAACATCTCCAAATGCTTGATCACAGTTCTAGTTAAGCACATTGTCTGCTCTGCAACACCAATCTCTTCTCAATGATAATTCTGAAGGATGAATCACTTGTTTGCACATACACCACTCTCTAATAATGTAGACACAACCTCTATATTCAAATTACATCACTATATCACCTATTTATACAATTCATCAACCTTGACAACAAGGTCATCTAAACCCTCAACTCACAATTACAAAATTACATCACATGATACAAAGATCAACCACTGGACCAATATAATGGTATAAATAACATAACATGGTCCTAAACCAAATATCCAAATGCTCATCACCACCAATAATCATGCCAAGATCAATCGAACACGCTACACCACCAGGAAAACCACATAACATGAAGAACATCACTGGTTCAGCAAAATCACCAAAAACTCACACAATGATCAATGCAGATCACCAAAAAAATAGGACATACTTAGGAAACACTAGCAAGCATGTTAGAATCATCGATAAGATCTGCACCAACACCACTTATAAAATCTTCTTTGATCAACAACTGAAACTCAAGAACACTCAATCATCAACAACTGTCATGAAGGAAGATAACTTGCAGAGCACCAAATCATGAACCATCTAAAATGAAGATACACAAGATCACCCCAAATAATCTCCTAGAGACTCATCTCAAGATCTGATCATACTGAAATATACTTGAAGAAATACTGAACTTAGCAAATAATTGATCAGAAAGAGAAACCGCAAAACCGGATCATCTGATATGATCAATTAAGATTTCCGGATCACCAAAACCAACAAAGAAGAATATAATGATACTAGAAATAATCCTTACACCAAACATGATCCCAATAAACCAATCTGCAATTATCAGAGTAGGAATATGTTGACATCAATGACAACAACATATCCTAGTAGCAACAATGCCCAACAACATAGGTCCATCATAGAATCATCATTTTTAATGTTGTATTCATAATGGAACACAAACTTCTCTATAAGGTCCGAGAATGATTTGATGGAGCCATGAGGCAAGGCCGAGAACCAAGTGAGGGTGGGTCCACTAAGACTCTTAGGAAAAAGTCATCATAAGCAGACATCACTATAGGAGACCTCTTGACAAGCTATATAGAATTCTTGCACATGATTTCTAGGGTCCTCTTTGCCTTTGTATTTCTCAAACTTAGGCATTTCAAATCTAGGGGTGCATGAAGCTATCAAAATAGAAGGATCATAGGAACAAGGACAAATTTAATCAAAATAGAAGCTATCAAAATAGAAGGATCACTCATGTCCTAGATTTCTCTCATGAGGTAGGGTTGTTGATTTTGGATATTAGGAATATATTGACCTGTGTTGGACCTTGGGATTTGTATGGACATAGATGGTATACCCCCACCAATATATCGATAGGATGAGGTGAGAGGTTGTGAAGTGACTAAGGGTCATGAAGTGATAACGGTGGTAATGGGTGGCAAGCTAGCTTTAACAAAGTTGGCAAAATTGTGAAGAGGTGTGGATGACCTAGGAGGTTGAGAAAAGGGGGGATTAGGAGTGCTAAAAGACATAGAAGTCAATGGTATAGAAGTTGTACATGGTGGATAAAGGATGGTATGAAAGAGAGGTTAGTTAGTGAGGTTAACTTTCGTAGGAGTGTCAAGAACTAATCAGTCAAATTCAGGAGGCAAACATGCCCCGTGTTTGATGAGCTCTACCAAGAATCCATTTGGAATAGTTTTGACAAGCTTTTCTAGCATTTCCTGGTTGCAAGGATCTTCCACAAAGGTTTTCAATCATGACAAGTGTTTGGGTTGGTCAACATAGTTTGGATAAAAGTGGGCGTCGTGTTCAAAAAGGAGACTAGATTCATGCATCTCACTGCCTTCGACAACCATCTCTTTTTGGGTGTGAATCCAAACCATGCACGAGTAAAATTGTCAACAAAATGATGACTTGGAGTTGGCTGGATGAACTTGATTATGGAAGTGATGAAATGAGGATAAAGACAACAAATTTTTGAATTAGATTTGATTTGGGTTTGATTGGTCCTTGGATTAGGACAAGATTGATTAGGATGACATCTTAGCCCTTATATTGGGACATAGATGAGGTGTAGGGGTCAATGATATGGGCCAGAAAGTGAGGTAACAACTATGCTAGCCTAAACTCATACCTTTAGATTAAGATATGATCAAGCCTTCTTCTACTTAGGATAGACTTAGTTCCTAAGCAAAATAAGAAAAGGGATTAGGGTTGGGATCAACCCAAGTGATTAGGATCAATCGAGCAAGGTGCTTGAGATATATTCTTTCTCAATCACAAGGATAATTGAGGATTGATACATGATAAAGGTCTAAGT
Source organism: Cryptomeria japonica (assembly GCF_030272615.1). Taxonomy (NCBI): domain Eukaryota; kingdom Viridiplantae; phylum Streptophyta; class Pinopsida; order Cupressales; family Cupressaceae; genus Cryptomeria; species Cryptomeria japonica. The sequence goes on from NC_081408.1 coordinate 473,129,988, forward strand.
CAGACTTCACAAAGTGTTGACCTTGGATTGGGAGATTGATAATTGATTGATTGAAATTGGATTAGGGTTGTTGATTAGATTGATGTGTTAAGTCTTTAAGGGTGAAAATAGGAATAATTATGGAAGAAGATTGGTTGAAGAAAAGAATGGAGGAAGGGTTACCCTATACAAGAAATGACTCAATAGGTGATCTTTGGTAGAGGTAGGTTGGACAATAAAATACAACCACTCCTATTAAGAAATTGGGATAATCCCGATCTCTAGTGAAAAGTATGGTTTCTCAAAGGTTCTTCGTCAAACTCATTACCATAATCGTGTAGATAATCATGAAAATGATGTAGGAAGATACAATGTTTAAACAAGAGTTTGTGGTTCTTATGCAAGAAACTATGATGCTTGAGGATTTCCTTATAGTTGGGTTTCTTCTTCTTGACTTGATGATAAATGGATCTCTTGGGATGGTTGAGCGACTTGGGTTTATGGTGAATGGGTGGAAAATGAATTTGGATTTGTTTTGTCTTGGCAAGAAGTGTCAAACAATGAACACACGTTAGCCAAGATAATGCTTAAAGCAAGTGTAAAAAGGGGGGGTTCTAGATTAGCCCAATATGATAGAATTATGGGTATACACAATAAAGACACACAAAAAACATACAACCTAGGTTGGGAAGTGGATTCTACTTGTTGGATTCCCACTTGGATTTCTCCAAATACCTATACAAAGTGGATAGATAGAAATCTGGTAGTGCTGGCTCCCCCACCATGACACTCACTTCTTGGGCATACTAGAATATCATACCCAAAAGATCCAAAGATATTATGAACTAGGGGACATCTATCTCTACTTTGAATGGTATGAATTCGGGTGACTTTAGAGGCTCGACCTCTTGCACCAACAAGATAATAGGATTTGGAAACTAAAATAGGGTTTTTTGTAAGTTTCTAAGGGAGCCCAGTCCAACAATGGATTCTCAAAGCAAGCCACTTAAGACTTTAATTGAGCTTATCGGTGTAGAGAAGGCCTCCACATAGTTGAATTCACTCAATGCTCTAGACGCTTGACTAGCATATTTATATAGCAGCTCGAAAAACACTGCTCGAGATCCTACTGGAGATTCGATATCCTCAATGTATGTCAATTTTAAAACACTCCCTTAGTGTGATGAGGCCCCCAAGAGGTGATTCTCTACTCAAAATAAAAAAGATGGGTGTTGTTAATCGGTTTTCTCTTTCACCCAAGATCTGTGAAGGTGAGGGGAGAGGATACTAAGTGTAATAGTGGGTTCACCCTACACAGTGTACAAGTGCACAAGACATGACAAACACTCATTCTTTTTAACCCCAAAATAAATGTTTTCTACTCGAAGACATGAAAAGATATCTAAACTAGTGAGAAATCAATATTTTCTTCGACAAAACGTCCTGCAACAATGATTAGTAGTTTCAATTTCTTTTTTAATCTTGGACAAGCGAAAAGTTGCAAGGACCAATAGAAAGTAAAATTATGAAAAATAAACACTTATAGCATAGATTTTGAACTGCAAGCACAAACATTGATTCGTTTGTGCAGACATCGGTTGAAGATCCGCACAAAAAATAGTTAGCCTGAAAACTCAAAATTTAAAAATAGAAAATCGGGCGAGAAAACAATTAAATAGAGACATTGATTTAATTAACGCAGATGTCAATGCAGGATCTGTAAATAAATTGCCAGTTTGAAAATTCAAAAATTTGAAAACAGAGTGTTAGTAGGAACAATCTTGACGCAGACATCAAAACGTCTATACAGATGCTGATGCATAGCCTACAAAAAGAGTTGGCCAAAAATCCACAAAATACCAAGATTTTACAAAAAACCAAAATACTAACTGTTAGAGATGAAAACTTAAATAAAACATAGTATTCCTTTTGTGTTTTTAGTGGTTATATGTAAAAATTTTGGTTTTTTTAGAATTTTATGTTGAAAACAAAAGAATTGCAAGGAAAATATGTTTGGGTAGAGATGACAATCAAACCCTATAGAGATATTGAAATAGAGGCAGATACATCATTCTGCAGATGCAAACATCGATCTTAGATTGCTACACAAAAACTATTAGGTACGAAAATAATTTTGAATGCAGACGCCAATGTATTGGAGTGGAGACACTAAACCTGAGGTACAAACATCGATGTATAGATAGAGACGTCAATATGTGACCTGTGAAAAAATTCAACAAAAACTAGCAAAAACAAAATTTTAAGGTACTTGGTGTCCCACTAGGTGTGCCAAAATGAAGAGGGGAAAATCCTTAGGCCTAATGGTCAAGTGCATAAAAAAAATAAACACAAACAAAGCATTCAAATAAAACCAATGGCCATTATACCTTAGTTTCTACTCTTCCTCCGATTGTGCTTGATGAAGTAGAGGCTCTCTATTGCTCCACTTGATTTTCTCTTTTAAAGGGGGATATGTGGATTTATCTCAATTGCACAACGAGATGGGTTAGATTCAAATGATGAGTATGGATGTGATGAATTGTGTGAGGAAAATTGGGCATTATGAAGGTATGATTGATGGATTGCAAGACTTAATTGAGCAGCATACGATTGCATGAAAGGTGGATGATTTGTGAGGAGTTGAGACTCCAATTTATAGATTGGTGGGGGCCAAAATTGAGGGCTAAGATTGATTGGGAATGAAGGGCTAGAATTGAAATAAAGTGGGAGAGGATTGAGAGGAGAAAGTGGGATATCCAAGAGATTTGACATAAAGGCATTTCTTGTCTCCACACTCATCAAGTACATTGGGAAGACAAAAAGGAATATAAATTTCCTTGGGGGAGGACAAAGGAATTAAAAATTCCAAAATAGAAGGTTGTGTGGGAAGAATAAATGGAGAAAGGAATTAATAATTCCTAGGGAAGAGGAGGCATGGGGATGATTCAAAGAATTTGAAGTTCCTAGAAAGGACCAAAGTGGGTGACATTTAAGGTTGGAGGATGAGATGGGAAACCCATTTATGGCAAAGAGTTGAAGCATCCCTTATCAAGGTGATTAGGGATGTGCAAGTGATTACAGGGAGTGGTTAGGTGGCCAATGAGGGATTAGAAGTGCAAGTAGGAATGTTAGGAGGATGAGACAAGCGGAGAGAGAATGAGTGGAGAAATATAAAATTGGAGGAAATGTTAATCATGATTAGGCTAGGATTAGTTAGGCTAAGTGATGGTATTAGAAAGGTAGTTTGTAGGAATTAAGGTATTAGTTAATTAATTGAAATCAATTAACTAATTAAGAGTAGATGAGAATATTGAAGATATTGGCTAAGGTTGAGAATTCGAAGAATTTTAGAAGAATGGGATAAATTAACCATAAGGCTAAGGTGATAAAATTAATTAAAATGTAATTTAATTAATTTTAAGGTGGACTGACATAATTAGTACAAATTGATGCTCCGCAAAACTAACAAGTTAGATTAAAACCCGTGGTGTTATAACACACAAAAACAACAAGAAACGGGATTAATGTTAGTGTTATTCAACCAAAGATTAACCTAAGCAGGCATATCAAAAGAGATATTAAGATCATGCTAACATATTTAACAAATGAAACAAATATAAGAAGGCATCTCCAAATGCCTCTTAACATGTTCTTAGCTCCTTCTCCCTTGTTCCTCTCCTCTCCAAGTTCCAAATTAGTGTAGCTCTTAGTAGCTTTTTGCACTATGGATGCTTATGGATGTTCAAGATTGTAGATGATTGCTCTAAATGCTATGCAAATGTAGATAAAAGATAATATTAGATGCTATAATGCTAAAATGATTTATTTTAGGCCAAAATAACAATTATATGAGTTGATTATGCTAAATGCTCTCTAGAATTTACTATAGCTTAAATGCATACAAGTTTTTCAGGATTATGACTATGGATGCTAAATGCTTGAGGATTTGAAAATGAAGAATGTGAGCTCTATTTATAGGTAAAATGGAGCAATGGATGGTTGAGATTGAGTAATCTCAACAAGGGTCAAGATTGAATGGCTTGAGATCCATGTGAGGGCTTTTAACCCAATCCCGGGATGACAAGTGTCAATGTGAAATAGGTTGAGAGGAGAGGGAATAAGAATTAAATGCTTGAGATGACCTGAAGGTTAACTTGGAAGTTAAGGTCAAGGTTAGGTTGAATGAATAAATTCTTTATTCAAAGAATAAAGCTTGAGGATAAACTCTTGTGCAAAGGCAAAAGGGATAACCATGGTCAAAGCAATAAATGCTTGAGGAGACACATGAGTGCAAGTTGAAATAACCATAAATGGTTATGTAAGAGCCATAAATGGTCATGTAAGAGCCATTAGTGGTCTTGGAAGACTTTGGAGGTTAAATTGTTTGAACACACAAAACATTAAATGCTTTTCAAAAACTTTGAAGTCTTTGAGAAGTGACTCCAAGTTGCTTAAGAATGTGACAATAATTAGGGGATGGATTAGGCTAATTAGGAAGGGGTTAGAAGAATCTAGAAGGGGGTTTAGGAATGCAAGTTGATTTGGTGGGTGAGGGAAAATAGGATTTTTATTTAAAATAAATTAATTTATTTCAATAAATGTGTGCAAGTTGCATTTGTAGGAAAATGCAAGCGGGGGGATAAATGATTTAAATAAATGTTTGATTTAATTTATTTAAAAGAGGAATAGGGGATTAAATGAAATAAATATGAATTATTCATTTAATTGATTTGTGAATTTGGTATAATGAATTAATTAAAATAAATTGAATAATTTATTTAATTAATAGGAGAATGTTTGAAGATGAATTAATTAAATGTTAATTTAATTAAGTGATGGCTAGTGGATTTTTAATCTAATAAATAGGAAATATTCATTTAATTAAATGGACAGATTTATGTGACTACACAAATAATTATGTAAAAGGGATAAATTAATTAAATATTAATTTAATTAATTTTAGGCATCTACAAAGACAATTCTATCTTTTACCATTCACATTTTGAGGAATGTTTAATGTAGTACATAACAACTAGCTCACACACACTTCCCATTTGATGAATTGAACAATCTCTTTACAAATTTGGCCTTTCCAATTAATGTCAATGAGATTAAAAAATGAGTTTCCAATCCTAATAATTAAAAGATAATTGACAACCCAATACTTCTTAATGTCACTTGTGTGTCACACAATGAGATACATTAATCTCATGATATTTAAATTGTAATAGTTATATTTTTAATCCATGAGATAAATATGTTGACATCACCATATTGCAATCTTTCGGTCTCTCATTAGCAAGGATCTTCAACTTTCTAGGACATTGAGAATAGTCCATAATGTCCATTAAGTGTATTTTAAGTCCCAATTGGACATGTCATTTGCAACACTATTACATTATCTAAAAACATGTAAGACTCTGGATTAAAAGAAAATCCTTAATAATATCTTACATTCTTCCACAATTTTTTTTATTTTCCTTGGAAGAGGCCTCAACTTCATCATATAGGATTGAGATAATAAATTTTGAGTCACCTTCCAGAATAATCTTCTGAAAATTCAAAGATTTTAACCTGTTTAACCCCTACTGTGCATCAACAACTTCATCTCTATTGTTTGAACTTGTAGACACCTAAAATTGTCCTCTTTAATTAAATAAATATTTTCATTTATTTAATTATTTAATCCTAAATCTTCTATTAATTAAATAAAT